>NC_141758.1:44687761-45010261 GCF_982258835.1 Parasteatoda tepidariorum
TTGCGTTCTATCCGATTAAATGCTTCGGTATTTCAGAAAACCATGTAGAAATTTGCAACGGTAATTGCTAAAAAAGTATATGGAATTACGATGAAATCGTTGTAAAATCGATCAAACGTGGTTGAAAATCTATAGGTGATTACTCATATGCGCGATTCGAGATTCATGTGTCGTAATAATTTCGATTCGTATTTAAAGTATAGGGGTTTTAAAAATTACTTAGAAATGATAGGTCATAACCGCTCGAAAAACATTGTGAATTCATGACGAAATCAGCGTTATTCGAACGGGCGGATCAAATTTTTTTTTATTTAAATGCGTGATTCAAAATTCTTTTGTCGTAATTCATATACTATAAAAAATATCAGTGTTTCAGAAAACCATGTAGGAATTAATAACAGTAATTGCTGAAAAACTACATGAATTATGATTCACGATGAAATCGTTGTAAAATCGATCTAACTGGTGGGTGGAAATCGGTAGGTGATAACTCATATGTGCGATTCGAGATTCATGAGTCGTAATAATTTCGATTCGTATTAAAAATATCGGGATTTTAAAAATTACGTAGAAATGCCAGGATATAACCGCCGAAAAATTGGCTCGAAAGACATTGCGAATTCACGACGAAATCAGCGTTATTCAAACAGGTATATCAAAAAAGTTCTTATTTAAATGCGTGATTAAAAATTATCTTTTCGTAATTCATATCCTATAAAAAATAGCGGTACTTCAGAAAACCATGAAGAAATCTGTTACAGCAATAGCTGAAAACTACGTGGATTTACGATGAAATCTGCGTAAAATCGAGCCCGTCAAAAGATGACCACTTGAATGCGCGATTCGAAATTTTCGTGGCGTATTAATTTCGTAATAAAAAAATTAAAAAAAAGCGCTTAATTCACTTTTATTTGGGAAAAATAATAAGAGGAAATATTGGTTCATGTCTATAGATAATATACATATTTTATTATGCTTTGAAACTCCACGTGTTTTTATTATTTTAATATTTTTTATTTTGTTGTAATAAGTATTTCAAATGTAAGTAGCATTTGATATTTATGCATGGATAGATTCAAATTTTTTTTTAATTTGGAATAAAAACTAGAAACAACGTGAGTTACTAATATTTTTACTTATTATCAGTAATTTTTGCTGCAGAGGGTGAGTTCCTCCTTATTATCTCTCTGTTTAAATTAAATTCAAACAGCTTTTTTAATCATTCATTTTTATCAATTTCTTCCAAATATGGATTCTTTTAATTGAATAAATTAATTTAAGCAGTTTATTTAATTTTTATAATGAATCAAATGTATTATAAGAAATACAATTATAATTCACTGAATTTATGCAATTGATTCTGTATTCGACATTTCTTTATGTTTGTAAATATATTATTAGAAGTGTAAGCTGAATATATTTTAAATAAAACTCAAACAAGCAGCACGGTAAAATATAGAATGGTATGATACATATGAAGATTAATATACATTAAAAGTTTATCAATAAGAATAATTTAAAACAAATAAAAAAAGTAAATATGTTAATATTAATGTTATAGAAAAGTATTATTAAATATGTGTAAATATATGCAAAGTTTAATTTACTTCTCTAGCAACAAGCTAAAACTCACAGTTACACGTATTAAATTAATTCTCAGGGGCTAGAGAAAAATTACAGATGAGTTCCCCAAAACCTACACTTAAAATAATTATCAATTTAACTGCTAATTTTTTGCTTAAAATTTACGCTAAAAAAAATTCTTAGACAAAATAAATTTATTTACTAAATCAACAGAAAAAACTATAAGATCAGCATTCAGTAGCTCTGTGAAAAATATGCATTCATCAAATAAGCCCTTCTTTTTTTAAAATTCCTAATATAATTTTCAACAGAATATTGATAGGAGTCAGAGAATCACTTTTGGACAGGCCATGCAATTTTTAATGTAAAATACCTAAATTTCCAACAATAATTTTTTTTTCACTTAAAAAAGATATTTAACCCTCGAAATGTTAAGTCATGCAAGAAAATCAAATTTTGTTACACATTTGTCAATTACATGCCTTTCTGCACACTAAACTATTTTTGATTTTGATATTATGTATATAAATGGTGTATGGAGTAAAAACAATCATTTACTAAATTCAGAAAATGCTAGAAAATTCAAGGATAATACCACAATAGAACCAAATTCAAGGCATGTTCTCTCTTTTTTACATAGATAGTACAGAAATGCCTGATGCAAAGGCTGTATGTATCAAAGGATAGATGCAACTTTTAAATAAAAAAACAGATACAGATAGTATATCAGATTTTGTACCTGGGCCACATCAATGCACTTCTGCAGTTTGACCAAGGGAGGACTCTGGAAAACCATTCTGGGGAGGTGTTGATTCATTACCCTATTACAATAGACAATTACATGCACCAGAAGATTAAACCTGTTAGCTGCTGAGTGTATGTGTATGCCCTTCTTGTCAAACAAAGCATAGTCTGTGGTTTATTCTTCACAATCAAACCTAACATGGTTGCCACATTTGAAGATTTTGATCATCCTTTACTGACACTTTTGGGTGCTGTAGGGTTCTTTTCGAATTATTAATAGGAAGAAATGATGGCGATTATCAGATAAAATAAAAATTATTTATTAAGAATGAATGAAGATAAAAATAGGTACATCAACACTATATCATCGTAATATAATCAGAGCGTTTGTTTACGTCTGCTTACTTTCATATCCCTCGTGCAACTGACTCAGGATCGGACAATGCGCATGCGCGCAGAGTAAAGGGGGGGGGGTGCTATAGTTACCCGACACCTCCCTTCCTTAAGATTTGATTGAGTCTTCTTGAAGACAAATCAAATTATTATTAACAAACATATCACAATCCACAATTATTATATTACAGAACTTACTAACACATACTTATAAATTTTCCAACACAAACATTAATACACATAAAAATTAACACAAAATTATCTTGTATGACAAAAATATAACAAAACTCAATCAATAACTGCGTAAAACAAACATTGTTTACTTTTCGTTTAACAATTAAATTTTAATTGCAAAAAAAAATAAAACTAATAATAGTTTTAAACAAAAATCTATTGCATTCATAAATGAATTAGTTACGTATGAATTATCACTTCACAAACATTAATCCTATATCAATGATTTAAGCATTTTCAAAAATATCGTAGAACAGTTTTACTTAACACTAAACCACAACTCAGGTTAAAGAAAATAAATTTTCACCTCAAGTTATATTAATAGATATCAAAATAAACATTAAAAAAAATAAAGAAAGGATACGTGTGTAAACAATATTCTTATATAGTTATAGAATTATTTCCGTCATTTATCCAGTGTTTTGCACTTAGTCGTGACAACGAGTCTGCATTTATATGTTCCTTTCCTTTACGATACGTAATCGAGGCATGGAAACGTTGTAAAGCCAGAGACCATTTCTGAAGTCGGGGACTTTGAGAAGCACAATTCGTAAGGAACTTCAACGGGTTGTGATCACTAACGATAACAATTTCTGATCCAAAAATATAAGTCTCAAACTTTTTCAATGCAAATATCACTGCGTAAGCTTCTTTCTCAATAACGGCATATTTTTCTTGCACATCTGTTAATTTCTTGCTAACGAAGGCAATCGGGTATTCGATGTTTTGAACGTCTTTTTGAGCTAAGCAAGCTCCTACAGCATACGAAGAAGCATCAGCATATATGATAAATGGTAGGTTGAAATTCGGTGAATAGCACTTAGGGGCTTCGCATATTGATTTCTTTAGCTCCGCAAAAGCAACTTCGTGTTCACTCAACCACATTACATCGTTTGGAGATCTGCGTTTAGTTAGAGTGGTCAAAGGGCGAGCGATATCGGAAAAATTTGGCACGTATGCCCTATAGTAAGATAACAGGCCTAGGATACTTCTAACATCTTTTTTCGTTTTGGGTGATTCTAAATTCTGTATAGCCAGTACTTTTTCGGGGTCAGGCTCATGTGTGCCAGAGCCTACCACATGTCCAAGAAACTTAATTTTTCTCCTCGCAAAATCGCACTTTTTGAAATTAACGGTAAAATTTGCTTCTTCTAAAGTAGTCATAACTGCAATCAGGTGTTTGAGATGAGTATCCCAGTCATCTGAGTAAATCGTTATGTCGTCTATGTAAGATTCGGCATAGCCTCTGTGTTTTGAGAGTACCTTGTTCATAGTTCTTTGGAAAGTAGCAGCTGCGTTACGTAGTCCAAAAGGTAGAACAACAAAAGCATACTGTCCTCGGTGAGTTACAAATGATGTCAGGTCTTGGCAAGCAGGGTTAAGCTTCAATTGCCAATAACCTTTCAGTAGGTCTATTAAAGTGATGTATTTGGCTTTAGACACTTGATAAATCAAATCAGTAGAATTTTTCATTGGGAATGAATCTATTTCAGTCTGTGCATTCAAATATCGGTAATCAACACACAAACGAACCGATCCGTCTTTCTTCGAGACACATACTACTGGATGGGCATACTCACTTTCGGATGGTACTATCAGTCCAAGTCGTAATAGCTCCTCTATTTGACGATCAACTTCTTCCTTCAAAGCTTCTGGAATCCTAAAAGGTTTCTGCTTCTTCGGAATACTTCCTAGCTTTAATTTAATGTTGTGTTCTCCAACATTTGCGATTCGTGGAACACCAGACCTAAGGTTGGAATGTTTTCGAAGAACTTTCAGTATGTCCGTTCTCTTATCTGGATCTAGATGCTTTAGGTCTACTTCAATGGCTGGATCGGGATTTACTAGAGTAATCCTCGGGACGTTTTCTATGTCACCAAAGTCTATATCAGCGTCGTAAATAACTCCTACGTTATTTGTTGATGCTTTGAATTCTCTTATTTTATTAGCGTGAACATGTTTGATGTTGTTGTCGGGAAGTTGCACTAAGTAGCTATATGTAGATTTTCTTTTAATTATAGTTGCAGGACCTTTCCATCTGGCATAAACTTTGTTATCACTATCTGGAATTAAAACAACAACGAGGTCTCCTTCGTTAAACTCCTTATGTCGAGTTCTCCGGTTTCGATAACAAGCATACGCTGCTTGCTTCCCAGCAGCAGTCAAGCCAGCAAGTTCGGCTGCATTTTCTAACTTCATTTTCAAGTCATTCAGATAATCAGTGACAGATTTCAATTGACCAATTGGGATCAATGTTTCATCGGTCCACGTTGACTTCAATATGGACAATGGTCCGGTCGGACGTCGTCCGTAAAGCATTTGGAAAGGACTGACGCCGGTCGTAGTGTTCGGAACCTCCCGGTAAGCCCAAAGCAGGAATGGAATATGCTTGTCCCAATCTTTTGCATGTTCTCTCATAGTATGGTGAATCATACCTTTCAAAACAGCATTAAAGCGTTCCACCAGGCCATTTGAACTTGGATGACCAGGAGTTGAAAATCTGGGTGCTGAACCAAGTCTACTTAAGAACTCCTTCGTCAGAGCAGAGGTGAAATTACTACCCTGATCGGTGGCAACTAGTTTGGGTATCCCCGTACGTGAAAATATCTGAAGTAATGCATCACATGTCGATTTCGCTGTTAATGTCTTCAGTGGAAGGGCTTCTGGCCATCTAGTGCATTGATCCACAGCACATAAGACGTATTTGTAACCTCGGCTGTTAGGTTCCATGGGGCCTATTAAATCCACATTTATAGCTTGAAAAGGTTCATCGGGGCGTGTAACTGGCGTAATTGGTACTTCGTCGAACGGTCGCTTTTTGGCTTGTAACTGGCAGGCAACACATGTGTTACAAAATTCATCGATGTCCTTCTTCATGCGAGGCCAATAAAAGGAGTATTTTAACCGTTCAGCGGTCTTCTTTTTACGTAGGTGTCCTCCCCATAAGCTTGAATGTGCTAGTTCCAAAAGTTGCTTCCTTCGTGATATTGGAACAACAAGTTGATCTACATGTTCACCTAAAATTGTATCTCGATGATATAAGTAATTATCAATTACTCGGAATCTATTAATTCCCTTTTTAGCATCTTGCCAACAAGAATTCAAACTGCTGTCCTTTCTCTGCTCATCACGAAATTTTTCAGAGTCAGATATTTCGTTCTGATTAGCCATCTTGTTTACTTCAGCTTCCGTAGACATGCTTGCACAACATTTTATAGTTTCTTCAACCGTATCTTTAATCATTTTCTGGATTTCCCAATCGTCATCTTGATTATCGTATAACATACTAAGATTGATATCATCGTCTATCGTTTTGTCGCACGACAATTCACCATTTAGCGTATTACATTCCAGTTTCTTATTTTTGGTTCCGCCTCCTATTAAATTTACAGTCTCAATATTGCAATTTAATTCATTTAGAGCACTTACGGATAATAATAAATCGCTTGACAAATTAGGTACCATGGCACAAGTAATGTAAATTGGTCCTCCAAATTTCATATCGTCTTCACATTTAGTTACTGGCAAGTTTATTAATGGAGCTTTTAAAGTTTGTCCGAAAGCACATGTTAAAACTACACTTCCATGCGGTGTCTTGTATTTTTCAGGGACCAAACAGGCCTTAACTACTGATATTTGCGATCCCGTATCAGCTACCGCATTCAAAATGCATGAGTCTATTTTTAATTTTACCATAGGCAGTGCGTCAACATAATTATTTCCTTTATCGTTTTCTTCACTATTTAGAAATTTGACACGAGCTGTTAAAATGTCATTTGGAGCATCCTTTTCTTTCTTTTGTCTAAAATTAACATGTAGAAGTGTTCCATGAAAGGGAGAGTTGCAAATATTACAGAATAGATTACAATTCCTACGACAATTTAATTCATAACAAACGAAACATCTGTTGAGCTCTTTTAATTTTTGTTTCTTTTCAACTGGCGTCAAGTAACAATTTTCATATTCATGTTCATTTTTACAAAACAAGCATAGAGAGGGAACGGCAGACGATATTTTGTTTATCTTTTTCATATTCCACTGCTGTTTGGCCTTGATCGGCGGCGTATTATATTTATTTCCTTCGGAATTCGTATTCTTTTTCCAAAAGGATGTTTTTTCTTTTCTATTTTCGATTTCGGCCTGAGAAATGTTCGTTCTTTTGAAACTTTCTTTAATACTTTCGTAATCATCTAGTTTTTCAGCTAGTTCGTATGGCGTTGTAAACTTAAGCCAATCTTCTAAATAATGATCTCTTGTTTCAGCAGGCACTCTAAATTTCAGTTGTTCCGTCACAATTAAATCTTTGAGTTGTTGGAATGTCTCTATTTTTAATTCTGTGATCCATTCGGTAAAATAACTAACGAGTTCTTGAGCAAAATTCCTCCAAGATTTATCATTTGACTTGTGATGTCTGTAAAAGCACTGTTTAAGCTTTTCACTATTTAACTTATATCGTTTTAGGATTAGACTTTTAACAAATTCGTAATTATTAGCATCCTTAGGTTCTTCTCTTGCTAGCATGTTTGACAGTTCTGCCGGTAAAACAGCTAAAAGGTATGCTACCCAATCCTTTTTAGGTACTTGAGCCATCTCTGCTCTTCTTTCAAAATTTATTAAATATAATCCCATTTCGTCGTGTTTTTCATCAAATTTAGGCGTTATTTGAGTTAGTTGAATTTTATGACTTACTTCAACTCTGTTTTCCGTTTCGTTTTCATGATTGAGATTTTCTTTAGACAGTTCTAATTTTTTAATTTCTAGTTCGTACTGATGAGCTTCACGAATCATTCTTTCGTTTCTTTCTTCTTCTCTAATTTTTTCTTCTCTCTCTTCTCGTCTAATTCGTTCTTCTTCCATCTTGATTCTATCTTCCAGAATTCTATCCAATATAATCTTAACTTCATCTTCTTTATACGTTGTACTACTTAAAATTGCGTTTTTAATTTCCACAACTTTCATAGATAAGTCTGCATCCGCACCAATTTCTTCACATAGTTCTATCAATTCAGCTTTCCGGGCTTTTGCAAGAAACGCCATGATAATATTCCGCTTCTGACACCAAAACTGTAGGGTTCTTTTCGAATTATTAATAGGAAGAAATGATGGCGATTATCAGATAAAATAAAAATTATTTATTAAGAATGAATGAAGATAAAAATAGGTACATCAACACTATATCATCGTAATATAATCAGAGCGTTTGTTTACGTCTGCTTACTTTCATATCCCTCGTGCAACTGACTCAGGATCGGACAATGCGCATGCGCGCAGAGTAAAGGGGGGGGGGGGTGCTATAGTTACCCGACAGGTGCCGCGTCCACTTCACTGCTGAATTTGGCTAATTAGCAGTAGATGGTGCACCAGAAAGTTGCTTCCTTGATGCACATGCATACAATGAGACAATGGATCTTACTTATTCATATGAACCACTCAATTCTATGCTGACCCTATTTAAATATTTATGTTCACACTATTGATGAATGTGGCAAAAGTGATGCATAAAGTAATTTAAGCAGTCCTGTTTTTTAACAGTTTGCACCATCCAGATACTTCATGTAGCTCGAGCCCCCTTGTAATTACTTTATTGGTTTCCCTTGTTACGTTATGTATAGCTTCACAGTGAGAGCCACACGTCTTTTAATGCAGTTAAAACATGCATGATTATACGTAAATTTAATACAGCATAATCTATAATCTAAACAAATTTTTTAAACTGAAAGGAAAGGGGAGAATATAGAGGAAAGACATACATTATTTTAGATTTTGTAGGTGGGATGCCAGAAAACAAGAAAAAAAAATTTAATTAATTACTCAGTTTTAAAAATTTTTGTAATATGGTAAAAGTTATAGTGCTGTGAATCATATTTAACATTTAGGGCTTGAATTTAATTGAATTTGCATAATAGTTAGAATAAGATTCTTACTTAGACAACTCTTATTTATCTGTATTTAAAAGAAAAAAAAAAAAAACAGCGTAGGGGCAGACAGTTTTTGTGGGAAAAGTTTTTAAAAAAAGAAAAAAAAAAGTTATTTTTAAGAGTCATTGTTTATAATTTTTTCTGTTTAAACTAAAGCAGGAGGAATCAGAACTTGAAAGCTTGAAAGGCCTTTACCTATATATTAGATTTTTGCTTTTTTGGCACTCGTGTTTTTTATGGGTCTAATCTGTTTCTCATACCCCTTAACAATGATGAAGCAAAGTAATTTCCTTATCTTTCATTAGAATCACAACACTACCAAATAATTTTTATAATTTCTTTCACCTAATAGAAATAACTGTAAATGAAAATTTAAAATTGAAATACTACTCCAAGGAATTTTTGAAAAATATTAGTATACTAGGATAGGTGAATCAGTTCTTAGTTGTTTAAACTAGAAGGAAAATGATAAATCTATTACCTTAATATTATAATATAAAGAATTAAAGATAAACTATTGCAACATTTAGCCACTTACAATATTTACTCTAAAATATGATTAGAAATTAGCCCTTTAATTTATACGATATTTATATCAATGCTAGTTTTTATTTAATGAATATCAATTCTGAATTATTTTATTATATTTCTAAAGTATGTAATTTATTTGATAGTAGAATAGGAAATTATACTTTAATGTAAACTTCTTTTATAATAGACCTATAAAAATTAAAAAAAAAAATAAATAAAATAAGGGAAGCATCACTATAGTTAAACTGTCAAACATGATAATAAATTAAATAAGGATAGAAGACATCCTATATTTTTCAAATTTTGCTATAAAAACTAAGTAGAATGTGAAACTGCATAGTAGATACACACACTTCTTATTTTGTGCATTTTTTCAGCTTATTTTAAAATAATTCATTATATTTAGTAACTTTCATAATTCATTAAGATTACATTATACTTTACTTTTTCTTAACATTCAGCTACAGGCTTTTTTTGTAGCAAAAAACAAACAAACAGTTTTCTCATGTTATTCATAGGAGGAATGCATAAGAAAGATATTTCAATATAATTTTACATAAAAGCTCAAGGCTGAGGCTTAAAGTGAAAAAAAAAAATGTAATAGGTAAGCAATTAGAAATTTACAAGAAGTGTTATAATTAAAACACCTCGTGAAAATTAAATATATTTTTTAATTGCCAACAAGCAAGTTTATACATAATACTTTTGGTTAAAAATTAACAATACTCCATTGAACAAAATAGAAAGAAACTGGTTTGATAAGATGGAAAGCAACCAATCCTACAGTGTTAAAATGTTAAATTATTAAGATTTAGGTATACAAAATTTGGATGAAGCACAATTCAAACTTCTTATCCCCAGAAGATTTTCACCTCAATACACCACTTATCCTAATCCTATTTCTAAAGAATTTCAAAAATCATTATTTAAATTTTAATACAATTTGATAATCTAATTTGATTCTAAAACATTCAAATATTTAACATTTTAAATTATAAGGTAAAATATAATGTATATACTTATTTTAACAACATACATACAATAATTTAAATGAGAGAACATAAGTAAAAAAAAAGCCATAGATTAACCAACAAAAATAAATAAATAAATTCTGTCGCGAAATATTTACATATGAACTCAATTTATTTAGCTTATTCTTGAAAAAAAAACATTAGTTTACATTCTAATAGTTTCAATGCACTTTTTGCAATTAAAATTAATTTGTTAAAATGAAACTAATTTATAAAATTTCATAAAGAGATTTTTTTCTTAAAAAAATGATATGCTTTTATAAAAACTTACAATTTATTTATAGAATTTATATATTTAAATAAAAATTATCGTCATATGTTAGATTGTAAATAATTTTCATTTGTCTAGTTTACACAGCAGCAGGGAAAAATAGGCAATTGATTATATTATATTCATCAGGAAAAAAAAAAAAAAAAATTCAGGCAGAAAAGCGATTAAATCAGACTTACTTGTGGCAAATTTGCTTGCAATTGTCTTTGAAGAGCATCTCTTTCTTTATTTAAGTCATTTAATTTGATATGAGTGTTCGCTAGGTTTTCTTGAGTGTCCCGAAGTGTTTCTAAAAGCTTATCTCGCTCGTCCAAAATATTAACCATTAACTGTTCAAAATTTGCTTCATCGGCCGAAAATTGACCACCTCTTTGACCGAGGCTGTCTTCGGCTATGGTAGGCATCACATCACACATCATATTCCACATGTTTACAATTAATGAATTTGATTAAACCACTCCAATATAACTGAAATATTCATTTAATGATAAAAGCATCTATTAAAACTATAATAAATAACGAAACTTATTATGACTAATCTTATTTAGCTTATTAAGTTAAAGAAAATGAATATTTAGATGAACATTTTGGATTGTTTCCACACAAAAAATTGAGAGTAACATTGACTAGTTTCAGTTTCATCTTCTTAGACACAAATGGAGAAATCGTAATCATTGCTATCTTATTATTCTTAACTACAGTAAGCATTCAAACCTTAGTTCACCAGAAAATAATTGATGGTAAAAATAAAATGCCTTCAGCAACTAATTTTTTATTAATTGCAAATTGATCTCGAAAGCCTCGGCTTCATCATTCATTCCCTTGAAAATATTTTTTTCCTCACTACTCTATCCCGTTATCCCAGAATCCTCTGCTTTTACTCTCGACCTGCATATCCTTCCAGCATAATTTTTAATTTTGTTGTTATGAAAACTGGTTTTTGTACTTTTCTATGATTTAATTCATAAATAGGGATTTTTAATTTTCTTTTTATTCTGAAATTTTGAGTTTTGGGTAAAATAAAATTTAATTTAATTCAATCATGATTGATAATGACTGAGTTCGAGATGTCCTTTTTCAGTTTAACAAGCGCAAGCGCATGGAGTCTCTCTGAGCGTGAGGCTCCTGTGGCCATGGTGGCCTATGCAGGTGGTGGTACAAGTTTCAAGATGTTTTATATAAACAACTTTTTTTTAAATTTTTATTTTTTGAAAAATATATTAAACCATATGATTTATTTTTTAAAAGAAACTTAGCGCCTCACTTCACCACAATCGTTTTTATTAAAAATCTAACGTTGCAGAATGCCTAAGCGTAGTAAAAAAGGTCTGAAGAAAAACAATACTTCTGATATTGCATTAGGTAATTTGCTAATTAATTTCTAAAATTAATGCCCTAATTATATAAATATAATATCTGTAAGATTTACGTGATGAATGATCTGTTTCATTTTTTGTAGTGACGGGTGATTGTGCAACTCGAGCTGTTTGTTTACATTTTGTTTATCAATTAATTGCCTTTAAATTTGTATTTAAATTTTTTGTTTAAAAACTATTGTGTTTCTTTAAATGCATTTTGAAAAATTACACAATAATTTTAAATGTTTGATATCTTTTATAACATTTTTATTTTTAAATTTGAAAGATGATCTGACCAAAGGTTTCAGGAATAGGAATGTTATAATTATATTCTTGATATTTTCTTAAAAGGGAAGGAGACATTTCGTATCGTGATCTGTGTCAGAATAATCGCCAAGTCGTAGCCGCTTCTGGGCAGAGTCCCCCCCCCCCCGCTAGAAACTTTAAAAAAAACATCGCGGAAAAGGACCAACTCCAAAGATATAACTCGCAGTCCCCTTTCTCCCCACGCAAACATTTACATATTTTTCTAAGAATAAATTTGCAAGTTTGAAATCTATTTGGCACCTTGGCGATTGTGATTGATGTGAAATTATCCCTGAAGACAAAACTGTAACAGAGTATATTTCGTATTTGTTTTTTTTTTCTTCGCGCCAACTACCATCACCAAAAAGTTTGTTTTATTTTCAAAAATTAAAAATAAAAGAGGGGCCTTACATGGGAATGGTTATGAGTTATACACTTCAGTGATTTGTTTTGGAAGATTTCCATATCGAAATAATCACCAAAATTTGTCAACTTCAAAGCAGTGACCTGTAGAATGAGGAGATTTCCGTATCGTGATCTAAGGCAGAGTAACCCCCATGTCTTGGCAACTTCCGGGCAGTGGTCCGCTAGAAACTAAAAAAAAAAAAAAAAAAAAATCACGGAAAAGGACCAACTTGTAAGGTATAACTTGTAGCTTCCTCAGGCCAAACATCTACATGATTTTTTTGAAACTCTATTTGGGGGGATATTTCCATATCGTGATCTGTTGCGTGATCGATAATCGCCAATGTGCCTAAAAAAATTTTAATTTGCAATTTTTTAAGAAAGAAACCGTGTAGATATTTGTCTGGGGGTGGCTATGAGTTAAACCTTCCAAGTTGATCCCTTTCTGTGATTTTTTTTAAGTTTTTTGCAGGCCACTGTCCGGAAGTTGTTAAGACTTGGACAATTATTCTGCCACAAATCGCCATATAGAAATCTTCTCTTATTTGGTGCGATAGATCACTATACAGAAATATCCCCCTTAGAACAGTGAAACCAAAAAAAAAAAAAAAAAACATAGAGGAAGGGACCAACTATTAAGGAATAATTCATAACCACCCCTATGCTAACCACAATGTATGTGTGTATATATATATATATTTCAAAACTTTTGGAAATTTGAAAACATTTAGCCAATTGAAAAGCCTTGGTGAAGGTAGTGGGCATGAACAGATACTGGTACGAATATATCCCCTTTACCCCAAGCAAATATACTACACATTTTCTTTAAAATGTTTCTAAAATTAAATAATCAATGGTTCCTGAAAGATGTTCCATGGAACACCTTTTGGGTTCCATTTAAACTGTGTTTTATCTGAGTAAAGCACAGTTTAAAAATAGTCATGTCAGAACTGTTTTTTTTTTTTTTTTTTTTGCATCAGAAATTCAACACTAGTTCTTATTTGTTTGTATTGTTGTAGTTATACGATTTATTCAGAGAAACTCTGTAAATCTTAATTTCAGTGGTAATCCGAAGCAATCCTACTTCTCAAATAACGATCTTTGTAAAAATATTCATTATCTAACTATGAAAAAACAACTGTTCAGTCAATAATACATGAAATATTGGCTGTGATTAAAAGAAAGAGCCATACAAAATCAGAATATCAAATAAATATATAAAATCTTTTCAAGACTAGAGTTGTTTAGACGACTAATTCAATAATCATAAAAGGTCTGAATGCCTGTGTGTTTCATAACAAAGCTTTTAGTGCAATCTGATATCAATAATGCTAAATCATTTAAATGTGAAATTCACATATTTATATATATACATTATGTAAATGTCATTTTTGTTATGGATTTTTTAAAAAAAATCTTTAATTTTCAATTGATATTCGCCTAATGAGGTGGTATTGAAAGGATTGAAACTAGTAGTTATAAAAATTAATTAATGTGTGCAGAAAGTTTTACCAATTAGTTAAAAAGAGCGAAGTTTTACTATATTACACCTGTGCAAATAAAATACCAAATATGCCGGTGGCAAAGTCCACCCCCTATTTTGAATATGTAATAGCATATTTCAAATTGCTGGTATGTTTGGTTTATAAGTCGGCAGCTAAAGAAAGCAAACCTGAAAATTTCTAAAATGTAAAAAAAAATAAGTGTACGAAATTGTCTCATCAAAAATATTTCAACTTAAAAACGTTTTAAATAACAAGAAATTTTCTTACTGCTTTAAAAATATCATGTGTCAAATGGTACAAGACGCATTGCAAAAAGTGGATTTATTTGTTATTGTAAAATTTTCTGGAAAGCGGGAAATTTTGAAGTCTTTGGATGGGAGTAAAGACTATTTTTTTGTATGACCACAGCATGTAAGGATTGTGTAGGACCCATGGCAGAGTGGGGTTATGTATTACGACACTGCTTACCTCATTGAATCTGACATTGATCATGTTCTGAAATATTTATATTTGTAGTTTTGTGGTATTTATTATTGTGTATAAGTTTTCATTGTGCAATATTGTTGAAATACTCTTAAATAAATTCGAAATTTTGCGATCACTGAAATGTCCGACTTTATAATCAATGTTTAATAAACTTTATAATGAATTAAGTCGAACCCTTAATTTTCGTAAAATTTTAGGAGTTTAAAAAGTCAACCTATATACTGATAAACAGACTTAGATAAGATGGAAAACCACAGGTTTCCACGGGTCAGGGAGTACAGGGAAAACCTGGAATTGTCAGGCAATTTCATTTTAACTTCAGAAGTCAGGGGAAGTTTAAATTTTTTAGCAAAAACCTGGAAACTTCTTACGTTATACCTGGTAAATAACTAGTCTTAAAACTGTCAGTAACAGTAATCAGTTATTGTGATTCGAGTTACATAATTCAATTACATATGTCGAGTTACATAAGTCGATTACAATTTTTTATTAAAATTGTTAAACTGAAATGTTTTCATCCTCATTTAATGATATTTATTTTCCACAGAAAATCTAATACGTAGCATTACAAATTAAAGAATCAAAGTTTTGTGATGAAAAATTTCATGATATAGGTAAGATAATAATGGATTTTCGTTGAAATTTACCTGATGTAAATGGAAAAGTCAGGGAATTTGTTTTTCTAAAATTGAGTGGGAACCCTGAACCAACATAAAACCACCATTAAAAAGTCTGCACACATTGATTAACTCTTGTAACTAGTTTTGATTCTTTTGTTACCACCTCAATTTGGCTAAGTTTATGTGAAAATTACAGATTTTCTTAAAAAATGTTTAGTTTTAATAGAACTGTGTATTGATTCATACCACAGGGATTAGTTTAATAAAACGGTTGAAAATCGAAATCCAAAAATGTTGTGTGAAAAATACATTTTAAATAATTAAAAAAATAAATGAAATTTGAGCAAGAAAAAGTTTGTAAGAAGCATTTATTTATTTATCCACAGAATGTTATCAACAAAATATTGATGCAAGGTTTTATTAATTTATTTATATTGTGTGACTGTGAATCTCAGAGTATGATTTTTAAATCACATGAATACCAATCTTGACATTTGATTTTAAAGTCGCATGTATACGAATCTCAATGATTGATTTTATTTTTAAGTTTTTATTTCAGTTGAACACAAATCATAATAGTGGCTTTTGAGTCATGTGAATATGAAACGTGATATTTGATATAAAAATCCTGAAAAAAAAAAGGAACACAATCTTAAATCACGGAAATAGGAATCATGATGTGTGATTTAAAATCATGTGAATATAATTCTATATCATGTTTGTGTTGGTAAGAGAAAGCCTAAATATTAATCTTTTTTTCTTGTCTTTTTTTTTGAGGGGGAAAAAAACTTTCTTACTTTGAAGAGGTGGATTTTTTTCTTTTTTAGAAATATTAAAAAAAATTTCCACAATTTTGCAGAATTTTAAGTGCATAGTGTTCATGTAGGATACTATACAGGTCTGTTGATGTATTGGGTACTAAAATTTTATCTTTCATTTCTTAGATGTGAAACTCTCAGATTTTGCAAATAGTTCAGCTCGTACTGGAAGACTGCGGAAATCTGTTGGATGCTCTTTTAATAAAGAAAGTATGTAATTTCCACATTTATTTTAATATTTACTAATTGTTCATTTCGAATCTCTTCAAATTTGATTGTATTTTTTAATAAATAGGGTGACCCGGGGTAATTCACGATCACTCTGTTTCTGGGGTAAATAATGATCACTTAAGTTTTATTTTTAAAAAAAATTATTTTTTTTAAATTTGAGGCATGGACAAGAATGCTTGTACACTTTACTAAAGTATGACTACATTTACTTAATAATAGTTTTTTGTTTAATTTAGCAAAATAAGTATCTTTTAAAATGCTTTCTGCATTTTCCATTTCAAAGATGGCTTTCAAAATGTGCATATTTCTGCAAAGATCCCCCTCCTTCTCTTAATAATAAATATTTTGAGTTACTTTTTTCCTTCTTTGATATAAAAATAGTGTAAGCTTTTGTATAATTCTTTCACATCTACTGTAAACATTATAATTGATTATAGGAAACTATATCAAATGTTGCCCCCTACAGATGGGGTAATTATTGATCCCTGGGGTAATTCCTGATCATTTTCATTTCTTCTTATAAATAGTATAAAAAATGGCTAATAAATAGTTAATTGTCTTTTCTTAAATAACAGTTCATATTAAGTGGAACAACTATAAAATATATTTTAACTGTAATCACAAAATTTGTTTTTAACTGTATACAAGACAAATGTGTTCTGATACGCACCATTTCTAGCTTGTCTTACCTTTCTTCTATCTTAATTTTGTGTGTGTACATTGTTAGAATAATTTTTAAGTTGATAAATTAACCTAGGTAATATAAATATGGTGAGAAATTATAAGCCTAAAAAGGGTACTAAGCTTTTAGAAAGCAAAAATCGCACATTTCTTTTAATGATTGAAAATGAAAATTTCAGTGTGAGAGCTGCTGCCAGAGCTGAAGTGTAAATCTTTATTCCTGCTTTTAAATAAAATGTTTTAATAACTGCTTAAAAGAATCTTTTTGGTTTATTTGTTTGATCTTAATGTCTTATTTGTTAATTGCCATTGTATAATTATTTTTAAACAGCACATTTACTATAAAAACTGGTGATCAGTAATTACCCCAGAAATGATCAAGAGAAGAGGTAATTCCTGATCAGATCACTAAAAATTTAAAATCTTTTAAATTCTAATTAGACTTGCAGACAAAAGATGGTAGCATAGGACTCATCTCATATAGCCTCAAACTTCCAGTAAATATTAAAATTCTATCTTGAATAGTTTTTTCACAAAATAGATGTTTGAATTTTTTGATCAGGAATTACCCCAGGTCACCCATGAGTAATATCAGCCGTGTTTAATCAGGTAACAGATAAATGAATGCTTTATTGGTATAAATAAAACAATTAAGTATCAAAATTCTCTTATAAGCATAGAGAATGTTCCTTGTTTAACAAAATGGTATTTTCAAATTTAGGATTAAGTACTATAGACTAAGTGCAACAACACAAAATATCTTTTATTGATTGAATTATCTGTCTTGACTTATTTGTTGGATGGAATCTTTCATTTTGATGTTTGTTTTACTTTTTAAATTTAAAAAGATAAATCTTTTAAATTTCAAAGTGAATTCTCATTTAATTACTATTGATTAAGAATTAAATTTTATCTCATGTAAGAGAATAAAATAAGATTACTATGTGTAATCAATATAATAGATGATGAGTCAGCTTACATTACATACATTGGCAGAGCTAAGCTGCCAATTAATGCTGAATTGTGTTTTAAAAACTTCACCTCTTGAGAAAAAATTTTTTCTTCTCATTATCGCGTTGTGATAGATTTGACAAAAATTACTAATTTTATTTTCATGTATTTTGACTTAGAGTATAATAATTAAAATATTTCATGGGAATTTTATAGAATTTTGCAACATCACTTATCACATACGGTCATTTTCAATTATATTTATAAAACATTGTACTCATTATTGGATCAGTCTATTAACAGCATTATCAAGTCTATTAAGAATTTACAAAGTTAATGAAATGATTATAATTAGCATTTTATTTTTCACAAAGTAGTTGCCAACATTTGCAATGCAGAAGAAATGTTATGGTATGAAAGAGATCTTGAAGAATTTCAACTTTTAGAAATTTCCACTGAAAATCGAAGTAAGTTCTTTGTATGAATTTATAAGATTAAGTCATTTTTTTTATTTGTAACTTACAGTATTTTATTTTGTATGTAAGATGTTTCCCTGTGCATATGCTGTGTTGTGCTAATCATTGAAAAGATAAAAAATCAAATTACTGTACATGATAAATACTAAGGTACTCAATATACACAGACATTCTATATTTAACCTGTTACCTACCATCAAGTAAGCAAAGTTATACGACTGATTTTTTCCCCATTACAATAAACAAATGTTCAACTTGCCAAGCTTGTTAAACAAAGCTTCTTTCTTTTTCTTTTATACTTAATATGAACCTGTTACCTAGCACCAGGCAAGCATCCTAATTTAGAGCAGAATGTTTTCACTAAAAAAATAAAATAAATAAATAAAAGAATAGTCAATAAAGTAATAAAAGAATAGTCGACTTGCAAAACTTCAGTATAATTCTTTCTCCTTTTTTCTATGTTTTATTGATACTGGGCTGAAATAATATTTTTATCAAATAAATTCACTGATGACACTGGCATATTCATAAACATTTGTTATTTAAAAACAGAAACGGCAGTTTTCCATTTCATTAGCGCAGGTAAATTCAGCTATTTTATTTGCTTATTTATCTATTTTTTTAATAGCTGTCACATAAAAAATTAAAAAGAAAAAACAGTTCAATTTACTTGTACCTGGTGAGTTTGCGTAGGTGACTTTATTGCCTGTGCTGGCGAAATGGAAAAGTACCCAAAAAAGTATGTAAGAAATCTGATCAAAAGAAATCTAAGAAATTTTTTTTCTCTCAATTATAATTAATTACTAAAATGTTAAACAAAGGTTTTGCTTTGTTATAAATGTTTAGATACAATAGTATCAGAAAAAAAATGAAAGTTATCATTCTCTAAAAAGATTTTGTTAAATAATATTTCAAACAAAAGAGTCAGTCCATCTAAACTGCAAAGATATATAATTAATCCATGTTTAAATTCAATGACTATAATTTAAGTTAGTTATATATTAATGAGGCTTATATTTTTTTTTATAGAAAAGCAACTGCGATCAAAAGCTCTCCCTGATGAATCTCAGAGCAGACCTGGCATAAGGTATCCAATAGATGTATGGTTTTTAATTGGCCAAGCTATTCAACCTGAAGATGTCAAAAAATTTGCATTAATATGTAAAGATTCATATTTTGTTAGTCGATCTTATTCCTTTTGGCTAAGAATGTACAAAAGGTAATTTTTAACTGACTTGATTATGTATATGAATTATAAATTTTTGTATCACAGGACTCTGTGACCACTACTTATGTGAACTTTTTATTTCATTTCTATGATATTTTTTTAAGGTATTTTAAACAATTGTAATTAGGTTTTGTTATTTTTAATCTACTGATGTTTTTTCCAAAATAGTATTTTTTTTTTTTAAATTATTTATTTTTATCAAATGATTTATTTTTCAAATAATTTAGCAATTTAAAAACTTATGAAGCATTTAATATGAGATTATTAAAGTTTTTATTGTTATTCGTAGTTATAAAATTTATTGTAATATTCTTAAAATATTAATTGGAAAAACTTATCTTTCAACTGTTTAGCTACTTAGGAAATTTTCTCACAAACTTATAAAGAGGTGATACTACAATGATTACTAAATGAAAAAGTAGTTATGCGGAAAAACAACCAGTTCCCAAGTTTAAACTGAATTAAACATATTTGTTTAGCAATAGTTAAAAATGCTGTATCAACTGCACAATGTGTTATTTTACATATTTTTATTTTTTCAGATATTACTCACCCAACATTCACCTTCCCATCAGATTGCAACCCGACTGTATAGAACAATCTTACTGTCTTAAAACATCTGTCATCAGAGCTCTGTACTACATGTATCCCCTTTTCATAAATAGAATAGCCTCTCGTTCAGCCAACTCTGATATCTACTGCTTGTCAAATCTTTGCTGTACACTGATGTGGCGAATCCAAGAAGATGGAAAGTGGGTTTTTTATTTCAAATTTCAAACTAACAACTCATGTTTTGCTGCACCATTAACTTATGGAGTAGTTATCAAAGACTTGTGGAACAGCCAAGATTCTGAACAAGGAATGAAACAAGAAACCTACGTCAACCACAACCCTGACGAGGGTTGTAAAATATTGAAATTAACTTGTTCTCATTTTGTTGTTGTTCCTCAGCTGGTCATGGGGAGTCGTCTATCAGATGTTCGCATTAATTTGGCCCACGACATGCGTCGTCAAAAACTGCAGCTGTCATTTTCTTATGCAAATTATCGGCAGTCCAACTCGACTACCAATAACTCTAAAGAAAATGGTTATGGTGATGTGGTGGAATTCGATGCAGTGGAAAATTTGATGGTTTTAAATTGGTGGCATCCACAATACCCTTCTGATCATAAGATTTAATATCTGTTGAATTTTTTTTAAAGTTTTTGTTTATCGATTATAATTTATCAAATTTGTTTTAATAAATGTGATTTTAATGTTTTCTGTAACAAGTCAAAGGAGCTTGTTAGCACTAAAATTAAAGCCAGTAAAAACACATTGATGTGAGGTGTAACATTTGTTACAATAAAAACTGTTCTGAAAAGTTTTGTCTTTGAAATTCTTTTTCCACTTTCACACTAATCTCATTTGGGATTACCTCAGTTACTCAAAAGCAAATAAACTCCCATTTAAATTATAAATCCGCTGAAAATTAGTTAATATATTTTTGAGTATGACCTTTTGAGTATCACTCGAACATGATTGAGTATCACGTGCCCACGACCTAAATCAGGTCTGATATAGATTGAAAAAAAAAAACATGTTCTATGGGTACACAACCTTGTTAAATTTAACCACATTGCATAGACCTAATTATAGAACTAAAATGAAAAATGTGTTGTGTTATAAGTTAGAATTTTTAGAGTATATGTATAATTATTTTTTATTGATTAATTCCTCAAGCAAACATTTAAAAATCACTAAGTGTTGGCATTATAGAGAACTCTGATGATCTTTGATCTGTCATAAGTAGTAGGCAGAAGATTTGGGCATGTCTTGCTATGATTTATAATGTTCAGTATAAATAACTAAAAAATGTTTTGCTTCATTATTAAACTGGTTAAACACTGAATAACATAATCAGACACTGGTTAAACATTTAATGAATATATAAACATAAAGTAAAACAAGACTATTTTTATTATTCTCGTGGGATCCATTAACACTCCGTGAAAGTTGTTTGAGAGGTAGAAGTGCAAGCTGTATGATTGATCTGTAATTATTACGGCTTTGTAGTCAAGATTAGTGTTATGGTTGAATAATAAAAATTATGGTTTTTTAGAATTTTGTAATCATCTTAAAAACAAGTTTTTTTTCCCATAACTACTAAGAGTTATAAAATTTTGTTATTTGCTGCTAATATTCAAAAAAAAAAAAAGTGTTCCTTTTTTTCATTTAATAGCAAATTCATGCACCTGATAACTGAATTCCTCCAGCATGGCAGCAGATTATTTTTAGACTTACAATTTAAGAAAAAATTGTCACAGCATCTGAAATTTTATTCTATTTCAGATTTAAAAACAATGGTAAAGAAAAATAATTTTTGACTCCTAAACTTAATTATTATTTGTTTCAAGTCCTTAACAAAATTTGTCTTAAAATCCACAGATATAGAAGCAAACGAAAAATGTTAACACTTAAAATTTCCAATTAATAGACTTTTAAAAAGTGAAACAACAATGAAATTTCAAAAAGTAAAGACTTTAAATAACAAAAAAATTTGTTAAATCAATTCTTAATTTCCAAAAACTCTAGTTACTTGTTTACAGACGCTATATAAACTTGATCCAATTTTGAATCCAGTCAGCCCATTTACGGATTTAACAAATTTCAATTATTCCATTAATTTAAAATATGAAATCTTTTTACAAAAAATTAAAAATTTTTCTTGTACAATTTTTACTTTCCTTTGTTCTAATTTTACTGTACACATTAAATTAAGCCTAATTTTTACAATAATACTCTGTCTGACTATTTTAGATTCGCAGACAAATATAAATTTATGAAGATTGCGCTGCAGATTGGCTCTATAAATTCTGAAATGTATGTTATTAGTAATAAACCTACAAAGAATTAAGTAGTAAAAACACCTTGAAATCAAGTTAATTTTAATTTTGTTATCGTTTTATATATTCTACTTCTGATTACTGATGGCTAGTTTGGAAAATGGTACTTCTAGAAAAGTGGTTGATGAAATGAGTATCTATACTTTACTTATACTTGATTTGCCTATTATTACTAAAACTGGCTACGGAAACCTTTGTTTTTGAAGTTTGTTTTGAGCTAGTTGAATTTATTTTTTGTAAAAATTTCAAACGTATAAGAGTAAATTATTTGTGGTTGCAGCAGATTCTAAAAGTTTTCTTTTTCATTGCTTAGAATTTTTTAAAAATATTTTAACTATGTTTAGGTTAATGATTCAAATATGGAAATAGTTGTTTTTCTCCATGGCTCAACTTTTCAGAGATTCAGTTGTTACAATTCCTGAAATATTGTTTAGTTGCTGATTTCAAATGTTTACCATACTTTAAAGCCAAGAGAAACAAGAAAAAGAGATATGTTTGAAGCGAAATAAAGCTTTGGAGAATCATAACTTCCAGTCAGGGATGTCACCTGATATCATAATTTCCAGTTAAGACTACCATCTTCTCTCTGTGTTTTCATCTTGTGGAGAAGTAGGTACAAAAAGTAGGAAAGTGGAACAGCACAAGTGTATTTTTGTTAATCACACCCAGCTGGCGAGACAAAGTTGATCACCACAATGTAGAACTGGTTTTAGCAGTGCTTCCGGACTCTGTTATCTGATTATAGCTTCATATTTTGATTAACATTGAATCAAAAATATTTTATTCAACAAAAGAGGAACAGAACCATAGCTAGGGTTTACAAGCGCATGGGGACCGACTCAGTTTTTACACTTTTTATATGGTGTACGACTTAAAGAGGCTTTCCAATAACCCTTTTAAGTGTTAGATAAAGTAAAAACTTAAATCAAGTGCACTTGCCTTTGTTTTTATTTTTAAATTTCACATTGAGATTCTGCAACGTTTTGCAATTAATTTTAAGACATCGTAACTTGATAACTTCATAAACTTTCATTCAATTCGGTTTAAAATTTGAGTACATGTCGCTGATATAGTTTCTATATCAGTAACATATGTTTTGAATTGCGTGTATTATTTTTTATTGAATGATAAGCGTTTTTTCTAAACACATTTTTTGCTCAATATATCACCACATAGTTGAAAATAATAATAAAAAAAGCTACAAGCAAAACAAACTACAATATTAATAAATTCAATTCTGTTCAAATTTTCGGTAAATCGAATAAAAATTGGAAGAAATTATGGGCCTGCAATTAGCAAATGAAACTGGGGATATTTAAAAGAGAAAAGCATTTTACCCTGGATTTCATTTTTCATGAATTTCGCACCCTTCTAAGGCTGAGTCTGGTAACAGATGTCTTCTCTTGCCCCCGCTAGCTCTGCCACTGAAGTGCAATGAAAATGAGAAATGTCTGGAGGAAAAAAAAACTATTCTTAAAACTAGTATATAAAAAACGGGAGAACGAAATCCATTTACTAGTATTGATGATGGTTCCCACCATACATAGAACTCGTTTTACTCAGTCTATTGAAGCTTTAATTACCACGATGTAATTTTAAGATTGGTTAAGCCTTGGTTATAAAGTTGACACTAATTTTTTGCCATTAGCTCTGAAATTGATAATCCACCACAATTTCTTTAAGAATAAGCTGTATGCTTTGCAATTAAGCTATTTAAAGCCTGAAATTTAGTGTAAATAACAGTACTACTGCATTTGGGAGGGCTGTAAAATTTTTGAAATCTAAATCCTAATTTTGAATTATTAATTTCAATAGAGGATCAATATTTTACTAGCTTCTCACATTGTTGAAAAAAATGGCTTTTTATACATTTACACACAAATGCAATTCATGCCATTAAAAATGTAACATTTTTTATCCCCCCCCCCCAAAAAAAAACACTAATACTTGAAATAAATCATGCAAAATCTGTTTACAAATTCTACACATATATTATATTTGTCAAGATTTGAAAGCTGTGTATTTAGCAAGCAAGCTACTCTGAATCTCAGTAGAAGAAAGTAAACAGAAAAAACTGTTTCTATATTTGAAAAGGTCAATCACAATATAATCAGAATCCATTCAACAACACCAAAAAGTGTCTTCTTTTTACACCCAGAGTTGTGCAAAATTTCAGAGATGTTGATAATAGTTCAAAGTACAGTACAGAACCCGTTATCCGGAAATCAGAAAACCGGAACGAAATTCGTAAATTTTCCCGCTATTTCAAAAAAAATGTTTTTTTTTTCCTCATCAGATTTTAGGATTTTTCTTCCTTTTTTGAAAAATGTTTACCTTACCATCATTTTAGAAATAATCATTAGTGTATTACTTCATCGTTTTTTCTTCTTTCTAAGATTATTTCTAAATATTTTTCTATTTTTATTTGTGTTTAACAATAAAAAAAACGGCTTTTTGTAGCGATTCAGAAAACCGGAAAAATCAGTTATCCGGAATAGCAATGGTCCCGATCGTTCCGGATAATCGGTTCCCAACTGTAATAGTAAGTAAACACAAAAGATTCATAACAAATGCATATTTTTAGCACAAAAATTTTATTAGTAAAGAAAAAATACAAAACAAAGTGTTTCGAACACACAAAAGACTGATTTGTAAAGATAAACAAACGTTAAAGTAAGTTTCAATTCCAATGCTGTGCTTGTTGACAATGTATCACAATAAAAAAACTTCAACAAAATCTAGCAAAAATAGGCGAAAGTAACTCGCAAATTAAATATAGCATTGTAAGAGTCAGTTGTACAGAAAGTAATCACTAACATGCTCATAAAAATCTTTTATTTCAGAATAGTATGAAAGTTTTGAGTCAAATGCATAATTTCATCTAATATAGAACATGTATAAAAAATGTTTGTACAGCTTTATTTACATAATAATTAGATGAAGGAAATACTGTAAAGATTTAGAAAAAATCGAGTTTAAAGAAATATCTCATTTCAAAACACTAAATACACTAACTGTGTTACAAAATGTAACACATAACTTTCGATTTTTTTTTAAGGATACATCATGGTCAGTTTCCAGCTATGTGTTGGAGATCGTAACAGTAGATTATCAATATTCATATAAGATAATTTATAGTGTCTATATAATACAAGTTTTAGCAACATAAAGCTATTTATTGATAGAAAATTGACAAGAGAGAAATATACTGTTATACCAAGATGTTGTTGCTTTATAAGACATTGTATAACTGACAGTATTTTTTATCATAATTAAAATGATTTTTTAGGCAGGAGATATTTTACAAGCAAAAATTTTCATAATGAGCACAACTTTGAACTTTAAATTCACAGCCATCATTTAAATAATATTCTTCACATTACAACTTAATATAATTTTGAAATTGCATAATTCTTTGTATAAATATGTGGTTACATCATTAACCTAAAATTAATATTTTTATAAATATATTATTTTCAATTACATATTACACAGATTGAAAACTGCTAAAACTTAGCTACTTAACACAGGGTTCCCACTCAATTTCAGAAAAAAAAATTCCGTGACTTTTCCAGGTATAATTCAATGAAAATGCATACCATATTTTATCTATGCCACAAAATTTTTCATCAGAAAACTTTTTATTTTTTTATTTTTTATGCCAAGTATTAGATTTTCTGTGTAAAATAAGTATCATTATATGAGGAAGGAAACATTTCAGTTTGTCTAGAATGTGAAATTTTTTACAATAAATAATTGTAATAGATGTTAGAATTATTTAACTTGAATCTCAATAACTGAATACTGTTACTGACAATTTTAAGACTGGTTATTTTCCAGGTGACGCCCGGTGGCTAAGCGGTAGCGCTTCACGCTGTCGTGCCACAGGTCCCTGGTTTGATCCTCGGGCCGGGCAAGGCTGACTCAGCCTTTCATCCCTTCAGTGGGTCGATAAATGAGTACCAAGCACGCTTGGGAACTAAACACTGGGGATTCCGCGTTCGGCTGAACATCTGCTCCTGCACCCCAGAGCCCACAGGTTAAGGAAACTGAGATGGGGACAGTAGGCCTTGGCCCTCTTTGGGCTGACGCGCCGCTGAGTTTAGTTTAGTATTTTCCAGGTATAATGTAGGAATTTTCTAGGTTTTTGTAAAAAAATTGCAACTTTCTCTGACTATTCCCTGATAATTCCAGGTTTCCCCTGACCCTGGTTGAGAGTTTTTTAATAAATTTAAAAAACAACAAAAAAAAAAACAAATACCCTATCTAGAAAAATTAGTACAAAACAATGGTTCATTAACAATATTTTTTTTTTTTAAATTTTGTTTTCATTTTCATGTGTAACATATGTTTATAATTATTTATATGTGTTAACAATAATATAAATCTTTTTATCACATTAAATGTATTTATCATTTCAAAAGATTTAAATTAAAACAAAAATAACTACAGTGATTATTTAAATAAGGATTATCTGGTTCTGTTCAATTAATGCCTTAATCTCCATTACACATAGCAGGAATAATGAAAGTTGAGAGAAGCATGCAAAAGGTTCAAAATATCATTCTTTAAGTACACAGTTCAATAGATATAACAATAGGCTTTATACAAACATGCAACCATAGGCACAACACATAGTTTAATCTCCTTAGAGTAACAATATTTAGTTCTATTCTACATTCCTGAAAATAGCCTTTTTATAACCTGAATAAGAAAACTATTTAGTTTATCAAAAAACTTAATATAATGAATCAACTTCCCAAACACCTAAAACAATTTTAAATTCCCCCCATGTTATTTACAAATCAAATGTAATAAACACATCGTTTGTCCATCTTTATTATGGATATCTGACAAAATATATCATTGATACACAAAATTACTGTATAGGAGAAGTAGTTTAAAAATTACAACACAAAATTTAAACAATTGAATCAAAAAGTAATGTCTTAACCCTTTTAAAACTGGTTTCTAAATTTTTAAAGAATTTTTTTTCTTCTTTTAACAGCCCATTGTGTTTTTACTATTGATAATATAATAGAAAAGTTTTTTCCAACATCTGGACTCACTTTTTACGGTTAGGAAGTGGAACATTGATGTTCCATTAGTCTTTTTGAGTGGAACATATGTTGTGCCACCCACATCCAATGGTAACAGTAGATAATATAATGATAACCTCTAAAATCGTGCATATTATGATTTAAAACATAAAAAGATATAAATAATACAATGTTCTGACACTCAATATTTCTTTTCTCTATTTCAGTTATTTTCCTCACAAAATGATGTTTAAATTTTCACAAACACGCAATTTTTTCGTAGCTCAGCCACTATGACAGTTTTACAAATGCTTTTAACCATCCAAATAGAAGTAGGGAAGATCAAAAGACTGTAATGTGCAAATCAAATGTTAATATGGGATCTACTGGGGACTACTTGGAACATCTGATGAGACATATATGTCCCGCCAGGTTCAAAAGAGTTAACATACAAATAATTGTCTAAACCTTTTTTCTTATGCATGTAAAGAATCAAAAAAACAAAGACTAAATTTTGATAATAGTACATAATTGGGACCCTCTTCATATATAGCAAGAACCAATTACATAGCAGTAAACAAAAGTTGCAGTAACCCGAAGGTGACGTCATTGAAAACAAAGATAGCAAATATCATGATAACCAAAAACAGGGTTTCATCAAAACTGACACAAATTATTGCCAAACCTAGGCACCCCCGATTCTACTCCTTTACTAAAATTTTTTATGAATATATTTATTAAAGATGTAAAAATGCAATGAAAACTAAAGAATCAATGGCTAGTGGCAAAATATTTGTGTTGTAGGCTATATCCTCCCTAAAAAAGAATTTACTTGATCTTCTTATAGTTAGCCAGTATGTAACCTTTACTTTTTAAATTATATCAACAGGAGAACTAATTTGCTGATTACAGGTTATGTATAGTGTGGCTTTGTGGAGAACTCCTCCAGACTAAAAGTCTGGGACTGTCTGCTACTATGGTAACAAGCAAGAGCACATTTCTAATGGGGGTCAAATGGAGAAAAGAAGGTGTTGACTGGTTTACTGACGACGACCTATGCCAAGATTAAGAAAAAATTATTCACCCTTATACCCCTATTGGAAGTGTCTTTTCCTCCTAACCATAGTACCCACCACAATGCGAGACGGGTGTTTGAAAGAGTTCTTCTGAAAGCCGCACTATATATTCATTTGCGCAAATTATTTTGAGACCCACTACATTAATATAGTAAAACAAATAAAGAAATAAACATTTCATTATATTTGAAAAAAAAAAATAATGATTGAAAAAAAAAACCCTTTTCTGCGCAAATTAAAAACAAATAAAATAATATTAAAACATAGAAATAAAAAAAATGTGATTCAATTTCATCAAATACAATGGATACTGATATACTAAGCTTTAAATATTTAGTAATTTAAACTTATAAAATAAAGTTGGATAAAGGGTTAAGAATAAGTTGGCACAACTTTTTGATTCAGTCTTTATTGATTTTTTATTTCTTTCAATTTAATGTAACTAACAATTGTGTAGTTAAATTTTTAAGATCGTAGTTAATTTAGTTTAAACAATGTAACAAAAACTTAATATGAATTAATAACAAAATAATTACATTTATTAGAGGCGCAATAATTGCCTTTTTTTGCAGTTTTCACAACAAATTTATTTTTGCCTTTTATGTAAAGTCAGAAAGTTATGTGTATCAGAAGTTAATAATTATACATAATTAAATTTTTATACATAAGTAATTATAAACAGTTAAAACTGTTATAATGTTAAACAATTCTTTTAAAATATTAAGCATTGAATTTGTATTAGATAAAATGTATAGGCATGAGATGAGTATCAAAGTAGAAGCAAAGTTTAGATTAATTTTGCAAACTTTAATCACATTACAAAAAATAAGACAAATTGAATTTTATTGTGAATTTAACAGTGAAAAATAAGACTTAATTATACGTATTTCACCTGAAAACTCCAACTGATTGTTTTATGTTCAATAAATTTTCCCATCGGCTTCAAACATTAAATAGATTTAACAAGTGCGCTATTTTGATTAAAACACTTTTCAAAAATTAACTTGCAGAAATATCTGTGCAACTGATATATTTTTTTTAAAGTAAACCATGATCAACTGAAAATCAAGCCACTCTATTCCATGGCACTATTTTGACACTTCTTCAATATAGCCAAATCATAAAATATGATACAAAAATAATACTAAATAGTAAACTTTAAATCTTTTATCTTTACCAAAAGGTAATTAGATGCACAATTAAAAAAAAAAAAAATTAGGCATGGGTTAGTCTTGTTCACAAAAACAGTTATCACATTTAAACAAAATAATGCCATTACATCTTAACACATCACCAATTATTAAGAGAAATGATTAATATAAAACATGGAATGTTATTTATAACAAATCAAAAATATACATACATAAATATACATTGTTTTTTTACTTATAAATTAATATATGCTTTATTACAACTACTGCATAAATTAGATTTTTAGCTTAAAGCAGTTAGTTTAGTTTTGACATGCGAACGTTATTTAAAAAAAATAAGGAGTAAAAATACAAATACTTTCAGCAAAAGTAACGAGTAAAAAATTTTGATTTTAAAAAATAATGAGAAAAAAGTACAAGTACAAAACAAGAAAAGTAACGATTTTAAAGTATATTTCGAGGAAATTGAAAATTCAAAGTAACCGTAGATTTCATTAAAAAATGACAACAAACATTTATTCAAAATGCATTAAATTTTAATTTAAATGTATAAAACTTTAAAGTGCAGGAAAATGTTACATAATTCTATTGAAATATTAAACGTTGAAAATATAAAGAAATGAAACCAGAAATCAATGTTTGCATATAAAAAGGAGTTTAAAATTTGGTTAATTTTAAAACTATTAAATCTTTAGGAATTTTGTTTTTACTTTCGGAATTTGTTGTCACATAGCCGTACACACCCCATGACTTTCGGGCTCCTCACCAAAATTGCTGTCCGTTCAGTGAAGGAGTTTCACATTCCCTCTCCCTTTCAAGAAATTGCAATCCTTAAAGATGTTTGCAAAAAGAAGTTAGCAGTTAAATAGTATATAATTCATAAAATTTTTAGATTAAAAACACTAAATTTCAAAATTTAGAAAAAAAAAGTAACGGTTTCTTTCAGTATTCTTGTAACAAATACTTGTACTTCCCCCCCCCCCCCCAAAAAAAACAAGTAAAAGTACTAAATTTAAAAAGTAACAAAGTACAAGTAAAATAACTAACTTTTTACTTTTGTTATAAGTAATGAAAATAAAAGTATTGTCATGTATGATGCAGCTCCACTGCAATAAAAAACTATTAAAATATAGAGAGCAAATATGAGTTAAACATAGCATCAAAAAATTTGCAATATTTTAAACATAATACTTTTCAAAAAATTAAATCATTAAAAAGCTGTTTTACAATTAAGTTTACAGTAAACAAAATAAAATATATATAGCTTACTGATAATTCAATATCATGAAATACATTTCTACCTAGCTCTTAATATTTTATAAATGAGTTTTATACTAAACTAAAAATGAACTAAGTTTTTAATTTTGATAACTAATGCTCGATAAAAACAAAAATTCAATTAGAAGATAAAGGGTTCTTTATACTTTAACAGTAAATACACATAGAAACAACATAATAAGCTTATGCACAAAAAGATACTTATTTGTTTGTGTTCCTTAAATTGCTCTTGTGTTATTTTATAAATTAAATAATTTGACACTTTTAAAAATTAATTAGTTTGAAACATAGATTTTAATGTACAATTTAATTATGGCAATATATAGTTCTTTATAATGGAAGTTGCATAATTTATAAAAAGGATCTGATAAGATGATTTAAAACTGTTCTTGGAATAATTACCTTGGGTACATAGGGCCTTGAGTTCTGTTGACTCAAGGACATAACGAGGACAAGTAATATTTATTTTTTCATAATTTTATGTCTAAACTAAAATATAAATTAAAAAAAAAAAAAAAAAACAGCTTTTTATGATTATTCTTTATATTATTCCTTAGAGTAGCTAATGGCAGAAAAAAGAGACAATACCAAAATGGGAAACATCTTTTAAAAATCAAAAAGAAATTTTTTAAAATTTAAATTTTTACATTTTTGTCTTCTAAAAATCAAAAACTAACGAATATATTAATCACTCTCAACCTTTTTTTAATTATGTAGTAAATTTAAAACACCTACAATTTTGCTTTACTTGAGCAGTTAATCTATTTTTCGGAGAAAAAAAAAATCAAGCAGCCCTAGATTTTAATATTAAAAAAATAATGCTTTTCAGCAATTAGTGATTCATTTGTTTTACTACTGTGAAATAGTGTGTACTTAGCCAATTATTTTATGAAAACATTAAAATAAAAAACAAATTTGTGGTTATACAGTAACTTTTACATTAAAATGTTTATCTTTTTAACTAAAATAATATCACAATTTAATTTTCTGCGTAACTTGGCAACACACTTTTTAAAATAAAAATAACTAAAGTATTTGAAAACTTCAACAAGAGAAAAAAAAAACAAGATTTTAAATAAAATATATACACATAAATACACCTATACACACATAAATATATTGAAATTATTATATATATAGTTATAAATAGTAAAATACATAGAATTTTAATGGCAGTGTTTCGTCATAAAATTAATAAAACAGTTGATATTCAACTTCTATTTACATCACCAGACTTCATTCCATTAGTTATGGAGTAAATAACACAAATTTCAAAAATTAAATTTGATTAATTTCTCAGCTTCTGTTTTTAAGTATTCATAACATTTGAAAATCGAAAAAAAAATAACTAAGTAGAATAACTAGTAGTATAAAAATAACTAATAATAACTCTTGAATCCAAATATATCTGAATCCTTATTAAAATAAGATAAATAATACTTAAACTGAAACAATATTTTAAATATTTAAGTTATACAAGGTGATTCGATCTTAAGGAGACATGGAGCCTTGTTGATAATAAATCAACTAACTTACAATAAGTAAAATTAAATTACAAAAATTTTAATGTAAAACAAGAGATTTTTTTTCTTCAAGAAAATTATTTTTCTTTTTAAAAATCAACACTGACAAGCCATTTTTTCAACAAAATAATTTTTAATTATTTGAAATTTGTATTTGATTCAAATTTTTAATTATAAAAATTAACCATTCAATCTATTTTCTCAAAAAAATTGTTTTTTTCAAATTGTAATATATTTTAAATTTTTATTTCAATATATATTTTTCAATTCTAGATATTTATTTTGTATGGTCTTATCTTAGCTGCATTTGTTGCAATTTAATCAAAAAATTTTAAAGTTACAAGGCTCTAAACACCATTTTTGAACCACCCAGTTCATGAAAGTTAGAACAATGCTAGAATACAACTTGTAAATTTCACAGTAAGATGAAAGTAATATATTATTAGATATGTTTTACATTAAAATAAAATGTAACCAAATCATTTCTTCCTAAGAGAATGATATTGTGATTGTTAAAGAGTATCACACATTGATTGAAAAACTAATTCTCGGTGCATCAGCTCATTCTAAATCGAATTCATATATTTTACAAAATGGGAAGAAAAAAAACGAAACTAAATAATAATTAAAACGAAATTTAAGAAAAGCATTGAAAAAAAAAAACATCAGTTGGTTTTGACAAAACTTATTTCTATCTACTTGAAAGTTATGGCAACTGTTTTTAATTTACAGGACACTTCTAATCCAATTTTTTCACCTAAAAATAATTAATATAAACTAAAGCATTTTGAAATTACAATTATTTGAGAAGACAGCAGTTTTATGACAGACATTTCAAGATTTATATTAAGATAATCATTTTTAAAGCAGAACTCAATACAGTATTTTTTAAAAACATGCTGAAGAAAGTGAATATTCAAAGAATTGTACTTTAAAGTTTAAGAAATCAAATTCAACCAATTTATGTTCTTCATTGTTATAGAAAGCTTTCTTTACTCAAATCACTCTAACCACATTACATACAGGGACTCAAGGTTAGACTATAAACCTATGAAAATCATACTCAAGTCTAATATCCTTATTTAACCATTTACTATTTATTAGACAACAAACAACAGTCATAGTGAAGAGTTTAGATACTTGGTCATAACTGAAAATAGTGATTACAAAAATGCAGTTTTTGAAAAAAAAAAATTTTTCTCCAGAAATTTAAGGAAAATAAACTTTGGCCAAAACTTTTTCCAATTTAGATATTTATAGAATTTTTAAAGAGCACAATATTTTTAAAAAATATTAAAAGTGAAATGGGCTTCTCTTGTTGCTAGAATGAGTTCTTGTTCCAAAGCCCTTTACGAGACTGGAAAGAGGAAGGTCAAAACTATGATGGCACAGTCTTGTTAATTAATGTAAGCAGATTTTAGAAAAATGATTGAGATGTTGAGAAAAATCAAATGGTTTAAAACTGGAAATTTTCTATTTAAGAAGAACACTAAGGTTTTAGTGTCCTCAAAAAAATAATTATTTATTTCATCTGGTGAAAATTAAATTGATTATAAGAAAAGCAGTTAATTGAGATTAAATGAAATGATTGTTGAAAGAAATCTATCTTGCAATGTACTTTACCCAAAGATAGAAGTCACAAAGTGTTTGTCATAGGGCGTTTCGGCAGGAAGAATGCAAATAAGCTAGCACAAGTAGTATATTAGTGTGGATTTTATTTTTATATGAAGTGTGAGAAAAATACAGAAATATTAATAGTGGCGTTATTTCCAAATGCATTGAAGCAAGTCCAAAGGGGGCTATTACTCTTTTTTGGCCTCTCAAGGTCATAAAATTGGTATACATTCACTGGAAAATAATAAATGTATTTGTAAAAGCATGCCTGCCAAATCCAACATTGTGGAATAGTGCCCTAGTTTAGAGCTGCAACTTAACTCAAGATTTTGTAAAAACAACCATATCCAAAAAAATTTATATCTCAATATTGCAAAGGTTGTAGTGCAGAATTTTCACATCCCTTTAAGGATGTGAAAATCTTGCAAGTTCTTGAAGAGATGAAGTGCAGCAGGCAGTTTCTGACTTCCTCAAGCAAAACTAAAAAGTGCCTGTTACCAAGCCAGTCAATTCAAGCTGGTGAAGTGGTGGCTTAATTGCCTAAATGTAAAAGCCAATTTTGCATGCTTAACATGAACTTTTTGTTCAACCCTGAAAAATCAAACATCTTAATTTCTTGGGAAAACTTCAAAGCAGGGTTGGCAAGGTTTAGGACAGAATGGATTAATCCACGGTTTAAACCGTTCTGTCCAAAACCCTTTTACTCAAATTATGTCACAACTTTATCTGAACACTATTTAAAAGGTAAAATAAACATAGAAATAATAACACATTGATAATTAAATCTACTAGAGAACATTTGCTTTTAAAAGTATTATGTTTTATTAATATTGCTTGACTCTTCAATTTAAACATTAAACAAAGGAAGATTAATCAGTAATCAAGTTCAATTGGTCCTCTCATTCAATAGTACATAACTGAAGTTTAACCTTGCCATACAGGTTAAGCTATTATATTCAAGAATACTTTTATTTCTTTCATGTTCGATTCTCTTAGCATAGTGGTGATACATCACCAGTGTCAGTAAGTGAAACTGATGTTATGCCCTTCAAAACTGTTAATACATTTTTCAGTTATTTTGTATTTCCAATTTAAACTAATATATTTAAAAATAGTTTTTTTTTAAAAATAGATGCCTTTTTTATTATCCTGTGATGCAGAAATTATAAAAATTTTTTAAAAAAAATATTGCGAAAAATAAAAAATTAATTTTTAAACAAATTTAGTATTTTTAAATTTTTTTTTTTTACAATATTGTATTACTTATCTTTATGCAAAAACATTATCAGTATTAAAAGCATATTTATATTTAAAGGAATAGGTATTCACTTTTGTTGTTCAATGAATTGTGGAGCTTCAAAGATTAAAAAACCTTTTCCTATTATATTATATTTTCTTTTACTAAGTTAAAGTAAATTGTATAAAAAATATCAAATATTTATTGATACATGTAATTATTATGTGTACAATGGTTACACCTATAGAATTTTTACCTTTTACCAAAGTTCAAGGTTATGGACACTTTAAGACAGTTTTATCCATTTTAGAACAGTAAAACCCACATGTCTTGTCCAAAACCAGTTTAGGACGTCCAAAACCCTAACCCTGCTTCAAAGAAATCCTTAAGATAGTGATGTTTGCTACTTAAGATACAATTTTTAAATCAATGCTCATAAAATAGTAGAAACATTTATAACGAGTTGTGTTTTATAGATTGCACTGCTGAATCAACAAATGACTAGATAAGAATCACAGAACATGTTTTAAGTCACAATCAATTTTTACAATGAGCTGAAGCTTGAGAATATATTTTTTCAAAAAGAAATTAAGATAATAAATATATTAGCTATTCTTTACTTGATTAAGTATATTTGAAATAGATATGTTATTCTTGTCCTTACTAAAATATTAAATATGGCACTCCTATATTGAAAACAGTAGTAACAAGTGCAAAAGAAATAACGAAAATAGTAAAATAATAATGATAAAAAAATTAAGTATTGTGAAAAGTAGAGACTGATTTATATTATGTCCAGTGGTTCCCAAATATAATTCTAATGGTACGTTAAAAAGACAAACAAACCTATGATACTATATAGAAAATAAAAGGATTTTTAAAAAAAAATCTAAACAGAAATAAGACTATTTTAATTGCAATGTGAAATAAAAAATTCAGTGGATTTCACTAAAAAGTAATTATTTTTTTTTGCAAATTATTGAGCAATAAATAAAATGTATTGTAACTTAAAAATTTTGTAAAACAATAAAGATGACAAGAACTAATTACTTTAATAACAAATTTGAATTCCTTTCAACATTTTATAAGTGATGCAATTGCAAAATAAACTTCATCATAAAATTTATTTTCATTACATTCATTGCACTCTTAAATTTAAAAATTTGGATACTAAATTCCGTTTAGATGGCTCTGATTTATTAATTAATATAAAATTTGAAAAAGAAAAGCTTCAACCTTAATATATACATATATTATATATAAATATAAACTTCATATTTGAGTACATGAAAATTAGAACTGTTGATCAAATGAGGATACTTAGGGTATATAGATGGTACAATATATAAAAAAAGTTTGGGTACCACTGCAATATAACAACAAAATACAATACTTATTTTATAATACTGATTAAGTTCTCCTAAATGCCAATTTTTTAAAGATTATTGGAATTGTTTTCACAAAACAATTCCAATGACTACAATAGAAATTAAATTTAAATATTGTGAAAAAAATCACTTTTTTTATAATTTGTATACATTTTGATATAGATAAATTCAAATAACAGTATTCATTAAATATTTGAAACTTGTACATATAGATATAAATTACAGAGCTTGTTAACTATTTTTTCCCTAAAATAAAATGGTGAATTTTCAATATGAATAAAATCCTGATTACAAATTTACATCATTTAAAGATTTTCTGAAGCCTAATATAATTATCTCTTGCATTTGCAAGTATACAAGATTTGCCCAGGAAACGAAAAAAATTCAAAATCGGAACATTTTTGGATAAAATATTTGAAAAGACCTAAATCAAGAAAACTTTTTCAACTAATTTTAAAATTTGATATAATATATTCTAGCAAACAATGCACAACTGCCAAACAATAACAATGAAAAAGTCATTCACTAGTATTTCTTTTCAGTTATGTTCAGTTTTAATATATTGTAACATTTAAAGGCAATAAAGAATCAATTGTACAATATTATAACATAATGATTTAAGCATTAAAAGTAATATCACATATTCCAATATCTGAGTTAAACTCCTAAATGTTAATACTGAATAGAAGCTTAATGGTATTGTTTCCATGCGGTATAACATTGAATGTAACTCATTAATATTGTCATTATTCTGTGAATTAAATGATGAACTGCGGAATTGAAGAAAAATAAGTAATTTACAATAAACAACGAACAGCCTCAGAGGTTGTGCACAAATTGTGAGTTGCTTAATTTTTTTTGTAACTTGTACATATAATCTGTAGTCTAAAACAAATGAAATGAAATTAAAACGTAGGACAATGAGATTAAATTACAAAATTTTTAAAATAAATTCATTAAAAGACCATTACTTGATAGTTAATATATTTCATTATTTAAATTTTTGTCTAATTTTTTAATTAGCACTAAAGAATTGGCTTGGTACTTCTTACGAAATTATTAAGTTATTTCATATATGCATAACATTTCCAAGCAGTCGATCAACTACTTGTTATACTGATTTAAATACTTCCACATTTCAACCATCAATACTCAATGACCAAACAAGCAAGCTAATAACACCTGTCTTGTTGCAACTTACAGATTACATATACAAATTAAAAAAAATACAGCAAAAAACTCACAGACTTTTTCATAATAGTGCATCTCATATTGTAACATGTAATCACTACTGTATCCAATGCAATAACGTGATAGTAAGTGACCCCTAAAATAAGGGTCATATCATTCTTGTGTTTATAATATTGTAAGCTTACTCTTATGTAGACATAATTAGGGTTAAGATAAATTAATGAGCAAGTTCTGTGACACAAAGCCAGCAGAACACACACTAAATCATCCGAACTGTTATCATATGCAAAAAATGGGGGAAGTTTAATTCCTATACACGATAAGGAAAATATCCTTTCTCCCTTTTCGTGTAAAAAATAACTTAGGAGTTAAATAAAAATGTTTTAATTAAAATCAACTTTTATTTGTAAATATTATATAAGGACTTATATTGTATATTTTACGGTTGCTTCTTCAATCAAATAAAATTCTACATAAGTTATGCACTGGAAAATTCAGAATCGAATTGGTGCAATTTTGACAGACCAGTTTAAATTTAATTTTTTTAAACGTACTGTTATTATAAGGCAAAGTGAGGAAATTTTGCTACTTGATAGTGTTTAGTTGTTTTAACAAATGCTTTGAAGCATGTGGCCATTTTTTCAAAAATTGAAAATTTTAAATGATTAAAAAAAATTGTGGATATTAATAGTATAAAGCATTTCTTCTAAAACATTTCTTAAAATATAGCAAATATTACAGGACGCACTTCTAAAATTAAAAAAAATTTTAAGAAACAAGCATGAAATAAAGTAATTTTCAGGGCAATACATAATATTTATAATAATTATATATTTATAAAAAATAATAATGAAATACACAATTTTTAATAAAAAAAAGGTGGCGACTAGCAGGCAAACTTTTAATAGTCATTTGTTATGTTAAAATGTCCTGCGGCTGATGGTAATTTTGCATTATAACTGCTACAGTGCAGTTTTTGCAGTTAAAATTATTTTAACTATTAAAAACAAATCTTTTCTATATAGAATATTATAACCTCATGAAGAAACTATGAATTTGAAAATAGAAGTTCACAATCAAGCGAATGCTTACAATTTGAAAGCTTTCAGAATGTGCTGTGTCTTGCTCTGTGTCACACAATTTACTCTGTAAATTACCTAAACTAACTTAGTATAAATATTATTGTGAAGAGTGAAAAATACCTCATAGCGTTCAGAAAAAAAAATACTTTAAAAAAATTGAATTATAATGTGCATTGATATTCGTATTTGAACTTTAAGGCACGAAAAAATTGCATAAATGCGGGAGTTAGAGAAATCTTTGAAATACATAAAGAAAAAAAAATATTTAAAACAAATATTTTTGGAAATGGGAATTACTAGTTACTATTTGAATACTAGAAACATAATTGAACAATGTGTTTACAAAAAATGAGATCAATGATATTTCAGTGATAATTTTAACAACTCCCCGACAAGATTTAAATTCTGCTGTGTGGTTGTAAAACTTAAATCAATGTCAATACTAACAGCAATAACACAAAAGACCAACATAGGCTGCCAAAAAGAGTTAAAAAATATTGTTAAAATCACTGTTAAAAAGTTAGTAACAAAACAAAAATTAAGTACAATAATAAATCTAATGAAGACAAAAAGAATTTTGCATTATTTTGATTAAAGCGATAAATCATTTGCTTCCAAATGGAAGGTAAGTAGTACCAGAGAATGCAAATTTAATTATTCTATGGTAACAATGAACATTTTAAAATATTTAAAATATAACATTTATAATTTTTTTTTAAATTTGATGAAAAGTACAACTAGAGACAATATCAATTGTTTAAATTACAAAAGTCTATCCCAATTAAAATCATCCTCAATTTCATCATTATCATCACCAGTACAAGACCCTGGTGTATGAACTGAAGAGTTTAAAGAAATATGAGAAGGCAATGGCACTGGACTTGTCTATAAAAGAAAAATATAGCATACAATTAGGTTAAGAAAATTTCTTGAATTAAATTTATCAGAGTAAAAAATTATTAAAACATACAAGTCAGTTTACAACAAAGTACAAAAGGCATAATAAAAGAAATCTATTGCCTTTATTTGGACAGCTTTAAGTGAAATAAGATAAACCTCTTTCTTAAGCTCAGAGGAAAAAAGTTTATTTTAATTAAAAAGACACACATTCAAATAATTTCTTTGTAAATACATGATTATTATACCGTGTATCAACTGATATATGATTAAATGATTATTAAAAATAATAAACTTTAATGAAAATTTTCTTTTTGAAACACATTTGATCAATAAAAAAAATTTGAGAATTCATGAAATTAAAATATTCTAAGCACACCTTTAATCTCATATTCTTTAGTGAGAATTATGTTAAGAAACTAAAAAAAAAAAAAAATATTAGTTTTTATCTATTGTCTAAAAATTTTGGAGTGCAACTAAACTTGGAATGCAAGTAAAACATTTGACAAATTTTTTCTCGTTCATTGTATCTTTATTAAATTATTATTTATGCTTTATTATAGCTTTCAAACTTTTTTTGTAAGCAAAAGGCTCATAACTTTAAAAAAAAAAAAAAAAAAAATAATGAACTTATGAAATCACTGAGCAACAGCATTGCAAGATTGTGGGTAATGGACAAAACTTAAAGCAATAATTCATATCTTACATACGAAGAATAACATTTAATTTAAATAGAAATTGAATCTCCAAAAATAATTAGAGAAGATATAATAAGTCATTTGAAGGACTCACCTCAGCTTGTGATTGATAAGACAGATTGCTACTTTCTGCAGAAAATGCATGAGGAGAATTGCTGGAAACTGGTACATTAGAAAGCATACAAGAATCTATTAAGTAAAAATAAGTGATTAATAAACTATACTAGTGTATTGAGCTTAAAAAGTAATTGAATAGATCTGTCTAACTTGCATGTAATAAATTCATTTTTTATTTTATTTATAAGTAGTACTTAATTTTAAAGCCCATTTGTTTTGAAATAAATTCCCTCTACATTAAATTTTGCAAAAAATTTAACTAAAAACATATGACCACACAAATCATGCTAAATACAAAGTAATAGCAAATTTATTTTTTAGAGAATATTTTGTAACAATATTTATTTAATTATTGTTTTCAATTATACACAGTATTTTCAGGTGAATAGATCAAGCCAGTGTTTGAGACAGCATTCTGTTTCAAAATGTTTTTTTTTGCGTATTCCATGTGCAAATGAACCACTGAATTCAAACTTGATAAAAAATAAATTTCTTACGACATAAATTTTTTTCCCCTCAGGGATGTAAACTGAGTGCAAAAATTACCTTTTAATAATATTTTAACCAAATTAAGAGGCTACAACTGACATTTGCAATTGTTTGATCACATTTTTGATATGGTTGATCACAGTTTTTTTTATCCTTAAAACTCAATACATCCCACGAAAAAACACACATTTAGTTAACAAAACATGAAGTTATTGTAGTTATATATCAGAATATTTTGCCAGTATGTTAAATGTAATGAAATGAGTGATTACTTGGATTTTAAAAATTAATTACCTGTACTTTGAAAAAAATTTCATCTCTTAAGATAAATTGTGTGATTAAAAAAGGAAAATAATTAATTAGACTCGTTAATGAGACTTATAATAATTCAAATAGGGAAGGGTTTTCTCTCTTATGTTAAGTCACTCTTCACCTTTTTTTTGTTACTTCTAACATTAAATCAAGCACCAGCGTATAAAATAATGATTATTTTGATAGAAAAAAATTCTAAAAAAATAGAAAAATGGTCAATATTTCGAGCAAAAACACTGAGAAGAATTCACAGAAAAAGCACTTAAAATTGGGATGACTTTTGAACAAATTGGAGTATAAAAAAAAAGAAGAAAAAAAAGAGATAAACATTATAAATAGAAATTGCCGTCTCAGGAAGTCAAATTTGTAATTAATTGCATTTCTACAGACAGCAGTCATCCATATGGCATTTCTTTATTATAAGTTTAACAGTTAATAATTCTCAAACTAATTATTGAATATGAATTTTTTATTTATCCCATCGTGTTCATATTTTTTAGACACCTTTTAAGTCTTAGTTACTGCACAGCAAAACAAAATGCAACATAAATCAAGGGCGAAAAAAATGCGCAAAATTAGCACTTAAGATTACAATAATTTTCGAAGAAAAAAAAAACTTACGTTAAGTCAATAATAAAAATTACCTTTTCAGTACATTAAATTTTAACTCCACAGTTACAATTATGCAGTCAGTTGAGTGGCCTACACAGCATGGCATTTCTTAATACAAATTTAATGATTAATATTCAAACTTATTAATGAATGCTATTTTTATATTATTTCATCATACTCTTTGTACATTTTTCTACACATCTTTGTAACTTTAGGTTTTAAAGTCTCACAGTTTTGATGCAACAAAACAAAATGTAAAGTAAAGTTAATCACCTAGAACAGTGGTGGCAAAGCATTTCGGATTTCTCGATATAAAGAGAAAAATTAAATTTTTTTTAGTTTAACCTTCAACTAAAAGACATAGTTTACTCACTTAACAATATGAACATAATTCAATGTTTGTTTTCGGGCTTTTTTTATCATGAAAAAAATCAGCAGATACTTTAATTTTAAAAAATCATCTCCTAAAGCAGAAAACTGAAACTTTTTTTTAATATCAAGATCCACTAGACTCTTAATATGGATTTTTAAGTGCTAAAAATTAAAGAGTGTGCATTTTAATACCTCTTGAATAGTTAGTTTCGATACACGTGTTTTGATAGCAGCTTTGCATAGTGCTAGCAGTAGGAAGAGATGCAGTTTGCATAACTCCTGACTGTGAGAATAGAGCATTTAAAGAAGAATTCAAATCTGCAAGTTGATCTGGAGATAGGACAGACATTGTTGGATCTTTTGACTTTAAATTTTCCATCATTTCTAAAAAGAGAGCATGATTAGCACAAAATAATGACTGGATACATGATTAGCAAATATATATATAGCACAACAAAGACAAAAGGGATAAACAAAGAAACTTAAAAAAAAAAAGTTTTATTTACTGCGTATAAGCTGTAAGTATATAGTAAATAATTTAAATAGTAATATAGTATAACTTATAATAGTATAAGAAGTTAAATAACATTTACTCCGAGAAATCAGTCTTACTTCGTAATCATGATGATAATATTGATTTTAATTTTATTATAAGTAAACAAATTACTTGGAATTTTAATGTTTCTATAAACATTTTTAAAATAAATAGAATTAAAAGAATATGTAGCAATGTTTATTTATCCAAAAAAACAATATTTTTCAAAAATTGAAAGAATAAAACAACGGATACTCAACTAATGTAATTAAGTTTTATATAAAATTATTGATTTAATTGCATGCCATTATCAATAAAATTACTAAAAACTTCTTTGTTAATTTATATTTTTACTATGTACAAATTCAATTCGGGCAAATCCGTGGCTAAAAATATGTGCAAAATGAGCAAATCATCATTAGTTTATTTTAAAATAAATACTAATTTACAAAATCACTTAAATTGTATTAAATATCAACCTTATTAATCATAAACTTTAAATCATCCAGTGTAATATTGTTACCTTGCGCACATCCACTTTCGGGACAATCCATGGTAATTAACAAATCAAATGCGCTTAAGTACTGTAGTAAGAACGTTCCATAAAAGATCTCTCTATTTACACTTATGTTGTCTTATTTTGTAATATAGCAATCTTATTATGAAAATATTTTAAAACATTCCTGAAAGATTCCAGTACGTGTATGTTCATTTGAGCCTCGTTACCCGCTTTATAGATTTCGTTTCGCTCGGTATTTTCTTTACATTTTATTTTCTGTTTTTTGCTTGGTATATTTTTCACTTAATATATTTTATTTTCATATCAAAATTTTTTTAGTGCTGCTCACACTATTGTATTGATATATTTTGCTTTAGCTACATTGATACAATATTAGAAAGCACTCCTTTTTGCGGATATAATGGTGTGAGCTGATGCAGAGATTTTATCATTGTTTATTTTCCGGCTATTTAATGTTCTTTTTAAAAAATATTTTATTTTAATAATTTTTCTTCCTCTCTTTTCATTAATCTGTGCATACATATGTATTTGTGCATACATTTGTGTAGCATATATATATTGTAAGAACTAAGATATTTCAACTAAACCTTGAAATTGGGACATATCAATGTCTTGTAAGCCACCATTTCCAGTCATTTTTGCACTTTCTCTCAACCAATCTAAACTTTGAACAAAATCTGCAGTTGTCATTTTATCTGAACCTAAAAAATTTAGAAAAAAAAAAACTTAAAAAACAAAAAATAGTTTACACAAATTTTAATATATATATAAATGTTTTTTTAAAACATGTAAAACCCAAATTAATATTTTAAACAAAAGATTAAAGTGATTAAGCTCAATGGTTTATATATATAACAGTTCATGAATTGGAAATGTGCTGAAAGTACATAAGTGAAGAGGGAGCCAACATAGATTGGTCATAGATAGATCATTTATATGAACACATCAAAAATTATATTTCTGTTCTCCTTTTTACTCTAGTTGTGTTAAATACAGTCTTCAAATTGATAAGAAAATTAAAAAAATTTTCAATGGGGAAGAAGCATTGAGAGCATTTAAGATGTCATTTCAACTCCAGGGGTATTATAACCTGTGTGGTCCAGATGAAAAGATCAAAAGATGCCGCTGTCCGAATTATTTCAGGAGAGCAGTATCATTTTCTCTCCTTTTTACAAGGATATAGCAAAGTGACAAGAGAAGGATTGATTCTTTAGTAGTGAAATAGCTTAACAATATTTTTAGTTATGGATAAGGAAAAAATAAACCTGTTTCAAAAATGGCGAAAAGTTGTGTATTTTTTTCCATGCAATTTATAGCAGAAATAGTTTTTTTTCTTCTTTAATTTAGAAAAAGTAGCGTCCGGTTTGAAGAGATAGAAAATAATGTTTCAGGGCCAAAATGACTGTCTGCGTCCGGTTACGGGAGTGTCTGCTTTGCGGAGAATGTACATAATGGTTTATTCATAGAAGATTACCAGGGAATTAAAAATATGTCCGTATTGAGAGGCATCCATTTTGCAAGAGTGTTCATAGCAGGAGGTTACACTGTATACATAAATAAATATAGGAAAAAAAGTTTTTATCTATATTTGTCGCATAGCATGGGAATAGTGTAGACAAGTGGTAACAATTTTATCATTCAAAAAGCCTAACACAATAAGACAAAAAATTATTGAGTGAAAAAAAGAGCCTAAATAAAATCCAGAGAGTACACTGGCCCTTTTACCATATTTTAAAACATTTCAACTACCTTGGTAACCAGAATCATTCTGTACAGAACCATTAATGGACATTTTTGCGTTTTCTCTAAGCCAATCCAAACTTTGAGCAAAATCTGAAGCAGGTATTCTATCTAAAAAAATAAAATTTGAAAGATTAGGAATGAAGAATATACAATTTTAAATGTCTTTATCAATAATGTGTTCCTATTTTATAATAAGAAATAACTAAGAGTAATACACAAGCTTAATTTTATTCACCTAAAATAAACTAATGCAAATTTTAATTGTAATTTGTTTTTGGTTGAGTAAATAAATTCATTTTTTGAAAAACATATGAAGTATGAAAACATATGAAGTATTGAAGGATGAGATGTATTAAAATTTTATCAAATAGTAAATACATAAAAAATAAAATACAGATGCACAATGAAATAAAATGTACCCCTTCGCTATAGTTTAAGTTAATGGGCTATAAATCTTTAATGTGTTAGTGATTGATTTATATTAGATGACATTGCTTAAGATATACACAAAGAAAAGCAGTTCAAGTTATACAAAAAAAGTAATTTTATTCAAATTAAATTATGTTGACTAAACATGAACACGAATAAACATGAGGACTCTTCGAGAAAGGGACATTTTCTCACAAGACTTCTAAACAACACTGTTACATAATTCAAGATCTTTCTATTTTATCTTAGAGTGGAGTTTCTTAATAATGCTCCGCTATGTGACCCACATAGCGGAGTGTTATTACGAAACTTCATTTTTAACCCTCCCCCTTGATAATACAAGATTCCCAATAATACACATGTACTGGTGAACATAACATAAAAAAGTGGTTTGTTTGAATCCCTTTGCGTCTAGTTTTGTTTGTCGAAATAAGTATTTGTTAATCTATGTTATCTTTTTAATTACCACAACCAAAGAATATAATAAAATTCAAAAAACATTTTTAAATTGAAAGTGAATCTGATTTAAAAACTGAGATAAATCATTCCTTTAAAAAGCAGTAAAGCAATATATTTTAACTGTTTGGAAAATTTGAAATACAATATCTTTTTATTATATTGGTAGTACAATGTACAAATAAAAATTTCTGAAACTTTGACAACAATGAAGTCAGACTTTAATTTTTAAATGTGTGTCCCATTTTTAGATCAATGAAACAGCAATTGGTGTTAGTTATCAGTAAGATTTAAATGATATAATAAATAAGTGATTTTAAAATTAAAGATATATTAATGTGTTATTAAAATACCTTGAGAATGTGATGTGTTTCCATTAAATTGCTGGTTATGATTACAACAACTATTGAGTCTCTCTTGCTGAGAAATCATATGTCTAGAGACATGACCTGTAAAAGTTAAATAACAAAACAAAATAATAAATAAGATAGCAATAATTTCAGATTAGCTTTCTATTAAAAAAAAAGAATTGTATAACTAATGCCTGTCTTATATATATCTGACTATTTTTATACTGAATATTTCTTTTAATTAAACTTCTACATAGTAGAAATCAATATCACATTTTAGACTTTGATGTACATGCAATTTAGTTCATTGAACAGCAAAAAATTAATGACAAAATAAGCTGTCTAGCACGGTAAAAGCCCTATTATCTGGAATCTATCAGAAATTTTGCAGGTTTATAAAAAAGAAATGAAATTAATCAAAAAATTATTGAACTATTTGGAAAATTGATAACTTCATCGTTTTTAAGAAAAGTTTTAAGCACAGTGTTATCATCACTTTTAAATTAATTGTTTTATTTTAAAAGTTTTAAGTATATAACATTTATTTCAAACAGAAAACCTTAATTACAGTAAGATCCAAAGTAGAAGTGCAATCTGAGTTTAAAAAGTTAAATGATATTGATTTACAAACAAATGAAAATTTATAAGATAAAATGTCTTTTTCTGTTGTTAAAAAAAGGGATTGTTTTAAATAATACAAATGTATAATTAAAAGGAAAAAAAAGGTACTTAAAAAAGCTAACAATAATTTAACAAAGGTAATAACAAGAAAAAAGTTATGAAAATTAACTAAATAACCAGAGAAAATATCATACAATACACAAAACTGTAACATTATTAAAAAAACAATTCAACGTAAGTGAAGAACAAGTAAGATTCACTACTAAAAATTTTATGACATTGCTTCAAATATTTCAGTTTTTAATATTTGTTTTTAGAACTTACCCATGTCATGGAAAGGTGGGTGAGAATTGGAAACGCCTACTCTTTCAGCATTCATATGAGTCTATTCAGAAGAAAAATAAATAAAAAACAATTTAATAAAACAGTTAAAAAAAATATTCTTGAAAAAAATTGTTTTATTACAAGCATAAATGTGGTAAAATATACAAGTAATTATATAAAACTTAAAAATGTTTGCTAATGCACTTATACAATTTAAAAGCTACTGACTATAAAAAAACTAAGACAATATATTATTTATTGTCAAACAATGACAACAAACAATTAGAAATTAAAAGCAAGAAAATAACTGTGACCAGTCTATTTTGTAATTAAACTTTACAAATTGCAATACAATAAGAATTTTTTTTTTTTTTAAAAAATAACTTATTTTTAAATTTTTATATGTTATAAATTTCTTTAGTAAAATTCCCAACAGTCAAGATTTTACTGTGTGTGTATAGATACAGATTGAAACTTGAAAGTAAATAGAATTTTTTAATCAAAGAGCATACAGTGAGTCATGTCTCAAACTCCATCTGGAATAAACTGTACATCTAGATATTTCTACTTTCAGTCATTACAAATTTGACAATCAATTAAATAAACTACAGTAAATATTTATCAGAATCACAGGGTTGCCACAGAAAGAAATGAACAAAAATAGTTGCTTTTAGTAGCCTCAAGCATGAAAATAGTTGCCTAAAACTATAAAAATAGTTGCCTAAACAGGAGCAAAAATTTATCAAAAATAGTAGCCAAATAATTAAAATTTTAGCTTAATTGTCAAATACTATGATAAGGACTGGTTGATGTCAGAAATTTTAAATCGTGATACATCGTTCGTTAGACATCGCGATTTAGCATATGTTCAGAAATTACCTATGGGAAATCAATCAAAAATAAATAAAAAGGAATAAATCTATTACAAAAGAAAATATTAATTCTAAACATATTCTACTATAATATCAATATCATTGCTTAATTTTTTCAATTAAAATAATAAAGAAGTAAAAGCAAACCCGAGATTTATTTCATTTTTGTTAAATTAAAAATGATTTAAGATTTATTGGTTTAAAAATAATAATACTGTAACAAAATATTTTACATATGTGTATTAAAATTAAAAGAAAAAAAAACAAAAGTAGAAAACAAACCAAAGAAATGTTCACTTTAGAAAAAAAATTATTTTTTTAAAATTATTTGTTGGAAAAAAAAGCCATGCTTTTGAAACATCATTAGACCCTCTTTTATTCAATTATTTAAAATAATATAAAGTAGTTTTAACTAATGGTTAAATTCTGTGCTGAATAAATGTAAAAATATTTTTACTTATTCATTATTATTTTCGTTTTTGAAAACAAAATTTACTAAAGATTTATTTCTTTAAAAATGACACTGACTATCTAACAAATTATAAAACAAACAAGTATTGAAAGAATTTTAATAAAATTTAAAAAAAAAAAGAAATACTCTATGTACTAATGTTAAATTATTAGCATTTAAACATTACTAAACTCTTCATTTAATTTTTAAAAAAAAATTTGGTTTCAGTTTCTCAAAAATAAAAGCAAATTAAATAAAGGCAAGCTTTATTTTAATTTTTTTAAAAATAAAAACAACTGAACATTTATTGGTTTAAAAATAATCAAATTATTATACTTACCTACATTAAATAAATTTGAAAAAAACTTAATTTTTATAACAAAATTAAGAACAAAATACCCCTATTAAATTGTATCGCTTAAAATGAAAAATAATAATTGAAAAAAACCAATGAAGAAACTTATTTAATTTATACTTTCTTTTCATTGATCTATTGAGTTCAGAACAAAAGATTAAGATAACAGCGATTGTGCAGCAATCGCAAAGTAACAGTAGGTCTACGAAAAATTAGTATAAGTATAAAAATAACTTCGCTAAGAGTAAAAAAGTCTCCCAATAGTCGCCTATTCCTGAAAATAGTTGCTTTTTTAGCCTTTTCAGGCAAAAAAAAAAGGCCATAGTCGCCTAAGGCCGAAAATAGTAGCAAATAGTCGCATTTTAGTAGCCTGTGGCAACCCTGGAATTAGGAAATTTTTCTCAATTGAAGACAATAATGTAATTAGGGTCAATAAATAAATGAAAAAAGAAATTAAAAGGAGATTGCCTTCAGAAACTGGATTGCTACATGGAATAAAAAGATATTACTTTAAAATTTTGCAAAAATTTGAATACAAAATATTAATAAAGAAAATATAGATAAGGGAAAAGGAGAAACAAATATACTGCTCTAATTTCATAATTTGAAGTTTTGGAGTTTTTATCACTTTCCTAAGCAGCACCATAGAGTCCATTATGAATCAAAAACGTCCATTATCAATTATATGCTATATTTCAATAATAAAAATTGAAAAAGAATACCATTCTAGAACAAACATCTGATATAGGTCTGAAATTTTGGAAAATTTTTCTTGTAAACATTAATTTCTGAATAAATTAATGGAGATCGACCAATTCTCAAGTAAGACTTGTCAGAAATTACTACATAGGCTGCACCGGCTCGCGTTGTTAAAATTAGCTTTTAAATATAAAGAGGCCTATCACTTAAAATTATTGTATTTACTATTTATTATTACTGTTTATATTTTTACTTCGTTTCATAATTTTTAATAGAATTATTAATGAATCAACATTGAAAAGCCACATACCCCCATTTGATGTCCAGGTGGCGAACAGACATTTGCCATCTGATGACAATGAACAGGACTTGATACAGTATTACTTGAGCCATTGTCAGAACTATATGGGAAAACCTAAAAATTAAAAGAAAAAGATTATAAAAAATCTAAGTTTCATACTTAAAATAACTCTTTGTAAGTAAGAATCAGCTGTAAATGAATTTAAATCTAATGTTTTCTCTCAGTGATATCAGCTCCTACCCTAACAAGCGAATGGTAAAAATATAGCGTAACTTTGTTAATAGCTGAAATGTTTGAGAAATTAATTGGAATAAGTGGCATAAGAAATTATAAAAATTAAAATTTATAAAAATAAAATAGCTTTACAAATTTTAATAAAGTCTGGCGCGATTTTAAGAACACTTTTTTAAAGTTTTTTACAGTAAAAATATGATTTCAGTACATAATCTCAGGTCAGAAGATTTCAGTTTTTTGCTATGATTTCTAAGGAACAAATACTTGTTGTTGTTTCTAATGCCACTTGCCACATGGGCAAGCATGCTGGGTGAAACCGAGCAAATTTAAGGTAAAGAGTGCGTTTCTTGTTTTTCAGTGGCGCCATCCTAAGGCTTAGAACTCGTCCTCAGCCACACACACGTCACAGCCCGTTTTATAGGGCAGACCCATTCACACATTCATCCACAGATAGTAATTTTTTCCCGAATCGGAGAATGATCGATCTCCAATCCAGCACCCCCAGAGGTATTGATTTGTTATGGGAACATGGAGGACTTAGCAACTCGACAGATTTAATGTGCATCAGTCACCATTTACTACACGGGGAGACTTCAGCCGGAGGTGTTCAAAACCACGAACATGGACACAGCGCCCTACCGACCAGGCTATCCCGGCCTATAAATACTTAGTGCATGCCTATCACCAAACAAAAGCTGATATGGAAATTATAAGAACAATACATCTCTATGCCTTACTCTAAAAATAAATATAATAAAGTAAAAAGAGTAAAGTGAAAATACAAATTTTTTATTGGAATACTAAACATCAAAAATACCATTTTTTAACAATTCAATATTTAAATAGGAATTAGGTTAAGGTGTATTGAATCTTTTTACAGCGATACAGACAATTCAGACAACCAGGATAGAGATGGCCCCAAGCATTATGGATAATTATTTCCTTACAGTATAACAGAAATGTTTCACATATAAATAACTTGCTCATTTCCAGTCCAAATATAAAAGGATTCAAGTAAACTGATGATTAAATTACCTTATCACGTTGCCTACATTTTCTTCTTCGTGAATCATCACTATCTGAAGGTGCATGATCTATTGCCCAGTATGAGCCCTAAAAATAACATCAGTCCGTATTAAAAAGGTCACACAACTAGTTATGTATTTAACAATTTAACATCATGAAACCGAGAACAGAAAAAAAAGCTATTTAGATTTTTGTTTTCTGTTTTTCAAGACTATGCAGGGATCTCACTGCAGATTGTCATTGCTTCTTTTTACAACAAAACAAATTATTTTATTTACTAAACTGTGAGAACTAAATAAAATTGATATATTTTTTTAATAAAATTTAAGAATTTTTTTTTCTCCATGATATTCTGAATTTTCAAGAGTATAATTGTTTTAGTTGTTATTATAATCAATAGTTGAATCTTTATCAATAACTGGGTTGGGGGAATAAATTTTTCTAACACTTTTTTCACTTAGAATAATTTCAGTTTTCTTTTCTTTTTTTTTTTTTTTTTATATATAGTGGTAGCAAAATTACTTAGTTGAAAGCGAAAGAGAAAACTGAATTTAAGAAAAATTTAATATTTTCAAGTATAATTTTATTAATTAGGCTTCATGAACAACTATAAAGTACAGTTTACATACATAAAATATGTTTCATAAGCTACATAATAAAAATATGCAAAATAGTAAGTCCACAGAACTTTATAACCTTTTATCATAAAAAGATAACAAAATATTAAAAGAATCATAAGCAAATTGTATAAAAAAGAAAAGAATATTACTGGTAAACTGATACAGCTCTATGAAGGGATACGGTTCAAGCAATGCTACAGTAAAGTTTACTTTGTTATGTTGTATCAGATAAATGGATAATATTTATTTTGATGAAAACAAAAATAAATAAAATGGTAAAGATGCCAAAGGTACACCATCACATTTTATTGCCTCAAAAATGTAAGTTAGTGGCAAATACATTGACTTTTTATAAAAATTGCAAAATACTTTCAAATCGTCATCAAAAAATTATATTTAAACATACTAACAAATTAAACATTTTACAGAAACAAGTTAAAAGTTTTTAAAGATTTTCCTCAATTATTAAAACTAAACACAAAATTTTCAAAAGCTTAAAATATTTGTACAAATAAATAAAAGAATAAAATTTACAAATTTTCCTTTTTTGAAGTGTAACTATATTAAATTAAAACTGAAATAATACTGAATCTCCAAAACGTACATGTTTTAATATTCATAATGTTAAAATTCTTTTTTAAAACAAATAAGAACAGCACTTAGCATAATATATTATTCCATTTAGCTATGACAAACCAGCGGATCTGCCTATTTTCGAGCAAAAATGTCATGATTTTGAAAATTTATTTTCAAAAACCTTGATATAAATAGTAGGTACGATAAAAACATTACTAAAAAAACTGGTACACCACAAATTTGTTACTAATGAAAAAGAGTATAAAAATGTTGATTGTAACAGAAAGAATATGCTACAACTAAAATAATTACATTTATTAACATTAGTAATAATAAGAAAAATGTGAAAAATATGAAAACAACTCACTTTTCCAGGATCATCTTTTGGGCGAGGAACTTTTCTAAAATATTTATTCAGAGAAAGGTTGTGCCTAATGGAATTCTAAAAAGAATAACAACAGTGAATTAGATACATTACAGAAATTTTAAATTATCAGTCTTATAATAAATAAATTTCATTCAACAATTTTCCAACCAAGCATCTAAATTAAACCTGTAATTTTGTTATGAATATTTTTTTTCCAAAGGTACATTTCTGCTTCCAAATTAAAAAAAAAAAAAAATTCTTAACACAAATAAAACTAAAAATGAAAACAATACAAAAAAATTACAAATAATGTTATACAATCAGACACAAAATAGTTTTGTTATCATAATGAATGAAAAATCTTTTCAATGTTTTTGAAATACTTATTAAAATAACTTATCTAAACTCCCCCCTCCCCAACCTCAATGACCAATCCTTTTTTTCAAAGATGCAACTTATGCCTGCTTACTAATACAAGCAATTTATTATAATACCAAAATGATCATGTCTGTCTATGTGACATTATTTTTGCTCTTTTCACATTGTTTTAACTTTATTTACAATTTTGTTTTGCTGAATAACTTCAACAGGTTTGTGAATAATCAAAAAAATTTTTCCCGAAAAAAAAGTACAGTGCGCAAAGAAAAAGAAGGACAACCTTGATGAATTTTCTGATAGGATAGGATTTGAATCTAATGACCTTCACGTTCAAGGACTCAATCTCAATGGCTTGAATGGGTAACTTCAAATATGCTAATTAATAAGTGCAGACAAAGTTAAGAAATCAAACACAAAAACATGCTTTCTCTGAATAAACATACCTTTCTTTCAACAGATTCAGAATTCTGACCCCAAAAATATAGGGGGTAGTCGCAATCTGGGAAATATAGTTAAAATAGTTTTGTCAGTATTCATTTCATATTTACTTTGTTAGCATTATCTTCAACTGGTTAAATAAAGTGGTTACTGGTTGAACCCCTCCATTAAAGTGCATTTTTTTGGGGGTTATTACTAAATTTTTTAAGTGATTTTAAATTTTAAAACGGTTTTTTCAGTAAATAACATTTTTTTTGTAAAAAAAATGAATTTTTTGAAATTATGAGGAATGCCAAGATATTTTTCACTCCATTCTTTATTTTAATTCAAACATTTGGATAGATAAATGACGGCTTAGATTGAATTATAAATATTCATTGTTAATTATACCCTTTTATTTTTCCCTTAAGAGTAAGTGATTGTACAATAACGAGTTTCTCTCATAGCAGCTTTAATTATTAAAGAATTTAATATAAATAAATTATTTTTTATGGCGATGTTTGTTATATTGAAAGGACAGGATTTTATTTCTTTCCTACCACCTGCAGGGTTATTCCTTTTGTAACTATTATTAATGTCCTGTTTTGTTTTGATATCAGATCTGAATTCAAAATATCTAAGAATGTTTTATCCAGATAAAGTATATTGGTAAAAATGTCTAGTTAAAAAAAGTAACTATCAGACCATAATGATATTAATACAATTTAAATAAATGACTTTTCTGTGACCTTAAAATAAAAATATTTCAGTTACCCTAAAAGAAAGGAGAGATTTCCGTATCGTGATCTGTGGCAGAATAATCGTCAAGTTTTGGAAATTTCCCAGCAGTAGCCCGAGAGAAACTAAAAAAAAAAATCACAGAAATGGACCGACTCAAAAGGTAGGATAGCTCGTAGCCCACTCCTGAGCAAACATCTACATGTTTTTTAAAAAAAAATTTGCAAGTTTAAAATTTATTTGGCACCTTGGCGATTGTAGTTGGGGCAACAGATCACAATACGGAAATATCCCCAAAAGAAATGCAATTTCTTTTTAAAAATGGAAAAGAGAACAAATTTTTAAAAGTACTTTTCGTTACGACTTTTAAAATTCAAACAAAGGATCCTTCTTTAAAAAACTTACGGAGGAGTACATTCCAGGAAATGGGTGCGTTACCAAAGTCTTAATCAATAATCGATAGCCTCTTTTACCCTTCTAAAAAAGTAGACCGATATTCACTTCACCTGCCTTTTCAAACAAATGCTTTTACCAGCACCCATGAGTTAATACATGGAACAAAAATACCCAAATAGCTTCTTAAATAATACAATTATTGGGTTATTTCTATATCGTGATCTGGGGCGCCAACTACAAACGCCAAGGTGCCAAATAGATTTTAAGCTTGCAAATTTTTATAAAAAAAATCATGTAGATGTTATCCTGGGGATGGCAACGAGTTATAACTTTCAAATTGGTCCCTTATGGTGTTGTTTCTGTCTAGTTTCTCGCGGGCTGCTGTCCGGAAGTTGCCAAGACTTGGCGATTATTTTGCCACATATCACGATACGAAAATCTCCCACGATTATTAGGTCAACAACTTAAAATCGCTTACTCTTTTTAAAAGTGGCTTTACTTTGATTAATGGATTATAATAACCCAAACTAAGTAAAAAATAATCTTAATTTTAACTATTAAAATTTTTTCTTTTTAATTACGCAATCAACTTGCAAAAAATTTGCACTTAGGCAAAATATCAGGAGAGAGGGCACGGACCCCTCCTTGTACCCTTTGACACTATGCTTATGCATTTCATAAGCTTTTTTTAACAAAAAATTTAAAGAATCATATAAATGGGTCAGTGAAAAAGGTTATATACTAGTTACTGTCACTGAGCTACAACCCAGTGGCTAAATTTTCATAAATTCTTCTCGTGAATTGCATAAACTATGAATATTTCCATATTATGATCTATCGTACGAACTACTATCCCCAAGGCACAAATATATTTTAATTTTGGAATTAAAAAAAAAAATATAGAGAGAGGTTTGCGCATGAGTGGCTTCAAATTGTCCCGTGATGTTTTTTGCTCCTCCAGGGCCGCTGACCGAATATTGGCAAGACTTGGTGATTATTTTGCAGCAGATCACACTTTAAAATTCTTCCTTAAATTATGTTCATTTCCCCCCCACTCACTTCTATTAGGGCATTCACACCTACTTCCTTTGTCTGTGCCAAAGAGTTTCTAAACTGGCAACAAGTTTTTAAAAATTTTGCACCTGTAGTGGCTTTATGATATACCTCACAAGTTGGTTCCTTTCGGTGATTTTTTAAAAATTACTTTGAAGGCCACTGGCCGTGAGCCGCGAAAACTTATTATTTTAGTGTAATCACGCGATTATTTTGGCGTAAAACGATACAGAGATCTTCCCTTCCATTGTTCGGTCTCATTGTACTACACACAAGAAAAATATGTATAATAGTAAACAATAAACTTCACACAAATATTATAAGACTAGGTTGACGTAAATAATTTTTAAAGATCTCGTAAGACTGTCGCAGCTAGTGAAAATTTGGGAGCTCCTCTTATTAAAAACAATTTAAGCAAACATTTCATGTAGAAGTCTTTTATGACGACGGAACTTAAGACTGTTTATAATAATTATTGTAAAACACGTCTTACTTTCCATCCATCACCAGCTTCTCGATAATATGGAAAATTTGAACAAATCCAATTATAAATTTCATTTAATGTCATTTTTTTCGAAGGGGAACTATTTATAGCATATGATATCAATGTTGCGTAACTATAAGGTGGTTTTCCATCTTTTTGTCTACAGTTTCTAGTGCTTTCACAAGTCACAGGATTATCATGTGCATCAGCTCCATTTAAAGAGCCCCTTACGTTAAGTCTGGGTAACCAGTCCATAGATGTCAAACTTCTGTCTAAATCACCCATTATTAGAAGTTTTGGAAAGAAGAAAATGCTTCATTTTAGATTAAGATTGCCTAAAACATCATTATTTAAATATAACTTCCTATTTTTGACAATTTGCACGGTATGCTGACAAATCCAAAAAAATTCATTACGCAACTTTTAACAACAAAACTTCACGCCATGATAATTTTTCTTTCAACCAAAATATTATTTTTTTGTTCATTTTAAAAAATATATGAGTTGTAGGTGACTGCTCCCTAGCAAGTAAAAAAGGAAATGAAAATTTTTTATGAAAGTTTTTCATGCATATAAAAATGATTAAGAAGGATAATATTTTAGTATGTAATTTTATAAAAATGTATTATAATTGAAAATATTTAAAGCTATTTAAAAGTTTGATAAAAAAATTGATTTTTTTTTTAAAAATAATAATAATTAAAATATGAAATTTATCATTGTATCAAAATGTTTTTAGTTAGAAAAACATAAAAATCCTTCGTTCTGATCAAAAAAATAGTTTTTATTTAACTATTTTTATTTTTTTGAATGCCATTTGAAGGTCACCCAAAAATGCTGTAAAAAACAAAATTACAGCTTTTTAAACTTGATAGCGAGGAGTGAAAAATAAATTTAATCTCTGCAGAATTTAATTTTTCTCGCTGAAGTAAAAAAAAATTGAAGAACGAAACCAAAACTTGTTTGGCAATCGTCAAGTTCTGGGGCTCTTCGGATCGATTTATGCGCAGTGGTTAATTTTTTAAGCGCTAACCATCATGATGGCAACAGTAATCTAAAAATTTCTGCGAAAACATCGAGATTTGTTTACATTTGAAGACAGTAAATTTATTCTACTTTGTTGTTTCTATTGTATAATGTTGTTATATTGTTATAAATAATATTATAGCTTGTTTAACTTATAGGTCACTGGTCTTGCGCCATGGCCCCCTGCGTATTGCGTAGCTGCATTAGTTTGTCCCAGGCCATCAGCTGGTCGAAGACTGTTTTGCTAGTACAGAGGGGAGTCATGACAGCTTGCCGGTCGCATCCTGCTTTGCGAAGATGTCATTCTTACGGGGAACCAAGACTGAGTCCGCAAGAGGTTTTAAATTATCTTATTACTCTCATGTTACAGATTTATTCTAAAATATCATACAGAATCCTTATTAATTGGTGGAATGAAAACTATCATAGTGACATAACGTGCAGATTTGAAATTTTTTTTACAGTTTTCTTTCATATGCTGATTAAGTCAGAAGGACTGCATATTAGATTTATAAGTTTTCTATTTTGAATAACATCTATGATTTGGCTTGTTGCATTACTTAACCACCTGTTTTGTGCAAAAATATAAATGTATATACACAGCCAGGCTTTGAAAAGTTGCAGCACAATATAACTTGTCATGGGTATCATTTGATAAAAATAGCTTAAAGACATATCTTACTCGTTCGGAAATAGGTTTTAATTATTTTATTATTCTTATGTTAATGTTATACATAATTTTGCTTGAATGGAAAATATTTTCCCAACCATAGTGACATAGCATGCAAATTTAAGAATGTTTACCCTTTTTCTTTAATATGCTGATTAAATCAGAAGAACAGTATATAAATTTATTGATATTTCTACTATTTTAAACTGCAGCTGATATGACTTATTGCATTATTTTGTGTAAAATTACAAATATATGTGTATATAGGAAATGTATGTATGGAAAGTTGCTGAAAAGTATAACTTGTTAGGGGTGTCATTTGATAAATGCTACTTAAAAAGAAAAATTTTGCTCTGTTTGTAAGAAGTTTAAATTATTTTATTCTCTTATGTTAGGGATATATATAGTAACGGACAGAAACCATTTATGTAATTTTATGATTGTATTATAAAAAATTTCCACCATGCAGTTTAATGACTTACCTGTTTTTATATATATATATATACACATACATACCGCGGGTCTGCCTAGGCCAAATTTACTACCGTTTAGCCGTACCTTCACAAATTTAACATTAGGAAAAACGGTGGTTTCACAAAATACTTTTTCTTAAAGTTTTATTTTTGCATTCCGTAAAAAAGGATAAATCCATATTTTTACCCTATTTTTGTGTTGATTTTTCAATTTATTTTTTGATTTTTCACAAATTATGCCTAAATTTTCTCAAATTCTGTCTAAATTTTCACAAAATCGGTACCCCTCAGAAAAACCTAGACAGACTCCTGATATATATATATACACTCATACTTTAATTCCTTTTTTCATGCAAATTATAAATAAATGCATATTTTCAGTCATGCTTTGTAAATTTGCAAAGAAACGTAACTTGTTATGGTTATTATTAAATGAAAATTACTTAATCAGTAAACTAATTCATAAAAGTTAGTGAAAGGAAATTATTTAATGTTTGGGTATTTTAAATACTTGGTTTTTATTTCTAAATTCTACTAAGAATATTAATTTCATGGAAAAATCTTACAAGATATTTGAGATAAAAAAGTTAGAACTGTAAGCATATGTGTGATTCATGATAAAGTAATAGAAATATAAACGTATTTGTTCAAGTTTGTTATAACACAAAATTTTTATTTTGGGCAGTTCAATTTTAATATAATTTTTTATTTTTATTTTTTAAATTTGTGCAGTTTAAATTTTTTATTTCTTGAAAACATTCAGATATATAAAAAGAAAAAACTCTAATTTTATAGACAAAATATTTTTAAAAATTTCTGTCCTATCTAACACAACATAACTTGAAGGATTAAAAGACGAAAGACAAGCTATTAACATTTGGAAGATTTACGGTCTTACTTGAACAGTTTGTAGTTACGATACCAAAAATGTCCCTTTTTTCTACAGTACCAAGGTACTAAAAAAATTTGATTTTCAGAAATTTAAATTACATAAATTTGCTTAAACAAAAGAGATAAATATAAAGGATTAACTCTATAATCAAAGATTTAATGCATAAATTTTTTCTGAGAATAATGTTAAATTTGTTTCATTAAATCTAATATTATACCAGCTTACTCTTTCACCACTTTAAAAAAAAAAAAAAATGATAGATAATTTTGATTGGTTCATTGAATACAATCTGTAGATATAAAAAAATAGAATCTTCCTGATTTGACAATTTTATAGTAAAAGTAAGTTCATAAAACAATACTTAATACAGGGTTCATTCTAGTCAGGATTTTTGAGACAGGCACCCTGCATGCCCTTTGAATCTGAATATGCGCCCCGACATATTAAAGTGGAGGCGGATCTGTAGGAACATCATATGTCACATGTCTATTCATATTATTTTTATGAGAGTTGCGAATGGCAACAGATCAAAAAATAATGATAAAAAATGAGTGTTCTAAAAAATGTCTGCTGATCATTTTTATCCTGTAACTCTGTTGCGTACAACTGGTGACCCGGATTTTTGACATGACTACAAAAAACAGTGAAAAGATCGAAGCAACGATCGTCATGGACGCCGAAGCTAATAAAGTAAGCATTAAAATTCCACCTTTTTGGAGAGAGAAACCCGACATTTGGTTTTACCAAGTAGAAGCACAGTTTCAAATAAATAAGATCACAACTGAAGAAACCAAATTTAATTATTTGATATCCCAACTGGAACCGAAGTATGTAGAAAATATTTGGGACATTATTAAAGACACTAAGCCTAACAAATATACCTTGGCAAAAGAAAGACTTTTAAATACGTTTAAAGAAAGCGAAAACAAGAGAATTCAGCGCTTAGTTACAGGATTAGAACTTGGAGATTACAAGCCCAGCCAACTTTTGCAAAAAATGAAAAATTTAGGAGCAGATGATTTTTCAGAAAAAGTGTTAAAATCTTTATGGCTTGATAAAATGCCGAATTTTATACGAAATATTCTGCTTGTCAGTGAAGAAAGTTTAGATAAACTGTCTACGATGGCGGATAAAATTCACGAAATGAAAACTGGGGAAGAAATATGTACTGTTTCACCAAATGTTACCTACAATGATGCTTTAATTGCACGAATAGCAGCATTAGAACAGAAAATTGATTCACTGCAAATAAATGACCGTAGTAGATCTAAATTTAGAAATAATTACCGAAATACACCACGAAGTCGCAGTCATTCAATAAAAGCATTCAATAGGAATGGTAAATATTGTTACTACCATTTTAAATTTGGTTCAAAATGTTTACCTGGTAAATGTCGCCAACCATGTTCTTATGATTCTGATGCGGAAAACAGGGAAAAGCAGTAGACTTGGCGGCAGATTCTGCTGCTGAGGAAATAAATGATTGCCGTAAATTTCGATTGTATGTTCGAGATAGGAATACTGGTATAAACTTCCTTATCGACAGTGGTGCCGATGTCAGTTTATTACCATTACCCGCCAATAAAAGTTATCAAAGTGCAAGCGATTATAAACTATATGCAGCAAATGGATCCGAGATTACAACCTATGGAATCAAAATATTAACTGTTGATTTAGGACTTCGCCGCTCATTTAATTTCCCATTTATTATCGCCAAAATTAATAAAGGAATAATAGGGGCCGATTTCCTTAATAAGTTTAATTTATTAATTGACATTAAAGAAAAAAGATTAATTGATGGAGTAACCAATTTAATAGTTAAAGGAGAAATTTCTCCAATATGCATGACGGAAACAATTTCCACTATGGATAAAAATTCTAAGTTTTCTGAATTATTCTCTTCATATCCAAATTTAACTAAGCCAAACTTATTAATTAGTGATGCTAAACATGAAATTCGACATTTTATCGCCACAACGGGAAAACCTGTGTTTTCTAAGGCACGACAATTAGATCCAAAAAAATTGAAAATAGCCAAAGAAGAATTTCAATTCATGCTAGACAACGGGATTATTAGACCTTCAAAATCACCCTGGGCAAGTCCCTTACATATGGTTAAAAAGAAGGATGGGTCTTACAGACCATGTGGAGATTATAGAAGACTAAACGACCAAACAATACCAGACCGATATCCAATACCAAGAATCGAAGATTTCCATCATATTTTAAAAGACACCAAAGTATTTTCTAAATTCGATTTATTTAAAGCTTATTATCAACTTCCTATAAATGAAGAGGACAAACAAAAAACTGCAATAATTACCCCTTTCGGACTCTTTGAATTCAACGTTATGAGTTTCGGCCTCAGAAATGCACCTTCAACGTTTCAACGCTTCATAAATGAAGTTCTGTGTGGACTTGATTTCGTTTTTCCTTATCTAGACGATATATTAGTGGCATCTCGAAACAAAGAAGAGCATCAATCTCATTTAAAACAACTTTTTGATAAATTAGATAAATATGGCCTGAGAATCAATATCTCCAAGTCAGTCATTGCTGTGGAGAAATTGGAGTTTTTGGGATATGAAATCAGTTCGGAAGGATCTAAGCCCCTTTCCCAAAAAGTAGAAGCAATCCATAATTACAAGTTGCCAGAAACTATACGTGAACTGAGAACCTTTCTTGGTCTAATAAACTATTATAGACGATACATCAAAGACGCTGCTAAAACACAAGCAATTCTCCACGAATATTTGAAAGGAGCTCATAAAAATGACAAAAGAAAAATAATGTGGACTGAACAAGCTATTAACATGTTTGAAAAATGCAAACAAGACTTATCCAATGTAGCCTTGCTAACATATCCGAAGTTTGAATTACCTCTATGCCTTTGCTCAGATGCTTCAGATTTCGCAATCGGATCTGTATTGGAACAATACGAAAATGGTGCTTGGAAACCGATAGCTTTCTATTCAAAAAAATTAAATGATGCACAGAAATCATATAGTACCTACGACAGAGAATTATTAGGGATATATCTTTCTGTAAAGCATTTCAAACATCTATTAGAAGGTCGAGAATTTACTATATTTACAGACCATAAGCCACTGGTTTTTGCCTTCAAACAAAAAAATGAAAAAGCATCTCCAAGACAAAATAGACATCTCCAGTACATATCCCAGTTTTCGACTAACCTTCAACACATTATTGGCAAAAATAATATCGTCGCAGACGCGTTATCTCGAATTCAAGAAGTAACTAGTGTAGATTATGACAAAATTGCTGATGATCAAAGTAGTGATGAAGAATTAAAACAACTAATGCAATCAGACACAACCTTAAAATTTAAACAACAACCACTGCAGTCTGGTAAATTTCTATGGTGCGATATCTCTACTAATAAAATTAGACCATATATACCTAAAAATTCAAGAATGATTATTTTCAAACTGATACATGGTTTATCTCATCCAGGAATCAGATCTACTATCAAACAGATAGCGTCAAGATTTATTTGGCCTGGAATTCGAAAAGATGTTCGAATTTGGGCACAATCCTGTATTGATTGCCAAAAAAACAAAATTTCAAAACATACTAAATCCCAGTTTGGAGAATATCAACAACCCGATGAAAGATTTAACGAGATACATATTGACCTAATTGGACCGTTACCCCCATCTAATGGAAACAGATACTGTTTGAGTTGTATTGACCGTTTTACAAGCTGGATAGAAGTAGTTCCTATACCTGATATCAAAGCCGAAACAGTCGCCAGATGTTTCTATGAAAATTGGATAGTTAGATTTGGAGTGCCATACCGAGTAATTACCGATAGAGGATCACAGTTTGATTCTGAAACGTTTAAATCTCTTACCAACTTATGTGGAGTAAAAATCAACAGAACAACTGCTTATCATCCTCAGTGCAATGGCAAAATTGAGCGTCAACATCGTACATTGAAAACTGCAATAAAGGCACACAACTCTATTAAATGGTCTGAAACTCTTCCTACTGTCTTACTCGGTCTCAGAGCTGCTCTACGCGATGACACCAACTATTCAATATCTCAGATGGTTTATGGTAAATGCATTAAACTTCCTGGTGAATTTTTTGATAACTCAAAAGTGACAACATCCACGGAAAACTTTATTAGCAATCTTCAACATCAAATGGAAACATTAAAACCTTTAGAGTCAAAATATTTCAAAAGGAACAAAGTATTTGTGCACAAAGATTTAAGTTCATGTTCACATGTTTTTATGCGGATCGATAGAGTCAGGAAGCCATTAGAGTCTCCTTATCAAGGACTCTATAAAGTGATGGATAAGACAGAAAAGTATTTTGTAATTAGTTATAAAGGAAAAAACGTAAGCATTTCAATAGACAGGCTTAAACCAGCTTATCTACTGAATTCTGAAAAGGAAAATCCAGATTACGATGAAAACCTAAAAGCTGCAAAACCTAACGAATGTTTAACATCAAATAAATTACAAGAAAATGCAGCCAATTCCGAGCAAAATGTTAAAATGTCTAGATTTGGCAGAAAAATAAAAAAGCCTGTTCGCTTTTCAGAACAAAACTGTATTAATTAGATACATATACATTTATTTTATATATATATTTTTTATTGCATTGAAACTAGAATGGTATAATTTGAATATATGTTATATTAATATCTTGTATATATGTTTTCGTATTATGATGAGTCATTATGTAGTATAATTTTTGACCTGTATATATGCTGTTATATTATCATTATATGACAAATTTGACATACTTGCCTAGCATCGTAACTTAGTTACTGGTGAGGGAGTATTGTAGGAACATCATATGTCACATGTCTATTCATATTATTTTTATGAGAGTTGCGAATGGCAACAGATCAAAAAATAATAATAAAAAATGAGTGTTCTAAAAAATGTCTGCTGATCATTTTTATCCTGTAACTCTGTTGCGTACAGATCATTCACGCCGTTTTTTTTTTTGGTTGTAAATCCATGTGGTTTTTTGATAATTTTTGGCCAAAATAAATCTTATTCTGCCCGTAATTAATTGTTTTTTTCTTTGATCGTTTTCATATGTTTTTAAAAATTCTTATAGATTAAATACGTTGTTATGACATTCCTATTTTGAACTTCAGCTATAACTTTTTGGAAGCCTTCAATTTGTGACAATTCCATCTTAATTTCACTTCGTTTTATGATAGGTTTTATCGACAGTTATTATTTTATTGGCCCTTGTCATACAGTTTTACAAATACAAATTTAGTATGATGATCGAAATTAAAATTTGAGTTATCACTATTTAATGCGCTCAATTCGTTTTGATTCTATCGTAATTTCACTTCGTTTCATTGAAATTTTTTCGAAGCTGTTTTTCATGGCTTTTTCGGCAGTTATTTATCATTTATTGGTCACTTACACATGATTTTTCAAATTGGATATTTTTAATACCGTGCTATTACAACACTCAATTCGTGACGATTTCATTATTATTTCCCGTAGTTAGATGATATTGGGTCGTTCTGAAAGTTCGTGTCGATTCTGTAAGGTAATGTATTGGCGCGAACTTTTCAGAAAACCTAATACTTGTTTTAACAGTTTATTATAATTTTATGGGGCATTTGCATATGGTTTTTTAAATTTTTCCCGATACTTTTATAAGTTTTAATATGACGTTTACATTTCAAATTTGAGTTATCACTTTTTGAAGCATTCGATTTGCAACGATTTCATTGTGATTGACTTTATTTCTAGAAATTTCTACTTATTCTTTCTTTATCTGATAATTTTTGTACCATGTTATTACGACAAGCGAGTTTTTTGATTTAAGGAGTCACTTTTCGACATTCTCAATTTATATCGATTCTGTAAATGCACATTGTTTATAGATCCTTTTTTTGGCAGCTGTTTGTCTTTTCTTGATTATTTCCTTGATTCTCGAAGATTCCATCGTAAATCCACATTTATTTAAGATGCTTTTTCGGCAATTACTATTATTTATCGTTTTCATTCATTTTGACATCGTTTTTAGATTCCCGATATGTTTAATAAGTTATTATTATAGGAATGATATTGATTGTAAAGTGGCTGTAAAATATCTGGTGAATCAGAAAATTCTATATAGGGCCAATATTGGAAAAATAAAGGCCCTTTGAACGCTAACTGAGCCAAGATTCATGAATATTGGCCCAAGGAGGGCCCAAGTTATTTTGCTGCTCGGTTGGGTGTGCTTAAAGATGTGACAAGGGATTCTGAATCTTTAATTTTCTAAAATAATTAAATTTGGGAGAAGTTAATGTTATGACTTAATAACCTATGCTTAGTTATAAAATCTACTTTATTTATAGCTTAATAATACCCCCCCCCCCCATTAATTCTAAAATCTTCATTTATGTATTTTAGGTATCTTCCCTTCTAAGAATCAATGAAGTCAATCAAGAAGTCAACTCATTCTCTGTCAGAGCATTTGAAGCAAATCAATTATCCTCCAACATACCAATTGAAGATAGGATTTCCATTGCCAGGTGCAGGTACACTACAGGTTTACTTTTTGGTGTGTTTGATGGCCATGGTGGAGGTGAAGTTGCTGAAACTTTAAGTCACAGACTCTTCGATTACATTGCTCTTAAACTTTTGCCTGCTTCCGTTCTTCAAGAATTAGTAGATTCTGAAGTTAATTTATGTGGTCAGTTAATTGAACATTATACTGAAAAGAGGCTGTCTTCAAAAATGTTGGACATACACAACGACAGTTTGAAAAGATATGCCAAAGAACTTCTAGGTACTAAGAATGAAGAGTTTGATTTTCAAATGCAGAATGCTCTTTCACAAGCTTTTGTAAAGCTAGATAATGATATATCACGAGAAATCCAGGAATTTTCCAACAGTAACATAGACTTATTGGCTCTTGCTATTATGGGTGCTTGTGCATGTGTTGCCCACATTGATGGTTCTCATCTTCACTTAGCGACCAGTGGTGACTGTCGCGCTGTTCTGGGAATTCTTTCAGATGCAAACAAATGGATATGTAAACCCTTAGGAAGTGAGCATAACACAGATAATGTTGAAGAGATGAGACGTGTAATGTCTGAACATCCTAAGTCAGAAATGAACACAGTCATAAAAAATGAAAGACTTTTGGGACAGTTAGCGCCATTGCGAGCATTTGGTGATTATCCGTATAAATGGAAAACTGCTCTGCAGAAAAAGCTACTTGTGCCAATGTTTGGAGCTGGGATACTGCCGCCAAATTACTACACTCCGCCCTACTTAACTGCCAAACCAGAAGTATTTCATCATCATCTGACAGCTCGTGATAAGTTTTTGATCTTAGCTACTGATGGTTTGTGGGAACAGATGTTACCACATAAAGTTGTCAAATTTGTGGGGGAACATATGAGTGGTAAACAAACTTTAGATTTGCTAAGACTACCACGAAGACGCATGAGTTTGGATGACATTAATGAAATATTAGTTCAAAGGCACATTGGTCTTTCTAAACAACCAACTGATAAAAATGCAGCAACTCATTTAATAAGAAATGCTCTAGGTAGAACTGAATACGGAGTTGAGCATAGTCGTTTGTCTGCTATGCTATCTTTGCCCGATGAACAAGTGAGAAACTTTCGAGACGATATTTCTGTGATTGTTGTTTTTCTAGATACTGATTACTTGCGTCACAGTCCTGCAGATTGATTAAAGTTTTAAAAGAAAAAGCTGTCACTGATTTGTGTTTATTTGAACATTTCTCTTTTTAAAATGTTCAGCATTAGTGTTAAATGTCTGAAAAAATCATAGAGTGTTTTTATTTTATGAATTATTTAATCGGTTTTAGAAGACAATCATAGCGTATGTGCCATGACAAATTTCTATGTGTTATTAGATAAAAAAAATCATCTTTAGTAGCAATTCTTTTCACTTTTAATTGTAAGTGTATTTTTTTAAAAATTTCACTATGTCTTTAGGTAAAAATCACTAAGTATTTAGTTAGTTTTTTATCTGTGCAAAAAAGCAAAAAATACTATTTTAACTAGCAAAATAGTTTTAAAACTATGCTTTGAATTACTTTTGACACTTCATAAATAGGATTTTATTGAAGTAACACAACTTAAACAAAGGCTCCAATGTAGCGTCACTAGATGCGTTTGTAAATTGGATATGTTATGGTCCCTTTAATTGGTTACAAGAGTCATTTACAAGATGACTTTATAAATGTTCTTAAGTTTAAACTGTTGGAGGCTTCTCCAATCGGGGGGAGGATGAGTCAAAATAGGCCTGTAGGCACTGTTGTGAGGAATCACTAACACTCTATCAATTAAATAGGGAAAATATCCGTTCTTTCTTTTATTTCTTCATTCCAAAAAAGGAATATTTTATTAACTTTTAAACCTCAGGAATTTTTTGAAATAAGTAATTTTTTGACAATAGTTCAATCCATTCTATTTTCCTTTAAAATAACATCTGAGAAACCAGATTGTTATGTTGTAAAGCATGAATATCAGAAAACAGAATTACACCAAAAAGACAATTAAATGGTTAATATCTTTTGGAATAACAGGTGGGGGGAGGGAATCAGTTTGTATTATAAGAAAGTACACAAAACAAAGGACTGAATTCAATAATTAGGATATTCAAAGGGTTATGTAAAAAATTTCTAAATAAATCAAATGAAAATTAGGGTTAATCAGTATAAACTTCGGAATATATATCTTAGTGTCTTGTGAGTATTTCCGTGAGAGGCTTGGTGCTCTATGTTTTATTGGTACTGCCATAATGCCAAAGTTTAATGCTCAAAGTTTTATATTATTAATTACTTAAATATTATGAATATTTCTTATGCAATTGTTCATTTAACAAAATTTGATGTGTTTTACCTCTGAATTTTTTTATACTTTTTTTTACATTTTTCAATGAATGTTAAAAACAAAAATCTACAGTGAATATTTTCATCAAATACATTTTATGAAATGTAATGTTAGTGGTATCATATTTCGATAGCTTGAAGCCAAATTTGTTACGAATTATATATTTTGCTTTTCTCCACTTTGTTCAAATCACTGTGCACTCTCATTTATAAGCCTATGTTGCCTCATTTTTATTTTATGTGTTTCCCCATAAAAAATTTATTTGAGAATTGTCTTTAATTTTTGATGATTAAAGTTAAGTTTTATTGTTAATAATATTTTTTTCTCATCCTATTTGAATTATAGGAATAGTAAGTAATTGAAACGGTTTTTAATGAATGTATAAATGTATGTTTTGCATTATTAAATTATTATACATAATATTAAAATACTTGCTTAATGCTTTTATATTATAATAATTTATTGATCAATATTTTTTTTGTGGTTAAAAACAAATATGATGAAAGGAAATGGTAAATAAATCCGAAAAAAATTTCATTATAATAGGAAAGCGTAACCACATAAATATTCTATTATTTTGCTTCTTGCTTGAAGAAAAGCTTTCTTATCTAAGAATAAATTTAAATTCTATTTAAAAATTTAATGTCATTAAAAAAAATTAAATCATGTTGACAGGTTTAATTGACTTTTTTGAAAAAAAAAATCTGATAGTTCTAGGAGTTATTATAATATTATTGATCTGTTTTGTTGTTAATTTCATGAATTAATTGATAGAAATTAAATTTATTTTTAAAATAAAAATTCTTTGTTTTTAACCAAACAAATGGTTTGTGATGGCACTTGTGATATATTTCAAAATTATTCTGAGTCATGTTTTAGTTAAAAGCATTATAATCAGTGATTTAACAGCAAAAAGAAAAAAATACTAATTTATTTAGATTCCTGAAATTTGTCTGTAACATTTTAAATATTATTGAAGTTGAAATATATTTTCTAAAATGGCCTTCTTGTGCAGTTAAACCACTGACTATAATGCCACCTGAATGCACGTTTACAGAGGATTGAAGAGCATTTTGCTGTTTCTTTAAAAACTTGGTTTTGATTTTCCATCTGTTTATTATTATGAGTCTAAGAAAATTATTTGTTTACGTGAAAGTCGTCTAGTCACTTATTTTTTTTAGTTTGAATGCTTACTTTGTTTCACAAGCTTTATTCTTAAGAAATAAATTCAGTTGTTTGTAAAGGTTAATACTCCTCCTTTTCTTTTTGAAAATTGTCTTTGTTAATACCGTTTTATAGTAAAATCACTTTAATTTAAATTTGGTTTTCATTTAAATTGTGGTTTTCATTTAAATTGTGGTTTTATTTTAAATTGTGATGATATTGAAGCACATTAGTTACGTTTCACTGCACTGGTTAAGAGCTTTATTTAAAGTATTTTAAATTATTAAAAATTGTGCTTGAAAAATCATTGTATGTAATCAAAGTTATAAAATTCATTTGAAAATTTATTAACACTGCAGAAATCATAAATTAAGCTGCTAACTAATGCCACTAGAATGATTACCTTTTCAATATTGTTAAAGAACTCAGACTAATTTCTCTATTGAATTTATAAAAACATTTTCCCATCTATTATTATAAACTGTTCTCTCCAGAAAATCATATTTTTTCTTATACATTAACATAAACTTTTCACAATTAAGTTTAGGTCTAAACTTTTAATTACCTCACCCTCATTTTAGTTTGACATTGTGTTATACTTTAAGAAGCTATTTTTAAACTTTTTTTTTTAGTTATTCATCTTCATGTATGCCAAACTGATTGATCTATTTTTGTGTTGTAATTGTGAAAATTATATTACTGTTAGTTCTTTTAAAGGATACGTGTGAGGTCTTCCTGATTTTATCTAATTGTAATATGCCTTTTTTTCTCAGAACGATGTAAATTTTTATGACATAAATATTTATCAATATTTCACATATTAATGCCTTCACTGTTTTGTCTATATTTAGACTTTAACTGTTTTTTTTTTAATTATTTGTAACTTAGATCAGCCTTTTATTTTAGTTTGATAAGTTCAGTTTTGAAATAAGATATCTCTGAATTACCTTGGTTAAAAAAAATTATCAACACATATCTTGGCATAAATTTAACCGTTTAAATGCTTTGCCAAAATATCTTTTTCACCATAAAGTTTATAACTAGGGTTCATATAGATAGTTCATAGTGATTTTTAAGTTCATATAGAGCTTAAGAATCCTTAAGTCTTGATTCAAAAATCTGTTTTTAAGACCTTTAAAACGTGTTAATTTTTCATTTTTGAATGTTGTTAATTAATTAATTTTTCTTATGGAATTTTAGTTTTTTTTATAATTGTTTTTATGTACATAGCTTACTGTAAAAAAATTTATCTCTCATTAACCATTATTATTTTGCCTATCAAAAGCTATGTTAAGCAAAGTTCATACAGTTACTTAAAATGATTAAGAGTTCTTAATTTAAAAAAAAAAAAATTATTTTAAGCCACTTGAAAAATACCTATTTTTCTCTTTTGTTGACTTTAATTGATTCAGGCTCTGAGTTTCAGGTTTTTTAAAAGTTTTTATTTTATTTTTAAAGGAATTATTATTTGCTATTGACTTTGATTATTAAAAGCTCATTAAGTTGATAAGGATTCTTAAAATCATTATAAGTTCTAAATTGTAAAAGCTAATTAATGTAAGACACTTAAAAAGAGCTTATTTTTCATTTTTGTCAGTTTTTAATTGGCTGGTTGTAATTATTTATCACTAAATTTCATCTAATTAAATTTTTTTTTGATTAGCTTAAATGATTCATCTGTTGTTGTAAACATGTCTATATTAAGTTAAAAAGTTTTTTCTTCCTTGTGTTGGTACAATGGATGTTACAGATTATGATGTTACTATTTTTATGATCTTCCTTTACAAAACATCATACATGAACAAACTCATAAAACTACTGGCATAAATGTAATTACATATTTTTTAATCCATGTAAAGTTAGATACATATTTAATTATCATTAATGTATATGTTAAATAAAGTAAAATTATATATTTCCTAATGTTTTTGGATAACTGTATATTTTGCATAAAATTTAATTAACTACAATGCATGTATTTTACTTTAGAATCAATGTACTTCTTAGATGATTATTCAAACCTTCATGTATCAAGCTCTTGTTCAAAATTTTTAAAAAATCAAAAATCTTATAAATTTGCTAAATTTTTAGTTAGCAATTTTTATTTAATTTAAAATCTTCCTTTAATCATCTTTATTTTTAAATGAAGATTTCTGTTAGGATTTCTCTAGTTTTAGCTTTGGAAAAGTGTGATTGTCATATGATTATATAAAGCTATTTATATGTGTAGTCAAGATGCATCACTACTTTTTTTTCTTGTGTCTAAATAATGATTTTTTTGTTCTATTGTTAGTTTGTGTTATTAGTTATATTCAGTGTGATAGTTGAGTTTATTTAATGTTAAACTGCTTCTAGTTTATTTGTATTTTAAGAAAAAATTATTTTTCAGAATTCTGTGTTGATTTTTTTTCTGCTTATGTGACCGATAATTAAAATTTTACATGAAAGCAGGTTAAGTTGATATTATAACTTTTTTTAAGCTTTTCATAGTTAATAATTCATGTAATGTTGCACGATATTGTCGCAATTTTTATTGTTCTGTGTCCGATATAAATATTGGGTGTACAAAATGAGGCCAGATGTTTATTTTTGTTACAGTATGAAACTGGCAGCTACTTACTTAAATTCTGAAGAAATTTTTTTGGAAGAAAATAATTATTAAACCAAAATAATTTTTTTTTCAGCAAGAGAAAAAACTTAGAAAGTTAATACTAACACTGAAATCAAAATCTTTTCTCTCTTTTTCTAAATGAGATGTTAAAATTTCCTTTTTATTCTTTTCCAAAATTTATTGTCTTAATTAATGTGTAAGAAAATGGTTAGTTTCTTCTTAGTTTTGTACTTAGAATAACTTTTGACTTAGAGGGAAATACTGTCTTTTTAGACCAGTATTAATATTTCCCATTAAGAATTTTTGGAATGAAACTTTCTATTTTTTAAGAATAGTGTACTTAAATGGCTTCCTTAAATTGCACTCAATATTATGCATTGCTTAAACAGTCATACAAATATAACTGTTAGATGTATTTCACACATGATGCTCAAACGATGGTTTTTATGAGTAAATATTTCTTTATTATATAGTGAGAATACAAAGATATTTTTGTCTTAACAACATTCAACTAAATGAACCTTGCAATCTTGCATTATTGAACATCTGTGTTTGGCGTGTGTGCTACTGTTAAAGCTCAAAAGCTGTTAATATGCACATTACATAGCTAAGCTGCAGATTAACCAGGGTAATCCGTAAAAGAGCAGAATCAAGAGTTTTCCACAATTTACCTAGATAATGTGCGTCTTAATGATTTATGTCTTGTTAAAATTCAAAAGTTTGTTTCTCTCATTTTATCAACTAATTTATTAATTGTATTTATTCACACAATTTATTAGAGTTTGAAAAGTAAATAAATGACATATTTATTTCCTTAATTGTAATACCATTTTAAACCCTTTGATTCCTTGCATTATAGTTTTTAAAGCAATTAATTCTATCATTTAATTTGTTGAGTGTATAACTTGATTTTTTAAATAGTGAAAAAGAACTAAATAAAATAATGTTAATTTAAGCGTACAGAAATCTTCCAGCCTAGATCTTTTTTCACTTCAATGAATGCCTAGTAGGTAAAGTACAGATTATCTATAGTTTGGAGATTACCTCTGGGAAATGAAACAATTATTAGTGCTTTATCTTTTAATCCAATATTCGTGCTTTATCTTTTAACAGCCAACTGATTTCTACATACTTAATTTCTTACTTCTACCTCTTCAGGCCATAGGGAGCACGAGATAAGGGGAGGTAAAGAGTAATATTATGTCTCTCCATCTCACTCTGTTGGTGGCGCCAAATACTTTATCTCTCTCCATGTTCTGTTTATTTTATTTTATAACCGTCGTTGAACAGCCGACCCAATTTTTTGGTTTTACGTCTACTAATGTTCAACTCTGTAGTCTTGCAATTTTGAGCCCAATTAAGTATTAGGAGAAATTAGCCTTGTGGAGGACTTTTTAATGGAACCAACCTGCGTTTGCTTTACATGCAGAGAAAGACCACGAAAAACCTCCCATGGTTAACCTGATTGCAAGGAGACTCTCACCCATGATCTGTCTATCACTGAGGATATTTTACGTCAGCATTGTGGTTGGTGCGAGCCGGGTGCGGAATTGGAATTGACCAGCCATTGCTGGAATTTTAATCCGGTTCACCTCATTGGAAGGTGATTGCTCTATTCCCTGAGTTATGGTTCATGTTTTGTTTATTGTCTTATTACTTTTATAATAGTTCTCCGTCATATCACCGACTCCATTTTAGGTCTACCCCTTTTTTGTTTACCCTGGGATGTCTATTTTACTTTGAATTATTCTTGTTTTCTGATAGTGTATCCAATCTCAGACCATTTACGATCTCTGTTTTTTAGTTTTATTGGGTTTTGTTATACTTTAGAGGTAACGTAAATAAAAAATCTATACAGGGGATTCAAAAAGTATGTAAACAATTCAATATCTTGAGAAATAGATATGCTAAATAACATTCAATGGCTATCACAAAATCTAAAATAGAGACCCTCGCTTTTTAAAGCAAATTTAAATCCCCCCCCCCCCCCCCCGAAAAAAAAATTCTGTTGCTGCAAATTAGAAATTTATTTAATAAGAGGTTAAAGGTTTTGAATGAATTTTTTTTTAAAACTTATAATCTTTTTTCCTTAAAAGTTTTTTTTATGGGTAACATTATCTTAAACTAAGCCAAAATTTAAAATTTTGTTAAGATAAATTAAGGACTCTTACAGTTTTATGCTCAATTAAGAATGGCATTTTATCACATATGCTTATATCATTATATGCTTTGCAGTGTTCAGGGAAATTCTCTATCAAAAAATCAACAAGTTTTTCTCCATCTTTTCTGCTGGTAATAAAATTTGTTTATATTTCCCTGTTAATATAAAATTTATCAGTATAGTTTTTAAGCAATGGAATTGATTTGGAGGAAATTTTTTTTTTTTTGAAAAATTTCATCAAACTCCTGTGTTTAAGTGTTAGAAATCTTTAATTTATCCTTTAAGGACCAAAATTATAGTTGCTTAGCAATGAACTTATCTGAAAAGAAATTCTAGAGGAAATTTTCATAGAAAAGTTTGGCAGTTAGGAAAATTTTTATCAAATTCATCTCTTTGTGATAAAATTAATTAATGTTCATCTGTAGATATCATATTTATCCCCATGGTTGTTTAGCAACAGTCTTGTGCGGTGAGAAATTTCCCTGAACATTATACAGCATTCCTTGTGAGTGATTCCTCTGAGGTCCAGCTGTTTTAGAAATTATATTAACTGTTATGAATGTTTGATAAAATGCTGAATGCAAGGTTCAAAACAACTTTTATTTGGCTGTTTGCCTTCCTAAATAAAATTATGATCTACAATGTGATAAATAATAGATGATGTGTATTCTATGTTGCTCTATAAATGTTATATTATTAGCAATGTGTATTTTTCCTTTTATATTTTAAGACTCTAAGCAATTTTGAACTGTGATAAATAAGTATATATTTATTACTCTATAGCTTAATCTGCAGATTTTACCTAAAGTGAAATCTTTTAATGGTGTGCTAAGTCATGTAATTAAAGGAATTTCAAAGCCATTTGTTTTTTAAGATTCGTAAATGCTTTGAAATGTTGTTGTTGAATTGTTTCGAAAATAAAATAAATGTTCAACTTAAAATGTGTTTTTCTTTTCCTCCATTTGTTCATTTTTTTATTGGTTAACCATCTAATTGCATTTCATATTTTTTTGTTGTGCATTTATTTTTTTATTGCTTCATAACGGCTTGGTAATTATAAATATCATTAACATTTTTAATAACCTTTTTATAATAGTATGTCTACAGTAGTTGATTTCGATTTATTTATTTAATGGTTTATTTCTTAGAGAAGAAAAGTATCATTAACCCCTTAATGCAGAATTTTTATTAAACATATTTTACATATTTTTTTTAAAAATTATTTTCTATTAATTTAGGTTAAAATAAGTGAAAAATATTATATTTTAATTATTTATGGTTATAAAATACTGCATGAAACAACGGTGTCTTTCTCTGTGTTTACGGTAATCTTCCAAACACAGCTCACTTCCAAACAATAATTAAAATTTGCACTTACTTAGATTTAAGCGAAGCATTTATTCATCGTTGAAATTTCTTTATTTTGCAAAATCAATTATTGATGATTTTTTGAATATGAATGAAATAAATATTATTCAAACTAATTTTTTTAAATTTTAGTACAAATATAATTACAAGAATCTAACTGATTTTTTTAGTAACTATTGGACTGTTTTTATACTAATTAAAAAAACATCAAGATATATTTTTACTGGTAATTAGAGTCCCAGAAAAAATATATGAAAGGATCCCATCTGTTTCAAAAGATTAAATAAACAAATATCATTCAAATAATGATCAATTTGACAAAATCATAATAATTTTAGAATAATTAAGCAATCAGATGATTAACTATTCTGCACTTAGTTTGCACATATAAAATCTAGAACGTGTTAAAATCTGACAACAATATAAAGTATCAAAGAACATGGTAAAGCAATTTATTTTAATATAGGCTGAGAATTATTGTCCTGAAGAAAATATCCTTAAATCAACAAATATCATACAAATATTGATTAACAACAAAAATATGGTATCACTAAGAATGATATCAAAATCATGTTCTGTTCTTAGAATGCATGACTTCTAGAGAGCATCTGATGAAAGCCGACTGTTAAAGTTTTTGTGAAAGAGTTTATTTTTATAAAAATAACAGATAAATTAATGTAAAATTTATTTATGTGAAACATAAACAAATCAAATCAACAATATCAACTTAAAAAAAAATCTTTTAATGTAAAAACCTTCATCTTTAATTATATTAAAATTAATTTAAAATTCATGCAAAAAAGATGCACCTTTATGAATAAAATTTAATTATTTTTGTGTACTCATCTATAAATATCTAAAGTTTAAAACAAACAAAAAAAAATATTTTTAATGAATTTTCAAAGAGCTATTTAATATCCTTTAACTTATAACACGGGACTTCAAAAGAACTGTACCCATCAGGATAATGCTACTATTTTAAATTTCTCAATATTTTTTTGTAAAAGATTATTTTAGGTACAAAAATTTCTGTAACAAAACTAATACGAAATTTTTAACATTTATTAAAATGCTGTTACTATGGAAAAAGCTAAATAATTTTGATTTTTTTTGTTGTTGCTCATATGGAAAGAAATGTAAAAACTTTATAATCAAAATATATATTGTACATATAGATTTAGTGGTTTAACAAGTTTGAATGAAATAAAAAGTGGTTTAACAAGTTTGAATAAAATAAAAAGGGAGATAAGATTAGGGGGTTTCAAGGAAACCCTAGGGTTTATCAATTAAATTACAACAGATTTCCGAATATTTCCCAAGGTTTTTAAATCAGATGAGACTGTTGAGAAAGATGAATGGGATTGTAGAAAGATCATAAACTAAATTATTTAAATAATTCAAAAAAATGGAATGATTCCCAGAAGTCAAGTTTGGTAGATGAAGAGCAATGTTAACTGATTTTATTACACGAAAATTCAAACATTGATTAGAATTCCAACTATGAAATACAATTTTTAAATTACAATTTTGCAAATACAGAGGGACCGCAAAATATATAAACGGTCAAATATCTCATCGGATCAAAAATATAAAAAAAATAATAATACCAATATCGATCAAGAACCCAAAATTTTTTATTGTAGAAGTGGATTTTCAGGAAAAAATTAATTTGATTTATACAGATTATTCCATTTTCTTTTACAGATGGAGTCAGTCGAGAAAATAAAAAGGGGATTTAAAAAAAAATCGATTTAATTTTAAATAAGCTTTTCAATGGTACTAAATTCTATCACCCCCAAATCTGGGAGTGAGTGTCGACTTTGGTATCATATAAAATGCCTCTTTTAGATTTTTGATACCATGCGTTTTTTTTTCCAAATATTTTACCGTTTTCATATTTTTTAGACACCTTGTAGCGGGTTAAAACTTCCTGCTACAGAGCCCAACTGATTTTTTTCTAATTAAAAAGTTATTAAAATCAAATCATCTGTCTTCTCAGCAGTAATTTCGTCTATAAAATGTAAGCAAGACCACGACTAATGTTGCATACAGTGTAACGAGATGCATTGGGTTTAACGAAAGAGCTCTGTTGCACAAATCTTCATCACACAGGCAAGCTTGGATTTTCAAGTATTGTTTGGTGTCCTTGCTTTTAATTTCGTGTTCAAAGCATCCGGATCTCTTTTGAGGATTTCCCACGCATGTGTAGGTGATGTTTTTTGGATCTGCGGCAAAAATATCTTCATTAGCATAATGTTTCTTAAACTGAAGAATATATATAGTTTGTCTAAAATGAGAACTCCTCCAGACATTCGTCTGGATCTGTGGCGGTGACTATGGTAACTAGGTATGACTATTTGAAGTAGGGGTGCAGGGTCACTGTTTTGGAGTGGTTTCGGCTCGGGTCAGCGGGAGAAAGGGAATCTTTTTCTTTGGTCTATTGTGTTAGTCCTAGAGTGAAGCTACCCTCCCTGAAATGCACCATTCTTGTTTCCATAGCACCACGGCCTCAGACTTTGTGGCGGGAGGAGTTCTTAGCTTAGACAGACATACAACGTCGTGCATCGACATAAAATTTGTTAAGTGTACAACTGGGTAAAAACTGGAAATTTTGACGAAAATTATTATTATCTTTTACCACGTTTATATAAACTTGCCTTCGTGTATGTCTGTCCGGGTGGAATTTTGTAATCGATTTTAAACTAACTTCCCAACTAGCTGCAAACTTCAAATTTGGCACATAGTTCAGAATTGGATGACAATGCATGAAAATGAAGAGAAAAAAGAGATACAAAGTAAAATAAAATTAAAATTTAAAAGAAAATTATTTTCGAGATTGTCTTTTGTTGTCGATTCCATTATTTCAAATTAGTATTACATGTCAGGTGAAAAGATTTTTATTGTCGGAGTATTTTTATTGACTGAAAAATCTCGTTGTAAGATCCAGATTTTCCTCATTCATTTCCAGATTGTTTTGGTTGTCATCAGCATACAACTAATGAAAGTCGTAAAGATAGTGTTTTTCTATAAAGATTTTTGTATCCCTAATTTAAAATGAAAGTTCTATTATTTTAGTAGTGGTCTTGTAGTAGTCTTGACTACTCTTGACTAAGAAAAATAATCTAAATAAAAATATATATTTTTAAAAACCACGTTTTTTGTAGTGAAGAATAATAATTGAAAAGTAATAATTTTTAAAAAATATATAATAAAAATTAAAAAAATTATAATTTAAAGTAAAAAAATTTAAAATAAAAAATAATATTTTCAAAAACCACGTTTTTGTAGCAGAGAAAAATAATTAAAAAAAAAAATTTGAAAAACGAAAAACGTGGGGCGCATGAAATATATAACAGTACATATACACATACGTATGCACATGCACAGTCACATATACATCCACATACATATGCATATAGACAAACATATTCCACATCCACATTCAGATACAATTACAGATATACATACACATATACTCAAGAGCACACATACACACACTAATATAACATTACTGTTATGTATTTCATGCGCCCCACGTTTTTCGTTTTTCAAATTTTTTTTTATAATTATTTTTCTCCACTACAAAAACGTGGTTTTTGAAAATATTATTTTTTATTTTGAATTTTTTTATTATATGTATATTTAAACTTTAGTTCATATGCGTTCTAAAATTCCTAAAAAATCTTCGATTTTTAGAAATAAAATTACAGTTGTATTTTTCATTTGCTGACATACGAAACCGGAAGTAAACTGCCGATAACTGAACTAATTTTTTTCTTCTTCATTTTATTTGTATAAACTATATTTCTAAGACAAAATTTATTTTCAAGAATTAATTTTTGAATATTTAAATTTTTTTTTTGTTTCCAGAATTTCTTTGCATATTAAATGCATTTTCTGAAGAAAGTTTGATTTTAAGAATAATTCTCAACTCTTCTAACACACATTACAAAAAAAAAAGTTAGTTATAGAATTTTTTGAAATTTTGTATGTAGGTTTTATATGTATAATATTGGCGATGTTTTGAACTAAATGCTACTGAGTAGTGTAACTGTGAATTTGTTAATTTTATCAAGTTTTAAGTAAGAATATTTAGAATTTTTCTTTAAAAATTCAGCATGAAATAATATATTTTGTTCTATTTTTCAAAGTGAATTGAAAAATTTGTTGTTTTTAAGCTCAGATTTAGCCTTATTTTGAAAAATATTTCGATTTTTAAACTTTAATATAAATTTATAATTTTAGGGCCCGTGCTAAACAAACATAAAATTAAGTGAAGAAATTCTATCGAAACCAATCGGATACTATAAATTAAGAATCTATCTTCTATATCCGAATATTTGGGAATGTCTTACTATTAAATAAATATTAATTTGATGTATGTGATCAAATGCAAATTTTAGTTGGTAAGGGTATTACTTAAACACAAAACTTTTCATATTGCATTATCTTTGAATTAACAGTGAGCTTAAAATTATATATATATAAACAGAATAAATTTTGCCCCAATGATCGGATTTTTATGTATTACGCGCTGCTAATTTTTACGGTGCAAAAGGTTGCGCTCAAATATTTTAATTACTGCTAATTGCTGATTAAGTCATGAAATCAAACAATAAAACGTATTTTCTCTAAATAAACGTACTTTCTTCTTGATAAATTTGAGTCATCAGAATGTATAGGATCTGCTCAATTTGGAAAATATAAACCCAATACTTATTTCCGAAAAATGAACTTTAAATGTTTATTTCAATTTCTGTATATTTCACAATTAGATTAGATTACATCAGGAAATTTTTAAATGAAGACTTTTTGATCACCATAATTAAAAATCGTTTATCCGTAGATAATTCCGCGTGAAAAATAGTTTTTAATAACTATTTTATTCCATGACGGTGTAGTTATTTTTAAGCCAATTTTCTCATTATTTTAAATGTAATTTTGGAGTGATGAAATGCACTATGCGAACGAAATAAGTCGAAAAATTTACTTAAGAATTAATAATTTAAAAATACGGCTCCTTTAAAAAAATAAATTATAAACTAAGAACCCATTCGAGCAATTTTTTTTCTTATTTTATTCTTAAAATTAATCTAACTATTTGAATATTTTACAACTCGCAATTTTTTCAACCATTATTGAATAAATAGTGCTAATGAAGTGACAGCAAAACGTGGTACAAAAAAATTCCTAAAAATTAATCCCTTGCTAATTAGGAATCTTTTTCGTTTTTTAAAAAAAAAAAAAAAAAAAAAAAAAATATATATATATATATATATATATATATATATATATATATATATATATATATATATATATATATATATATATATATATATATATAAAAAATATGTTGTTAGATCTATTTTAATTATCCAAAACTGGTTTGAACTGTAAATACAAAGTTTCATACATTTTGGAATTTGTGCAACGTATCTAATTATAAGCAATTAGGCATTTTATAATTTATTTATATAAGAATAATTATATAAGTAGAATAATTATGGTATTTCAACTAATGTTGAAACTTTTAATTTCAAACGAGAATTTTTTTCCTTTTATAACTATTTTAATTAAATGTTTATTAGTAAAAAATATAATAAAATTTTTATTTTTAATGCATAATAAAAGTGCATGGTAGATTTTTAATTATAGCCACAATCCAAGGTTTTTGACGAAAATCCCACGTGTCTTCTCCAAAACACCAACTATGAATGGTTTTAAAACGCATTTATCATTTGGAAAGAAAACATATATTAATATGATTTTTTCTTCAAATTAAAAAGAAAATACCACGACAGTCCCCAGATTTGAGCATATGACTTTCACCACTGCAATCATTTTCCCATATATGTAACTAGCTGATCTTTCTGGTTAAGAAAAATTATAAAAGCCCTTATTTACCTTATATTTTTAAAAATGGGGTAAAAAAATGGGGTCTTTTTCTAGTTAGTTGAAAAAATAATTTTGGGGTTTTCTAGTCTAGTTCCTTGACCTAATTAGTCTATTATTGCAAAATTTGGTGCAGTGAGAAGAATTGAATTTCATAAAATGACAAAGTTTAGGCATTTTATAAAGTTACTATTTAAAAATTTCTTTGATTCGAATTAAAACTTCTTGAGATGTATTGGAATTGGCAAAAAGTAAAATTAGCTTTTAAGGGTTCAAACTTTCGCCCGCTCTAATGACAACTATTAGGACCAAATTCTCCAGATTGCGGCTTTCGCTCATATTTTTATAGTTAAAAATCTAAATCTGTCGGGAAAAAAGGTTCAAATTTAGAAAAAGAATGTTTTTGTGCCTGATTTTGTAATTTAAAATATCGTCTGCGCAAAGTAGTTAGCATATTGAAGGTTACTCCCATTATAATTGGCTCTTAGTTCGTGATCCTTAAAACTAAAGTTATTCAGGGTGATTATTATTTTTGTGTTTTGTCTCAACGATATATTATTTTCTCCGAGTATGCCTCATATGGAATACTACTATTTAAAATTTCTTTCGATCTTACTGGAAATAAAATCGATTTCTTACTGTTTGAGATATAGCTCCATTTTAAACAATAACTGTCTTCTGATTGGCAGTTCATTACGCCACATTTTCGTCTTATTTCTTCTTCTGTTGGCGCTCTCGTTCTTTCTTTTTCCCCAATATAATTCTCAGAAACTGGAAATTTCCGATCTTTGACTTTGGACAATTCTTTTAGACGTTCATCTTTCGTTTCTGGCGAATCATCCCAAAAGCAATCATAACATTTTAGGCTGCTGGCTAAATAAAAGATAATTAAGTAATTAATAGGATAAAAAATTTGTCTTTTCATGAAGTAATTAAATAGGATAATAAAGTAATGTGAGATAATAAAATTAAAAATTTTTTTTTGGTTCGAAAACATTTAAAGGTTTTGTGGGTAAAAAATGATAACCTACACTTAAAAAGTTTAAAGATAAAAAAAATTTCCTTTTATTCCAGCTGAAATACATGCTCTCCTATAAAAGATCTCAAAGATCCTATAAAGATCAAAGATTTTTATAGGATCTTTGTCAAAAGCTGCGTTGCTGCTTTTTGACAAAGACTCGTACCACTAGAATGTCATGCAAGGTGTTGTTGGATATAGGATGTGGGTTATCACTTTTTACACCCGAAATCTTATATTTTAGAATAAAATATTTTGCTTCCAATTAAAAGCTGTTTTTGGAAAATGTAGAATGCTGAAAATAAAATTTAAATAATAAAATAACGCTCTTTATTAAGAATTATACAAAAAAAAAAAAAGGCTTTCACAATTGAGGGTTTAACAAATTGTGGTCATTTATAGTTTCTGGTTCATTTTCACTAATGGGTTCAATGTGAAATGGTAGATATTAGGCTATGTAGCATTACAAAATTTATGCCCATAATGAAAATAACGCATCTTAACAAAAATAACCAAAATATAAAGTGAAAAAAAGTTGAAGTTGTAGTTTATGTATTTTGTAATTGTTTTAAAGAAATTGCAGTTTAAACTATCTGTTATTTAAAAGTTGAAAATGGGGAAGTAATTTTGCTTTGATATTTTTTAAAAGTAATACTTATAAAAAGAGTTATTTTTATCTTTCTTTTTGGATACAGGCATTTATCCAAAAGAAGTGATTATTTATTTTGACCGAAAACTTGTGAGGTAACGCTATTTCTTCGCTTTTTTTTGTTCCTTCTACTACAGTCATAAAGGCCTAGCAGGAGAGAAGTAATTTAAGGAAATGGGCACACATTTTTTTAAAATCATTATTGTTTTTACATATTTATTATTTTTTTTTATTATTTCTTCAGTTAGACAATATTTTATACATTTTATACTACAAACATATTTTATATATATTTAAAAATTAAAACACTATCTGAAAGATACAATGGAAAAAAGACATTGAAATTTTTCATGAACTATAACTAACACTTAACTTTCCTTTAATTTCAAAGACATTAAAAGTTTCAAACTTTTCCCAGAAATTTATGTTTTCAACTTATCAGAAAATAGATTTCTAATTCAAAGCATGCAATAACTTCCATGCGCAAATTGAATTCTATAAAGCAAAAATAAATTAAAACTTAACTAAAAAACCTTTTAGCAGAAAGAAAAAGTATGAATGAAAATTATTAAACTATGTTGAAAAAAAATTGTTGTACTAAAAAAAATTCTAAATTGTTCAATAATTTACAGTAAATAATTGATAATTACAATTATTAAACGTAATAGTACTTTTTTTGATCGCTGAGTTCGAACTGTAAAAAGCTAAAAAAAAAAAAAAAAAAAAAAAAAAAAAAAAAAAAAAAAATCGTCAACTGGTTAAGGTATTACTCACATGATAATGCTTTGTTAAATTACATGTAAATCATCAAATTCAGTTCTAAAAAAGAGCTTTTTATGGGATTTAAAAAAAGTAAATAATATTAAAAAAAGTTTTAAAGTTAAGAAAAATTATTGAAGAATAGATGAAAGTGTCCAAATAACTCCTAGATGCTACCTTAATAGCTACATCTAAGCACGAAATTCCACCAATGAATTAACAATTTTAATGCTATAAAGAACAGCTGAGTAGAATTGAATATTTATTTTGGCATTTTAACTGGATGGAATTAATGGGAGCATTAAGCAATGAATGCAGCATTGAAAAGAACCATTGAATTGAATATTTACATGGTATTTTAATTAGCATGAGTTGATATGTGAATTACTGGTAACTATACGCAATGAATATAGCGTTGAAAAGAACTATTGAATTGAACAGTTACTTTATTATTTTAATTAGCATGAGTTAATATGTGAATTACAAAAAACTACTCAATAAATAAAGCGTTGAAAAGAACGATTGAATTTAATATTTACTTTATTATTTTAATTAACATGAGTTAATATGTGAATTACTGGAAACTACGCAATGAATATAGCGTTGAAAAGAACTATTGAATTGAACAAATACAAAAAACCAAATTATCATTTTAATTTAGCAATTCCAATAATTTATGAATATGATATAAGGGGTATTCCTTAAAGACATTAGAAACCTTAAAAGTAAAACAGGTTTTGAATATATGTTTCCTTAAAGATATCATATATTAGAAACCTCGACAAAAATGAGGTCTAAAAAGTATACTGGTTAAGCATCGCAGATTAATGTTAAAGTTAGGAAAAACAAAATTCCTGTCGAACATTCAAAACTTGTTTGATTGCATAAGAAAACTTGGAGGTGTTTACAAAAATGTCTTACAACACCTTCATTCTATTTCCCTTTCAATCAAATATTTATTGATATTTTCAGTTTCCCCTTCATTTCCCTTAAGATTCACTAGAACGCGATAGTGTTATTGTTTATTCCTAGCTAAAGTCTTACATGCTACTCATAATGTTTAATTTTTAACATAGATTAAAGTTGGTTTTTACGCAACACCAAGTATAGTATTTGTGTATTATGTAATATATTATAGAGGGTGATATTATTTACAAATAATGAGCAATAAATTTTACTTAGCAATAAACTATGATTTGTTTGTAATAATGAAGTGTGCGAAATTTATGCTATTTTGTAAATTTTTTTTTAAGATACTTTAAAACACGTAACACTTGTGTTAGGTATATAATTTTTGAGATCAAAAATAGGTTGTGCATTCAATATTTAAACTAATTTTACTTTTACATTAGAAAAATTCAATATTTATAATCTGAGTCGCTGTGGTTCAGGGGATAGAGCATGCACCTCCTAATTTGGTTACACAGTTTCGAATTCCAGTGTTGCCGGGTTGTTTCGAGCACGCAGCAACCTCAGTGCTGACGTAAAATATCCTCAGTGATAGACGGATCATGGGTTCGAACCTCTTTACGGTCAGTTTAACCGTGGGTGATTTCCGTAGTTTTCCTCACCATGTTGCTCAAATACGGATTAATTCCATTAAAATGTCCTTTTCGAAAGCTAGTTTGTCCCAGTACTTGATCCATAAGTATCCCTGTCTTCTGTGTAGCGTTCATTGCTACAAGGCTGCGGAGTTGAACATCGATGATTATTGACTTTAAAATAGGGTCGACTGTTCAAGACCGGTTATTAAATAATTTTTTTTTTAATAATCAATTTGGTGAAGTAATAATAATCTTTCTTACTTGTAAAAATGCAAAGGAAAAACGTGAGAGAGAGCAATAATCCTTTCAGCCCGATAGAAAACATATTCAGATTTCGAACACTAACTTAACATGTTTAGGAAAAATACTCAGTTTCAGTCAATACTCTTGTCGTATATTAAAAATGACACTACTCAATTTATCTTTTCTTATCAATGCATTCCGCAAATGATATGAAAGCGAAAGATAAATAAACATGAAATGAAACTAAGAGGAAATAAAAAGAGGTGAACAATACAGCTAACACGATTTGTTCATTTAATATCGCAGCAAAATAAATTATGCAAGAATTACTTTATTTTTCCTCACTGTGAGGGGAAAAAAGGGATCTATCTGATGACAAATTAAATGACAATAAAAACCTTGAATTTAAATATTTTTATATCAATTAGCTGATATTTAATTAAGATTTAATATGTAGAACTGTACAAGATTAATTATTAAAGAATACACATGTATATATGCCATTAAATTTTATACATGCCATTAAATAAATCAGCTGTCCCGGATGCTTGGGAGTAAGAGATGTGTAATTATCAAAAAAAAATTTTTTTTTTCTGTATCAGTTACAAAGTAATACTGATGCAACTGATTGTGAGTTATAAAAACCTAATACTTTTTGATAATAAACCTAATACCTAATCACATATCTATTAATCTTAATTAATAGAGGGTACAAGCTGATATTGATTCAAATGATGGTATCAACTATGAGAACCCGATGTTTGTTAATTCAGATTTATATATATATATATACACAGTACAGAGCCCGCAATCCGGAAATCAGAAAACCGGAAAACCAAAAAACCGGAACGAAATTCGATAAATTTTCCCACCATTTAAAAAAAATAAAATTTTTTCCTCATAAGATTTCAAGATTTTTCTTTCTTTTTTGAAAGATGTTTACCTTACCATCATTTTGGAAACAATCATAAGTGTATTACTTCATCGTTTTTTCTTCTTTTTAAGATTATTTCCAAATATATATTTTTTTAGTTGAGTTTGACAATAAAAAAACGGCTTTTTGCAGCGATTCAGAAAACCGGAAAAATCAGTTATCCGGAATAGCGATGGTCCCGATCCCGAAGAAAAATATCCTTTCCATTGTAAAGATAATTACTAAAAAGACAAAAATTCATCAGAATATATATATATATATATATATAATTTTTTGAGTGCTCCTCACACTATTGTATTAATATATTTTGCTTTGGCTTTATTGATACAATATCAGAAAGCACTCTGTTTTGCGGATATAATCGTGTGGGCTGAAGAAAAGATTATATCTTTTTTTTCCCGGCTTTTTTTCCGGTTTTTTAATTAGCATTTCGTTTTTTTTTTTTTTTAATAAAATGTTGTTTGTTATTTTTTACTTATTATTTACTTATTACCCCCCTTTTTTTCATATGTCTATAATTTTTCTTTGTTTTATTCTTCATTTTGAACTTATATATATATATATATATATATATATATATATATATATATATTCTGATGAATTTTTGTCTTTTTAGTAATTATCTTTACAATGGAAAGGATATTTTTCTTCAAATTAATGGAATACCACAAGGATCTAATTATTCATCTCTCTTAGCTAACTTATTTTTGCATTATTATGAAAAAAATTATACTCTTAGTATTAAATTTGTTTTTAGATATATTGATGACTTAATTATCTTTAATTTCCAAGATTTTACTATTTTATTGAGTGATATATACTCTGAGGAATTAATCTTACTTCGTAATCATGATGATAATATTAATTTCAATTTTTTGGATTCGGGTATTATGAAAGTTGAAAATATCTGCTTTGTAGATTTATGCGATAAAAGAAATGATTTTAATTTTAATATTAATAAAATAGTTACTTGGAATTCTAATGTTTCTAGGAGCATCTATTTAAATACCACTTTTAATGAAATGAATGGAATTAAAAGAATATGTAGTAATATTTATTTATCCAAAAAACAAATCGATAAACTCTTTCAAAATTTGATAAAAAACAATGGATACCCAACTAAAGTAATAAAATTTTATATAAAATCATTGAATTAATCGTATATTTTTGTGGATATATTTACTAAACATTTTTTTTGTTAATTTTTATAATTTTCCCATGTGCAAATCCATTTCAGGTAAATCCATTGCCAAAATTATTTACTAAATAATTTCTTTGTTAATTTGTATAATTTTTCCATGTGCAAATCCATTTCGGGCAAATCCGTGGTTAGAATTATTTACTAAAATTTTCTTTACTAAATTATTTCCTTTGTTAATCTATACAGTTTTTCCATGTGCAAAGCCATTTCGGGCAAATCCGTGGGTAAAATTGTTTGCTAAAAATTTCTTTATTAATTTATACAATTTTTCCATGTGCAAATCCCTTTCGGGCAAATCCGTGGCTAAAATTATCTACTAAAATTTTTTCTTTGTTAACTTTTCCATGTGCAAATCCATTTCGGGCAAATCCGTGTTAAAATTATCTATCAAAATTTTTTTCTTTGATAATTTATATAATTTTTCTATGTGCTAATCCATAGCGTGCAAATCCGCGGCTAAAATTATTTGCAAAACAGGCAATTTATGTTTCTCTTTTCTATTTTATATTTTTTCTTAAATAGACATCTATCTTCTAAAACTATTTATGATCAATTTTTAAAATTATCCAGTATAATATTACCTTGCGCACATCCATTTCGGGCCCATCCTTGGTAACTAACAAATCAAAGCTCAGAATAACAAATCACTTCAGCAGTGCAGTAAGAACGACACTTTAAAGCCCTCTTGTTACACTCAATTTGCGCTTTTGTTTTCATATTTTGTACACTGGCAATCTTTCTGCGAAAACATTTTTAAATCATTCTTGAAAAATTTTCCGTCCATGTAAGTTGATCTGATTTTGCTACTCACTTTACAGTCCCTTTTTACTGTTTTTTCTTTTTATTCTGTTTTTACATGTTATTTTTACTTTTTGTGATCCATTTTATTTGTTGTAATTTTTATAAAAAAATTTCTTGAGTGCTCCACTGCTATATATATATATATATATATATATATATATATATATATATATATATATATATATATATATATATATATATATATATATATATATATATATATATATATATATATATATATATATATATATATATATATGCCATTAAATAAAGCGGCAGTGCCGGATGGCTGGGAATAAAAGAAGGCTGAGTATCAAATGAAAGATTTCTGTATCAGTTACAAAATAATACTGATACAACTGCAAGAGTTGCAAAAACCAAATACCTTTTGATTATAAACGTACTACTTAATCACATCTGGGTCATTTTCACTGAAAAGGTATAAATAGACTAAAAAATTTTCTTGAATTAAAGTAATTAAAAAAGTGATAAAAATTACATAAATGCCTCTATTTATTTGATTTTTTTCTTTTTTTACATTTTTGTTTTGTCATTTTTTTCCTAAAATTTGAAGAGAAAAATGTTTTTAAACATCACAGAAATTATTTAGAAAAATTGCCAATATTTACTTCTCCGATAAGAAAAAGTTAAACTTAATTGATTTTCTTTAAAAATACAAACAAATTAACATATTTGTTCCATTTTAAAAAATATCAATTAACAGAAAATAGTTTTTTAATTATTAAAATTGCATTATGGTTATCTAACACATTGTCTCTTCCATTGACTGTGTCTTCTCCTCTATGGACTCGTTATGTCCACGGAGGAGACAAAAACTAGCTCTTGAATTTTAATGATTTTTAATTTTAAAGTTACAAAAATGGGGCAGTTCTTTTTATTAAATATACTATTTTTGCAGTCCAAAATTCATCTATCAAAAAGAAAATAATTTTCTCTTACCTTCTTTGTGATGTCCACGGAGTATACGGTGAGAACTTTGCCAAACCCCAGTTGAACACAACAATCCAAAACTGACACCAAAGAAAACAAAAACAACTGATAGTTAACATTAGAAAATGGAATGGTTACCAGGTATTTCGCATATGCATTTTTTTATTGCATATTTACCGAACTATATTAGTTGTCCATGGAGGGAAATTTCATTTTTGATGGACTAAGTTTACTAGTCATTTATTTTATAAAAATAAATTTTTTAAAAAAAAATATTAAATAAGAAGTTACTATAAACATTTAACTAGATAAAACTACAAAAATCATTAAAATGGTATTTAAATTGTTTAACAGCCATTAAAAATTATTTTGTGTCACAGACGTAGGGACGTCCACGGAGGGGATTTTGAAGTTATGTTTTATTAAAAAATAAGAATGAAATATTAAATACATTTGACAGAAATGCATATGATTTGTTAGTTAGAACTTTACGAAAAATGATGAAGAAAAATATTAGGAAATCTGCTGTATTTCCTACTATTTATTACTAAGGGACTTAAAAAAATCACCTTTTTGTGAGAATGACCCATCTATTAATTTTAATTAATAGAAGGTTACAAGCTGATACTGATACAAATGGATTAATTATAAAAGCCGGATACTTTTTAATATATTTTTGAAACTGAGGGGATACTTGTTAATTTAGATTTTTATAAATTTATTAAATAAAAGAAATCGTTTTCATTGAATTGAGTTTTTTTCTGAGTTCTCTTAAAATACAGATTAAGAAATAATTTTTTCTGTAAAATTAAGAGGCAGTTAATTGCAATTTAACACGAAATTACAAATATTCTTTTAAAATATATACAACATCCATATAGCAATATTTATAATTTACAATCATTATGATTACTTCAATGCAGTTATAAAAATATTATAAATCTATGAATAAAAATTAAAATTACTTACCTATCACAAATTCATATATTTTATTATTACTGTAATATTATAAACTAAACTGAATTATTTTAAATTAAATTAAACTTGCTATAAACTTAACTTACTATAAACTAAATGAAATTCTAAATAAGCTAATTAAGTTCATTTATTTTCTAATGATTTAAACAGCTACCTTAAAATCATTTAAAAAAGGTAAATTCTGATATTTTTTTAAAATTTAACTTATGAAGCATTGCAAACAGTATTAATTTCTTCAAAGTATTCAGAAAAAAGTTCCTGTGAAAACTATACAGTAAACCGAGCACAGTGCCCCCTCTCAGGGTCTGATTATCGCCTACGCCCAATAGGCATGGGCCTAAGGCCCATAATTTCTGAGGGACCTCCAAAATTAGCAAGAAGTCTAATGAAAGGCAGGCTAGCTTTGTGATGGCAGCTTACAATAAAAAATGATTAAGCTAATCAGTGATTTTTAGCAAAAATCACTGATTTCAATTGTTTGTGGTCACCAAACTATTTTTATTTTGACGTAACATTGATTTGTTGTTTTACATTTTGCCTTGTTTTATAGATACGTATATCTTAAGAAAATTTACAGATACGTATATCTTAGAAAAATACTCTTCAATAGTCTGCTTTCAAAAGTTTTTAGAATGTTTCTCTTGAATCTAGCAGTTCAATGGATTATTTTTTATTATTAGGACTATTCTTCATTAATTTAATTTCAAAATATTTTGTAAGGGGTCTGGAAAATTTGGTGGGCATTGGGCCTGAATTTGTCTTGATCGGTCCCTGGCCCCCTCCAAAAAAAGAACCACACTTGAATAACTTTTGATCTAATGGTCGGATCTGCACGTTCCATGACTCAGTTTTAATGGTTCAAGGGGGTGACCTCAAATATGCTAATTAGTGAAGACGATATTTTAAGTTATGAAATCAGACACAAAAACTACCGCTTCAACTTTCGCTGAATAAACATGCTTTTTTTTTCTCCCGGCGAATTCGAATTTCTGTCCCCCAAAATATAGAACTAGCCCCAATCTGGAAAATATGGTCACCATAGTTTGGTCAGAAGGGCGATCCAAAGTTTGGACCTCATAATGTTAATTTTATGTTTTGCGTATTTTGCCATATCTCAATAACTTTAATGTTCTTAATTTTCTTTGTTTTCCTCTTTTTGTCTTTATATATATATATATATATATATATATATATATATATATATATATATATATATATATATATATATATATATATATATATATATATATATATATATATATATATATATATATATATATATATATATATATATACACACCGTAGAGCCATTACATTATGACCACCCTTCATCTATAACAATGGGCTCGCCCAGGTTATCATGGTTTCTCGCCCAGGAACAATGTTTTCATGGGGCACATTAGGACCCATAATCCTCATAAAACAATCCCTGACTTCTGTAAGGTACTTGAATATAGTTCACCCATTCATGGCAACAGTTTTTCCTGCGGAGGATGGTGTTTACCAACAGGATAATGCACCATGTCATACGGGTCGAATCGTCATGGATTGGTTCGAGGAATATTCCAGTGACTTTCAAGTCATGTCTTGACCCCCAAATTCATCTGACCTTAATCCAATGGAGCATTTATGGTCCTAATTGGAAAACCAAATTTCGTGCTGCCACGCTACCCCTCGCAATGTGAGGGAATTGCAGGACCAGTTGGTGAGCGCTTGGTACCAGATACCTCAGACTACCTATCAGCACCTTGTGGAATCAATGCCACGGCGGGTGCTATCAGTTTTGAGGGCTAAAGGTGGTCCTACATGTTATTAGCAGGGTGGTCATAATGTAATGGCTCTTCGGTGTATATATAAATACATAACATATATATATACCTACTGTGAAACAAATGAAAAATAAAACCCCCAACGAAGTGGATGAGTTAATTCTCGATTTTTCTCTTCTGTAAAACTAAGGATGATAAATTTTCCTATGCTCGGGTTGTTAAAGAGTTAACAATAGTGTTTGAAAGGAATAAATTGATACTAAGTTATTCATATCTATCTCATTGTTTCATTGATAATTCACGATATACGAACGATTGATTTTATTATCGGTGCGTAAATCAACACCGTGATTTTCATACAATTTTGGGGGTTCAAGAAGTCTATTTACACACCGAGACATATAGTAAATAACCCTAAAGATTTCCATCTAAATTAAAATTTGTACTTGAAATTATTTTCGCCTGCAGAAGTAGATTTAGCTGATTTAAAAACAGAAGACTTCATTTGTATTTATATGCATTTATGATACAATGAATTATGATTAGTTTTAACAAAAACAACTGATAACGATAAAATTGTCGATAAGATAAATAACTTTATAAAAGAAAATGGTAATATTTTACGAATCATATTTTTATACTAGAATTTAGTTGATTGCTTCCTGTGCGCCTTTTTGAAACGAAAAGAAGCAAAAATGGTTTTCGAGGGCTTGATGAAATTTACTGAGAAAGGAAATTTGACTTCTTTTCTATTATTCATTTTATTCATAGGTATTTCATGGACTTTGAGCTTGAACTTTATAAAATGGATTAAGCGTCGGAAAACTTTACCTCCGGGACCTATCGGGCTACCATGGGTGGGTTATTTGCCATTTTTAGGTTCAGAGCCCCACAAGACATTATGGGAGATGAAAGAAAAGTATGGAGATATAATTGGGTAAGATGGCAAAAAAATTTCTTTTTTTTCTCAGTATTACTTTTTATTTTGTTATGGATAAAAAATTGAAACTTTCTGAATCAATATGAATTACTACTTTAAATATTTTTCTTTTTTAATATCAACTCACTGAATTTCAATTTCAAGAAATTCCATGAAATTTCTCTACGTTCTGTTTGTACCCTAAATTAATTTGTTCCTTCGAAATAACATACGATGTAAAATATTCAGTAGAAAAGTACAGTGCAAAGATGTCAATGTTGTTTATTATTGAGTAAATATTATCCTATAAATTAAAGTAATTGCAGTGTAATCATTAATGTAAAAATATTTATATGTAATATTGAGTAAATACTATTCTATAAACTATTATAACTTACAGAAACTATAGTAATTACAAACTATGCCAATTATTGCTCTGGAACAAAACTCCTTGCCAGACATATTTTATGATTTGATCAATGTAAATGCATCATGAAAATTTACTAATAAATGAAATTACTATTAACTTTTTTAAATTGTAAAAAAAATACTATTAAATTTTTAAATTGTGATTATCATGAGAGATTATCATGTGAAAAATATATAATTTCAAACTTATCTTTTTACACCAAAATAAATATTGAATTTAAAAAATTTTTCTGCCGAAACTTCTGGTATATCTTTTTACGGTAACAAATGAAATATGAGAATTTGGAGATGTAGAAATGTAGTATTTTTAGGCAAGGTAGCTTTATATCAGACCACTTCGCATTTGTGCATGTGGAAGGGGTTGTGTTGTGGAACTCATGGTCAACCGAGAGGAGGTATAGTGCGGCTGTGAGGAGAACTCCTCCAGACTGAATGTCTGGGGCTGTCTGTTGCTATGGTAACAAGTGAGAGCACATTTCTAAAGGAGGTGGAATGGAGGAAAGAAGGTGTCGATTGGTTTACTCACGACGACCTACGCTAAGATTAAGATAAAACTATTCATCCCACACCCCTATTCAAAGTGACATTTCCTCGTAATCATAGTACCCGCCACGACGCGAGACGTGTGTCTGGAGGAGTTCTCCTGAAAGCCGTTCTATATCTATTGCTTTCATATTGATAGATATTGTTTTCGTGATATTTTGAAGGGTGGAACTAGATACTAGTTCAAAATATTTTTTTAAAAAATGCTTAAAAGTGTTCATTAAAAAAGCTGAAAATATTCTACGACTATGACTATATTATCGTTCTTAGAAATATACAATGTTTTTTTCTGAAAAACAAAGAAGAGTATTTTTCATTCGCAAATAGAAAACTCTATCTGTCTAAGGTATGGGTAGAACGGGATGGTTAGAAATTGTTATTTTTAAAACATATGTAACAAGTGGAAATGCAGCAAAAATTAATTGACTTTCAATTTAAAAAGGTGGAGTAGCAGTACTTTTAGTTCAAACTATGTTTAAGTTTAGAGAACACTTACCCCCCTTAGTTATCACTTTAAAAAAAAATCACAGCTGCTTCATAAGAAATATAAATAATGACTGTATTTTTAATGCGAAATTCGATTGTTAAACCTATTAAGCACAAAGAGAATTAATCTACAACAAGATAGCTAAGTAAATCAAGCCTTGAGCCATCAAAGGCTAATCAAACGGAGAACAAGCGAATTTAATCAATAAATATAAAGACAACAGAAGACTTCGTAGCAAGCATTACAGCAGGTAGTATATTACGTTACAACGTTTAAGATTATGTTATCATGCAACGTTTGGCATTGTTTTACTTTACATTTACAGTGGTCTTATTTTAATGTTTGATGATCTTATCTGCCTTAGATCAAATTCAATAAGCTTAATGCAAAGTTTGCTTAGACTTTTGCGCTGTTAACAAAGTTAAAAAGCTTTCAAGTCATATTATATTTTAAGTTTTCCATTTCTCCATGTTTCTCATATTAGTGGCCAACCAGTGTCAAATCCAATAAGCATCAAATAATAGAAAATTGTATTTGAAAGATTGCGTTAAGATATGTCTAATATTATTTATTTATACTCTATAGATAAACTTATGTTATATATATATATATGTAATAACAGGGCTACAACCCTGTTATCAGTGTTGTCTTTAGCTTGAAATAATGCTGTAGTAAGCCATCAGACGTTCTAAAGAGGTTTATTTAAATGTAGGCTGGTATTGATAACAGTTTACATCCACACTCCCTACGGGAGGGGAATGGACAAGACTTCTGACAATTCCGGAACAGCTTATCAGGATCAAATCATGATGAAAAGGACACGCAAAAACTAGTGTTCTTACGTTTTATGCCAACATAGATTTGAGGTAAAAAGGCACACTTCGTACATTCCTTGTAGCCTTACGCATTAAGGAAAATTATTTACTGCTTCCTTATATGGAAGTGAAAGAGGGAACGATTCTAAAAATAACTCTTCCTTTGAAATATAAATCTATTTATATTTCAATGGTATGTTTTCAGCCTTGAATTCCCAAAATAGAATCTCTCTACGCTTATTCTTTAACAAAGACATTTTATGAAAACGAAAGAGTTTTAATTCTTTTATTAATACAAAAGTATTTAATTTTTGTATTATATATATATATATATATATATATATATATATATATATATATATATATATATATATATATATATATATATATTAGAAAAATTGTATATATATATGATAAAAAAAAATTTCAATTATTCAATATTGTTAATTATACAGTCAAACCCCGCTATAGTGAATCTTCAAGGGACTGAAATTTCGGTTTACTATAACCGTTCCGCATACAACTTTGACTAATGGCTCCAAACTTCCCCCTTTTATAACATATTATTTAAATAAATGACTAATAAACTGAAATACAAAAATGACTGAAAAATACGCAGTGACAAAAATGTGTTCACTTTTATTTTTTATGACTTTTCGTCTTGCGTGTATTAATAAAAATTAGTAATTTTTTTTGTTGATGAGCAATCTTCAACATAAACTATGGAAGCACTTCTCGACTCCGATAATTTTTCTTGAATTTCTGTTATTCCGCTTTTTAAGCCTGTCTAACCCTACATTCGAGCACATAAAAGTAGTGTCACCAAATCGCTTAGCATATTCATCGAAGGTGACTTGATGCATTTGTCCAGTTATTGGAAGATTGCTGCTTCTTTGAATGCAGAACCAATTCAATAATGGTATTTAATAATGAAGCAAATAAGAAAAAATGCTTATTGCTACATTCCATGCTATAAATGATTTTAAAAATCGGTATGTGTATTTATTTTGAAGTAGAAATTTCGAAATAGTTTCGTAATAATGAAGAAAATAAATCAGTAGAAGTCAGAAAAAAGTTCACAGTATACAACTTCGTCTCTTTTTTTGGTTCACTATATTTTCAGAAAATAACATTATACGCGCGTAGCAATGCACGGGAGCGAACATTTCGTTCACTATATCCGGGAGTTCACTATAAATTGTGTTCACTATAACGGGGTTTGACTGTATTTGTTTATGAATTATTAATTGTAAGGCGAATTTGCATTCACATGTGTGGAAATTGAAATTTAGTGTTTCAATAGTTGGCCACTAGATTTCTATATTTTAAGACTTTTTATTGATTTTAGCTTGAAATTAGGTTCAAGGTTTACTGTTGTTTTAAATGAATATTCTGTGGCTAAGGAAGTCATAACCCATCTAGGAGCCTTAGACAGACCACCGGATCTTTTTAATCATATACCTCTTCTTGGTAAATAGCTATATGAAATACATTATATATATCTCATATCATATATTCCTATGAATTATTTTACTAATCATTACTATGATGTTTATGCTTGCTTAGTTTTCACTATAATGATATGATATTTTAGAGTACTATTATTCTAAAAGAGAACTCGGTAAAATTTATGTTTTACATTAAGTTTGAGAAAGAAAAAAATAGCGTAATTTATGCCTGATAAAGCATTTAAAAATATAGAAATGATAATGAAATTGCGATACGACGCAATACATATTCATTTTAGAAAATGCTGCAGATTTATTAAGTCAGAAACAATTAATTGTATGAATAATATCAAAAGAGTCGTTATTCTTTTTAATATAATTATCTATAAAAATGTAATAACTTTCACTTCTACGAAAAACATAGAAAAAAAAGTACAGGGACGTATACTCTTTTATGTGCCAGCAGAATGAACTTTCTGCTGTAAAATATTCGATAATAATTCCTTAATGTTAAATCCTTTAAAACTATTACAAATTCCATTTGGGTAATAAATTTATATAAAAATTTTAACTAATAATTTATAAAGTTTGATTTCATTATCAAATGAAGATACTTGAATTCAGAAAATCTATCTTCGCGAATATGCCGACCGACCTATGTAGGGGTTAGGGAACTGCCCTTACATCAGAAAGGTTCTGGATCCGAAGCCCGGTCAAGGCTTGGATGTTCTTACTTTCTCTGTACTACTGTCCTTACCGTGGGAGCAACGCTGGCCCACCTAATATGGTGCCAAAAAAGAGTGGCCAACAAATCTGCCCTTCAGGTGCCTGTATGACCTGATCATTATCCAGGTGGGCATTGGAAATTTTTTTTCCCGCGAATATTAAAAAAACTATACATTTATGAATACCTTGTTTATATTTAATGTGACGAATGGTTTCATGCATAATGCATGATGAAAGAATTTTGTTATTCAACCACAATTTTTCTAAAATTTTGATATAAACTAACGCATGATGAAAAAATTTCGTTATATAAGCGTGAATATGACGAAAAGTATTAATACATAATGCATAAGGAAAGAATTTTGTTATTCAAGCATGACTAGTGGCAAGTATTGGGATAGCTTAGAAGCAGAGTTCACTATTTCACCGTAGGGAAAGTTGAAGAGCGCGAAATATGAGTGTATTTCTTTTAACAAAGACTCCAAACTGGCACAACATTTCGATTCTTTGGTTTACTGCGATAGAAATCTCGTTAAATAAGTTAGATTTTATTAATTTTTTTTTCTCTCCAATACGCCAAATAAGGTGTCATTAATTCTAAGAGTCAGAATTTTCAGAAGTCGATTCCCCTTTTCCCCTATTCTCCATTTTTCTTTCTTTTCGACTTTCTTTACCTTCTTCCCCCGAATCGTTGAAATAAACTCTACCGGTACGCTTAACTCTTGATTTTTTACTCGCCTCCTCCTGATGATGCACCTATGCTTACCACTTTTCTTAAACAGAGGAAAAAAACAAACAAACAACAATCCTGCTTATTTGAGTTCTTTTTTAAACTTAATACTTTAAATTTTAATTTTTGCATGCTGTTAGTTTATTTATGGATCATGCTATAGTTCATTTTTTAGATGTGCAACTTTTATATTATGTAGAAGATGTACACAAGCGCTCTTTACAGGTTTTGGGGATGCAAACGGTGAAAAATGGATCGAACAAAGAAGATTTTGCTTATCCGTTAGTCGTGATCTTGGACTAGGAAGAAGTTCTTGGGAAGATCTTGTTATGGTAAGTTCCATCGCTATAAAGATTAAGCTGTTTTTAGCAAACCAAAATAAATTATCACTAACATAACAATTAGAGTGGCGATAAGAAAAGAAACCAAAAAATTAATTATCTAAATTTTTTTTTGACGGCTGCTAACAAAAATACAAAATTCAAAAGTATAGCACATCTTTCAAAGTACAATAAAAAAGTTTATGTTATTTTAATGCATGTCATGAAAATTTTGTGAAATTTTCGGTGCAACAAAAGATGACTTTCTTAAACAATTTAATATTATAGTTTTTTTTTCGTAACCCTGTAGTCTTGGTAACCAGTAAATTGGTGCGAAGTAAATTGGTATCATGAAGTAATTTCAAGAGAGTCGCATAGCGATTTTGAGTACTGGTTAGCTTCATTGAGTAGGGGAGGGGGTGGAGTAGATTGATTGATTGATTGATGAGAGATTTCTTTATTTAATTAATTATCGAATTCGAGACAATTGTCTGAATAATTTTCTTTAGTTGTTCTAACTACTAAATTTGAACAATCAAGGTTAGCCGAATTTTTACGGGGAGTCGGTAGGACAGATACCAATACGGCTAAATCCTACTCTTTTCGATGTACCTTTTCTCAGTATCTAAACAAGATATTTCTTCAGTTGTTTCTCACGGTGTATTTACGTGTACATGTTTACACAACGATAACTGTTAATGCATATCTTTGGCAGAATTGCAAAAAATTATGAACTGAAAAGTTTTAATTGTTTAAAAAGTTTCATCATTTTTAAACAAAAATCGTTCATAATTAAAAAAGTATTTCTGTTAACACTGAAACATTTACACAGCATACAACTAATATTATCTCAAATATCCCCCAAAATTTTCAAAGCTATATCATAGTTAGTATCTCAGAAAAGATACATCGAAAAAGGTCAGTTTTGATATATGCTCTATCGTCTCCCCTTAAAAGAATTGATATGAACAAAATAAACGAAAAAAAAATCCTATAAAAAAGGACATTACAGTTACTTAAGGCCACTGCTTGATGAAGTTATACTTGTGTGCATTTTTGCCTGTGGTTCGAGGCACTACACGTATGCATATAATTTGGCAAGTGACATAATATTGTTTCATTTTATTTGAGCTCTTTTTCCTTTTAAATGATTTGAGCCTGGAAGTTGAAGCAAGACCTCCAAGATTTTCTGTTCGTTAAAATAAGAAAGAAAACCTAATAAACGAATACTTCTGTTATTACTTAGCATTAAAAAGATTTCAAACTTTTCACGCTCAGGCAACATCTTGCTTCAGCTTGATAGGATCAGTGCTGAACGTGCTTGAAGTTTGCGCTGTGTTGGCGTAGTTAAGTAGAAGGACGAATTTAAAAATATGGAGAGGTGATAAATCTTTTTTGCATTAATAAGTTAAGAAAGACAGACTAATAAACGAATGTTTTTGACATTTATTAAGCATTAGCGATATTTCGCGCTTCTTTTGTTAAGTGAACATCTTTCTTCAGCTTTAAAAGATCAGCAAGTTTAAAATAGTCACTTGCAACTTACAGTTTGCACTGTTTTGATACAATTAAATAGATGGAAGAAGTTAATCAGATTGGGAGATGAAAAAATCTTTCATGTATTATCCCCTAATATATCCCTTGAGGACGGGATAGCCTGGTTAGTAGGGCGTTGAGCCCATGTCGAAGGGGTCGCGAGTTCGATCTCCGAAGACTCCCCTTGTCATAAATGGTGATTGGTGCTCGTTAAATCTGTCAGGGTCACAAAGTCCAAAATTTTCCCATAGCAAATCATATCTCTGGGAGAACTGAATCGGAGATTGATAGTTCTCTGGTTCAGTTCAAAATTACGATTTGTGGATGAATAAATGGATGTATGAATGGGTGCATCCTATAAATGGGTTGTGACGTGTGTGTGGCCGAAGTCGTATTCTTGGCCATAGGTGGCTCTGCTGAAAAACCAGAAGCGCACCTTCTGCCTTAAATACTGCTTGGTCTCACAAAGCAGGCTTGATGGATTGACAAGTGGTAATAGAAACAAAAAATATATCCTTTACTTTCAGGAAGAAGTACATAGTTTTGCTGATGAGATTCAAAACTCAGGAGGGCGCCCAGTGATTATATCTGAAACATTGGCGCACTCTGTGACATCAAACATAATCTCTCTTCTCATTGGTCGCAAGCTTAACAAGAAAGATGAAGCAAATAAAATCCAACTATCTTTAGACTTCGCTGATGTTGCCTTCACCTACATGGGACCATCTGATCCAGCTACAGTAATGCCAGGTTTGCGAAAGTTGCTAGAAGTATCCAAGATATCTGGATATAGCAGAGCGGCAAAAATTATAAAAACATTTGGAAAATTTATTAAGTAAGATTTGATTTTAAGTTATATTTTTGAATCTGATTTATAAATTGGTAGATTATATTGGGGGATGCATTTTTTGTTGCATTCATACCAAAACTTGCTCTTAGTGATTTCAATTCTGAAATTTATTTTGTTCGGAAAGCTTCAGATTTTATTTCAAAATGAGATTTTTCAATTAATTTTTTTTCTAATTGTAAAAGCTTATAAAAAACGTATAGGTTTACATACAGACATATAAACTGGTTGCTTCCATAAAAATAACATCAAGGAAAAAAAATAATGCTCTAACGAATCGCTTCATAAGTTGAATGTATTATTGCCATATTCCTACCACTCCCTACGTTGCAGGGGAGTTTCTTTCTCGTACAGGGACTATCTGAAGCGACTACTATAATGCCAGGTTTGAAAAAGTTGTTCGAAACATTCAAGATATTTGGATATAGCAGTGTGTTGTATATAGCGGTTTATAACCGCTGGTGGTTTGGGTGTTTAACTTAACCTTACGTTTGTTGCGCAAAAAATATGAAACTTCAGAAATTTAAATAACGCATAAGTATAGAAAAATGTACAGGGAGTAGAATGGAAAAAAATTTAAAATTCGATAATTTTTTATTTATGTTTAATCGATAATTTGTTACGGACTACTAATTAAAATTTTTTAAAAAGTCATTAATTTTTTGAAAAAAAATCACCAATTTGGCGACATTTTTGCACCTTGAAGAAAATTATCAAAAATCACTGCCTTATTCTCAGTTTTTGAAAATATTTATGAGGTCTAATATTTATGAGGATAAATATTTATGTTCATTGGAGTAAGTTTTGAAATATTAAAAAATAGAACCACAAAAGCTTTTGATTTCCACATAACTGGGGCTTTTCCCCATATTTTGTGACCTTTTCTGGATAAATACAGACACAGCTAGCTTTAAATAGGCTAAACTTGTCTAACTGTCATTAGTATCTGTTTCAAACGCACAGCAATTATGGAAATAACATATTATTCGTGAAAAAAGTATCATTTCATACGACGACAAAACCTTCAAAAAACAAGCATAACTGTTAACTTCTAGGAAAAAAAAAACCATACGGGCCGCTCTACAGGCCGCAGGATTATAGCTTCAAAGTCGAAACTTGGTACGTTAAAAAGACCATATTTATTTATTAATTTAACATTACTTTTCTTTAAAATTCAAATTTATTAAAAAAAGTTAATGCAATTTTAAGTACTAATAGCTTTTTTTTTTGCTTTATTTATATTTTGCTTTGCAGCACAAAATCTATTAGACTTAGAAGTGAAAAAGTACGAGGGTTACAACGGCATAAAGTAGAATTTCAATTAGTTAAGTTACTAATTGTTAATACTACGTTTTGCCCATTGAACTGAAAAACCATTTTTATTTGTGAACTTAATGCAAACTTTCTTTCGAAATTTCAATTTGATTAAAAGTTTACGCAAGTTTACGAGTTTTTCGTGTTTTTTAACTTTTTTGCTTTAAATATAGACTTTTTGCGCATTATTGCAGAAAATTTATTTTTTTCTTAACGTGATCTTGGGTTCAAGAAGAAGTCAAATTGGTAATGAACGAGATAGTGCTTGTTGTCAGATATAAATCTTATCATTTATAATGAATTTTTTAGGAAGAAAATAAGCAAACAAAGAGCAATAAAAACTACTCCTGATTTAAATTGATCAAGTCAATTATTACAATTATTTTTTTGGGTCATACAATCTGCATTCTTTAGGTTGAACTTTTTTTTAAAAATTTAAATGCTTTATTTTTCATATCCAAACACTCGTCCATTTCGTTATGATTAGAATGTTAACAAATTGTTCTTACAAAGATACAATAATTTTATATTTTGAAAGCAAAATATTCTGTATTCTCGTACGTTTAAGGGAAAAAAAAAAACTACGGTGATGAAAATCAATTACGAGGGTTGGCGAACGGAGCCTTTTAGTCTTTTCTTATTTTTCTCAACTCGAAACTTTATTTCTGCATTTCTCCGTAGAACTTTCATTGACATTACTGAGCGACTTTTTAAATATTGTGTTAAATAAGTTTAATTGTTCCAGGGAAGAAGTATATCGTCATAAGAAATCTGAAGATCGGGATGATTTCATAAACTCCTATCTTAGTAAATTGAAGAAACTAGATAGCAAAGAGAGTAATACTCAACATTACTTTTCAGGTAAAGAATATATGTATGAATATATATATATATATATATATATATATATATATATATATATATATATATATATATATATATATATATATATATATATATATATATATATATATATATATATATATATATATATATATATATATATATATATATATATATATATATATATATATATATATATATATATATATATATATATATATATATATATATATATATATATATATATATATATATATATATATATATATATATATATATATATATCAGTTTAGAGTAGAAACATTGATGGAATGGCAAAGAAGTTAAGATAAAATCTATACAGTTCTAAATGTATTACTAAAGAATGACAAAAGGCAATTGCTGTTAGATTTTTGGACATTTTTAAAACTCAAACAATCCTTTTATTTCCATAATATCGTAAAACATGGGAAGAAAAAAATACTTAGAAATAATATTGCAATTAAAATATTTGTATCAAATTTTTGAACGGTAACTTATGAAACAATTGTAGAATAAATTGTAAACTATTTCACATAAAATCAGAGTACTTTTCTGAATGAAATTAGTAAATATTTACTCTTATACTCCAAGAGATCTATGATACCAGCAATCAATGTTTTAATGATTAAGTTATCTGAATTAGCTTGAGGAATTTGGAGTCTTATTGCTATATAAGTGGTTATAATTTTTTTCCACATAGAAACACAATGAGGAAACAATCATAGAACATATTTGTTTAATTAATTTAACATTATAATTCTTTTTACCTGTAAGATAATGAAAAATTTAAATCAAAATATTAAATTGCTATTTAAATTTGTTTCGTCTTAAAGACTTTTTTTTAAACTTTCAATTAAGTGATTATAAGAAACTTAATTTAAATTTTAACGTATATTCTATGTCCTCTTTTCAATGTAATATGCGAGTATCATTTTAATTCAATATTTCCAAATAGTTGTTTGTGATTAACAATAATACTTAACATCTTATACTTAACAATAACACGGTAATAAATAAATGATAAACATAATAATGGGACTCAATAATAATGACAATAATCTTCTAGAAAAAATGCTGGAAGGAAATGTGACAGTTCTTTTCCTGGGGGCTAGTGACACCATTACAAGTTCACTGGGTTGGCTTTTCAGACTAATGGCTGACTATAAAGATATTCAAGATAAAGTTTATAAAGAAATCATGGATGTTATTGGCAAAGATGGTGCTGTTAAGTATGAAGAGAGAGACAAAATTCCTTACACCTTTGCAGTGCTAATGGAGTCGCAGCGTTTCTCAAGCATCGTGCCCCTGAGTACAACTAGAAAGTAAGAAATATGTACAAGTGGCTTAGAAATTCACTAACTTTTTGCTGACCCGACTCAAAATTTTTGATGGTTCTCTATTGATGGACCAACTTAACCTTGATGGTAACCGTCAATAATTCCATCACGAACCAATATATGTTTTGATTGTAACTAATACACTGAAGAGCCAAAAAAACTGGTACAGACATGAGTATGTAAATAATGGGGGTAAGGAGCCAATCAAAGTATAGCGCTGCGATCGGCAACGCGTTTAGAAGACAACGAGTGTCTAGCACAGTTCTTAGATCTGTTACTGCTGCTACAATGCCAGGTTATACAGATTTAAGTGAGTTTGAACGTGGTGTTATAGTCGGCGCATCTCCGAGATAACAATGAAATTTGGATTTTCACGTACGACCATTTCACGAGTATACCGTGAGTATCGGAAATCCATCAAAATACCCAGACATGAACATTATTGAACATATTTGGGATGCCTTGCAACGTGATGTTCAGAAGATATCCCCACCCCCTCTTACTCCCACTGGTTTATGGACAGCCCTGCAGGATTCATGGTGTCAATTATCTCCAGCACTACTTCACACATTGATCGAATCCATGCCACGTCGTGTTGCGGCACTTCTGCGTGCTCGCGGGGGCCCTACACGATATTAGGCAGGTATACCAGTTTTTTTTGGCTCTTCAGTGTATAAGCCCAACATAACAATTGCCCCTTTTTTACAGTTACCCCGTTCTCGATCTTGACCGCATTACATGCAAATTATATGCATAATTTTTCATGTAATTGATTACTGTAATCAATATTGTAATCACGATTACAGCTGTAATCTAAATTTTTGAAAGTTGTAATCACGATTACAGCTGTAATTAAATTTTTGAAAGTTGTAATCATTATTACAAGTAGTTGATTACTGTAATTGTAGCTGCCTCACCGTGGCGAGGGGGTGCCACTGGGCGGAATGGGCGAAGTACGTCGGGAGCTTAGCTCCTGGTAGGGCCACCCTAGGCGTGAAGGCCATTCCATTATGCCCAGCTAATGCTAGCAGGTGAAACTATGGAGCTAAATCAGTCTTCTACCTTTGGTGCTCCAGGTCATTTTCGGCCAACAGAAGCTGTAACACTTTCCCCTGTTCCTGGAAGTGCCTTGCTTTTTGAGGGACCTAGAAGCCAGCAGACTTGTTTGTCTCGCTTTGCAAGTGGTCACTTGAGGTGTCTCTCGTATGTTCAGGGGCAAAAGACTTTTGGACTTTGCACTAAATGTAGGACTGCTCAGGCTTCGCCCGAGCATTTTCTAAACTGTATCGATTTTAAGATCGACGAGGTTTTTTCAAAACCTCATCTATTTTTAGACTTCCTGAACATTTTTGGACTTATGGAATTGGTCTAATTGGGATGGACCTCTTGGGGATTAGAAACAACAACACTGTAATTGTTTGTTGTAATCACGATTACAGTTGTAAACAAAATTAAGTTATCTTGAAATCATGATTACAAGTACTTGATTACTGTAATCAAAAAATGTCATCGATTACATTTTTGTCCTACTCTTCCTCTGGAACGGACATAATAATGGTTTAAACTGTGTTATTTTAATTTTAAACATCCTTACAGACATTTCCAAACATCCCATCAATAAAAAATAGAGTTGCCTTTTGTCTTTATCAGCAAGCAACTCAATGGCAATATTGTTAGCTTAGGTTTTGAATGAAATTACAAAATATTAACACATCAATAATATCTTTGAACGAAGCAATACATTTATTTATTATCTTAAAAGAGATTTATAAATGTTTTTAAAAATCATTGGCGTCTAATAAGCCTTGAAGATTGATTAAAATTAATTTTTAAACATGCTCTTGATTATAATATTATTCAATGGAATTAAAGCATATTTTTTCTAATATTCATTAAAATTTACGTATATTTAATAATGTTCATTAGAATTTGCATATTAATTTTTCATGTTTATTAAAATGCACATATATTTTCTCTAAAACTAATTAGAATGCACATTTATTTTTATAATATTCATTTGAATTTACATATAATATAATATTCAAATATATAATGTTCCTTATAAAATATTCAAATATTTTTTTAGTAATATTCATTAGAGTTTATATATATTTTTTCTAAATTTAATTAGAATTTATATATATTTTTCATAACATCCATTTGAATTTACGGATATATTTTCTAAAAATTCCTTAAAATTTACATGTATTTCTCATAATATTCATGTGAATTTACGTGTATTTTTCTGAAATTCATTAGAATTTACATATTTTTTCTAAATATTCATTAGAATTTACATATTTTTTTTCTTAATTAGAGCTAATCAAGATATTCCAATTCGAGATTACATTATCCCGAAAGGTGCAGAAATAACAATGAATCTGTGGGGTCTGCATCATGATCCAAAATATTGGAACGAGGTAGACAAATTTATTCCTGAACGATTTTTATCGAATGATGGAACAAAATTGATAAAACAGCCTGAAAGTTTCGCTCCTTTTTCATATGGTTTGTGGTTTATGAGTTTTGATTTATAATGTTTTTCTTAAACTTTCATTTTTCATGTGAAAATACTTTCCCTGAACAACAAGTGATTTTAAACACGTTATGCTCTTTTTTGCATTAATATATGAACTTAAATAATTGAAATAGAGTTGAATAATTGAGATGAATAGGTCCTCTTACAGTATACTTGCACATCTTTTTTACTTGAAACTAAAATAATAGTTTTTACCAGGTCTCGAAAAAATTAAGAAATTTTACCCGTCCCCGAGGACGGCTTGTTCAACAATGTACCCGTCCTCCTTTGAAACTAACCCGTTGCTTCTAAATAAATAAAAATATGATTCTCTTATTTATTACAAACATTTATATAAATTATCTGGATCTTATCCGATAGTCGTAGTGCCATACAGCACTTAAGTAACTGGAATAAGGCTGGCGACAAGACATCTGTCTCTATACTTAATAAAATTAAACAACTCTCTCATCGGCGTAAAATCTTCATTCAATGGATTCCCTCTCACATAGGCCTCTTTGGTAATGAAAATGCTGATCTTTTGGCCAAGCAGGGAGCTTCTGATAGCACAATTTCAAGTCGACCTTTGACCTTCTCTGAGATTTGTTCCAAGATCAGAACCACTAACCAACAACTATGGAACATCCCTCCGGCCCACTCTTTGGTATAATGGACAGACTCCTGGTGGGGCACTTACCATGGGGGCTGATAGAGCCATACAGTCCACTATAAGTAGGCTCATAAGTGGACACATCAGGTGTCTCTCTTTTGAGCTTGGGCGAAAGACCTATTCAACGTGCGCGAAGTGTAACTCTGCACAGGCTTCTCCCGATCATATTTTACACTGTCTTAGTCTGGAAGAGAAAGACCTCTACTCTGGTCCCTTACTTGTATTTGATTTCCTGAAGACTTTCGAGCTCATTGACTTGGTCTAGCCTGCGGCTGACCAAGAGGAATAAGTCAACAACAACAACAACAAATATAAATTGCACAATGAATTAGTAGTTACTAGGATTATATTAAACAGTAATAAAGGAAATACTAGGTTACTGATAGTAACCCTAAAACTGAAACTGAAGGGGGTTTTCCATTTAGGCCTATGCTCATAATTGCGTTTAACGCTTCTTGTTTAAGACCAGTACGTAATGGGCTCTTTCGTAAGTTCATTGCTGAAAAGCCTCTTTCAATCTTTGCAGTACTCGCAGAAAGAGAAAACATCAATTCCACCATGCGCAGTATGTTGCTGTATTTCTGGATTAGAGGGTCATTTTAGAAGTGAGGCGCTAGACTCTTGTAAGATAACAAAAATTGAAAATTTATCACGAACAATAACAGGAAATGGCCGTCCTCGCGGAAGTCGGATTTGAGAAATTCCTTATCCGCGGGGAATTATCGACCGCCGTGGACGGGCGGTTTTTCGTCTAGCCCTCGATTTTACACACACACACACACACACACACACACCAGGGAATCAAAACACCAGGGAATCAAAACAGTTGGGTCTAATATAAGGAACTGTAGATAAGGTGACTCATATAAGGGGCACAGATTAATAAAACTAATGTGAAGAATTCAAATTAATCGTACTTATATTGAGGAACTAGAAATATATAGAGCTAATAATTTGTGGGATTCAAGTGAAGTTGTTATTATGTGCTATTCAAAATAACGGAGAGACAGTGAAAGATTTAAAAAAACACTGAGTATTTGTGTTAATTTTGAAATATGCTTCTGTCAAGCCAGCTCCTGTCCTCATCTTTTGTTCACAGGAACTGGAGTTGACTTCTCCTTTGGTCTTCAGAACCTGATTAGACCTGGCTTTTCGCCTGGTCTATCTATCTGCTTATGCTTATAGCAATGATTCTCAACCACTGTGCCGCCAAATTCTTAAAATGTGCCGCCAAATATTAGAAACGAGGCAATAAAAATTATAATACTTTTTTTTATTACGAGTTAAGTTTAAATTAAAGAAAAGTGTATATATATATATATATATATATATATATATATATATATATATATATATATATATATATATATATATATATATATATATATATATATATATATATATATATATATATATATATATATATATATATATATATATATATATATATATATATATATATATATATATATATATATATATATATATATATATAATATTATATATAATATTATATATATATATATATATATATATATATATATATATATATATATATATATATATATATATATATATATATATATATATATATATATATATATATATATATATATATATATATATATATATATATATATATATATTTATATATATATATATATATATATATATATATATATATATATATATATATATATATATATATATATATATAATATTATATATATACAGGGTTATTCATAATTCCCTCCGGGCAGGAACTGGACAATCGCATTTATGTATGCCGTGTGACCAAGAGTTCACACATAGAACACCTGTAATGTATGTAAGTAAAACTTGAATAGTTTCAGAATAATTTCATATGTTTCTTTTTTTTCATATTCGTCTTCTTTTTTTTTACTATAACGCTTCGAAACCCCTGAGGGAATTATGAATAACCCTGTATATATATACATTTTGTAATTTTTCCACGCTTTAACCGCGTGAACATCTTTGTCGCTTAGTCGGTGATTGTCTTGTCTCTGACAATCTTAAAATAAGAAGGAAGTGTTTAAATAGTCTTTGACAATTTTAAAAAATGTTGAAATAAGTAGGAAATTTAAGGATTATTAAAATTATTAATCAACAAAGGAAAGCAAGCTAAATATTAACTTTCAAATGGAAATAAAAGCTAATCATTAAAGTAAGCTGTGCAATTAATAGTTATAAAAACAAATTAACAAAGGATGACTAACAGAAAAATAAGCTAACAATTAATAATCACCAAAAATACTAGTTAACAAGAAATCACAAAAACATAACAGTTAATAGCTATAGAAAACAAGCTAACAATTAATAACTATAAAAAAATGAATAACTCTAACTAACTAGTAAAAAATTAGTCGAAAGAAATAATTAATCCCCTGATAAACGTGCTTTTGCAGTACACATTATTTTATTTCACATTCAAAATTATTATCACAAACTATTTAACGCAGTGTATTATGGGTAAGTAAACAACTTTTAAACTAATTTTTTTCACTGTGTGCCGTCAAATTTCGAAATCGTCAAAAGTTTGCCGCCCCAGAAAAAAGGTTGAGAATCACTGGCTTATAGCTTTAAAAAGATACACGAATCTTTCAAAAGATGCGTATAGAAACTGAGTTGTTCTAAAAGTGTGATTTTCATTTTATTTTTGCATTGTAATCAAATTTCAAAAACAGTATAATGACTAGAGGCTTTTGCACTCCACTGTTTTTGCTAATTGCAATATAGAGTATGTGAAATTATTAGCTCTATATTTTTAGTATGATATATGAGTCAGAATAATTTGATTCCTTCGTATTAGATTTATTAATTTATGTCCCTTAAATTAGCCGCCCTATCCCGAATCCCTTATATTAGAACCAATTGTTTTGTCAATCTGAGACTAACCCCGAGTCCCAAACATCAAACAATATTAACCTGCATTCAATATTTTAACAGGAAGACGAATGTGCCCGGGTGAAACAGTAGCCTGGATGGAAATATTGTCCTATTTTAGTCATATAGTGAGAAATTATGAAATATCTTTCCCGCCAGGAGTTAAGCCTGACTATAGGATCATGACTGGCCTAGTTCAACGATTAGTTCCTCAGCCAATGTGTTTCAAAGAAAGAAGCTAAAACAAAATATTGAATTGCAACATCTTATTTTTAGATTCAACTGATTGTCTATAATAATAAAATGAAGAGTTTGTGTGCGTCTGTCTCGATTATAAATCTAGAATCATTTATGACAACGTTCCATAATTCGGACCTTTGGTGAAACGAGCAATTTTAGTCCCCGATCGCAAGTATCATTCAAAAATTTAAATTAAATCGTTCTGGAAAGACGTTTGAGAACTTTCTAATTAGTTTAGAAAGAGTCATTGATATAAATAAAACAGCAGATGATTCTGTTTTGTTTTTAAAATCCCTTACAGATGTCGCAGTTGATGTTTGCTAGGTTATAAAAATATTTTATTGAACATTCTTTATTATTCATTTATTTATTTTACTCATTTTGACAGATAAACTTATTTATTAATGTGAACGTGGTAGCAAGGTGGCCCTCGACGTCACCAAATTAGTATTTCTGAAGTTATATAAACACACCTGTTTCTTCAGTTTTAAGTTATGCTTTAAAAAGGTTTTTCCATTAAACTAAATAATTTAAAATCGATGATATTTGAAATAAAAAAAAGTTATAAGTTGAGAATTCGCTTGGGGAAACCGTAAAAATTTGCCGTACTATTATTGATACAAATAATGTTTAATTAATTTCTGTAATGCGTTCTACTAGTATCATGGCAATCGGCGGAGTTGTAACGCCTTAATGGTCGCATAAGTTTGAAGAAAAGGGTCATAAAAGTGCCCATTTTTTATACAAGAAATTTATATAAAACTAAGTGTATATACTATATATGTACTCATTTTTAATCTTTGGGTTAATTTTTAGCTTACGTGTTTGATGATTGCTGACATCTAGCTTAAAAAATAACTCTAACATATAGTCTGGCATTGTCATCTGGTGCATAAATTGAGAAATAAAGATGATTCCCGGCTTAAATGATTTCGGGGTATTATAATCTTTTTGGCGAGTTACTTTTGAACGCGTGAGCTCGGAAATATCACGACAATAAGAAACAGAGAGCCAACTCCCCGGTCGTTTTGGGGAGAGCGAGAAGTAAAGGGATAATAGGTACCAAATAAACTAATGCAGGTTCTATAGTTTGTCTAAAATAAGAACTCCTCCAGACATTCGTCTGGACCTGTGACGGGGACTATGGCAACGAGGTATGACTATTTCAAGTAGGGGTGAAGGGTCGCTGTTGGGGAGTGATTTCGGCTAGGATCGGCGGGAGAAAGGGAATCTTTTTCTTCGGTCTACTGTGTTAGTACTAGAGTGGACCTGCCCCCCCCCCCAAAAAAAAAATGCGCCATTCTTGTTTCCATAGCACCAGACGGACTCAGACATTTCAGCGGGAGGAGTTCTATTGTGTCGGTCTAGAACTCCGAACTATTCGGTCTATTGTGTTAGTCTTAGAGAGAAGCTGCCCTCCCTAAAATGATCCTAGGAAAAAAAGGTACCGGAAAAAGGTACGGAAAAAAAGGTCTCGTAAAAAAAGTACCTGGAAAAAGAGGTCCCGGAAAAAAAGGTACGAAAAAAAGGTCCCGGTAAAAAAGGTACCTGTGTAGGGAAAATTCTGTAGGGGAAAATATTTGAAATGAGAAGATTAGATTGAAGCGCTTTTTGCTGTTCCGTGCATGGTTTTTTTCTTTTCTTTTTTTTCTTCGTGTCGCGCCTTTTCAACTAATTAAAAAGGACCAATACTTTCACCTCCAATCACGAACAAACATCCAACACATAAATCCTCCCAACTTCCCCGATTGGCTACTTTAAGCCTCACATTAGCAACTTCTTCACAAAATATAATTTAAAATAGAAAATAACACATTTTTCACTTAAAAAAATTACAAAAAAAAAGTAAAACATTATTGAAAAATTTAAATAGTATCTTCCCGCTTTAAAAAATAATCAAAGAAGAATAAATAAATGAAGTAAAATTTAAAAAAAAGAAGCGTAATACAGCCAGCCCATAAGTCCCTTACCCTTCTCCTTACCTCAATGATCTAATCTGAATTATTACAGATAAAAAGAATATTCATTGAAAAGCGAGAGGGGAATATCCCTACAGATTTTCCCTATGGAGGTACCTTTTTTACCGGGACCTTTTTTTCCAGGGGCTTTTTTTACCGGGACCTTTTTTTCCGGAACCTTTTTTTCCGTCTACCTCTAAAATACGCAATTCTTGTTTCCATAGCACCAGACGGCCTCATACTTTGTAGCGGGAGGAGTTCTCAGCTTAGATAGACTATATATTATATATTTTTTTGATATGTATTACGTAAGTAACTCTAGAAACGGCATCAATACTGAGCAGTTTTAATGTAGATACTGAGGGAAGAGATACTTAATGGCTCCTTAAAAGGGATGAATACCGAAGAAAATTGCTGTATTGTGGTAAATTTTGACTATCATGAGATGGCCTCAAGCAACAGCATCTTGCCAAATGATACTGAATACAGTTAGTTTTTATTTCGATGGAATCAATTTCCGCAAACGTGTTTTGCTTTATCTAATCACGTATAGCCATCGAGAAGAACTTAATATTACATCATTTCAGATTAATTAATTATGCCGGTATATGAACGGTATCTTCACAGTTTTGTGCATGATTTCAAAGTGTTAATCAGTACTGATTTATTCATCTTTTTCTTTTTTATTCAATAATACGAAGAAAGAGTATTTAGCTAATTCAAAATATACTATTTTTAGGGATATTCTTCAAAATGGAAGAATTTTTTTTCACAATAAAATGCACTCTATAACAAAAAAATCGACGCACCAAGAAGAAGTTGTCCGATTGAAACGAAAATTGATGGATAGGAAGACAACGTATAGAATAGTAAATGATTAAAATTTCAGAACAATTGAATAATTTATTGCAGAGTTACAGTAACAAGTTCAATAAGGTGTTGACCCGCCTCTAGGCTGGATACAAGCTGCCACACGGCGTGGCATAGACCGATAAAGCTTCCGGATGGTCTCTTGCGGTATTTCCTGCCAAATTTGATCCAATTGTCGAACGAGGTCATCAACATTCCGTGCCAGATGCAATCGCCTTCCCATCGTATCCCAGACATGCTCGATGGGAGAGAGATCTGGTGATCTGGCAGGCCAAGGAAGAATTTCACAAGCTAGCAGACAATTCATAGCAACATGTGCCGTATGTGGTCTGGCATTATCCTGCTGAAAAACCAGCCCAGGGCTCTGCAAAAGGAACGGTAGCAAAACAGGTCTTAGGATGTCGTTGACGTACCGCTGTGCAGTAAGTGTACCTCTAATGACGACCAAAGGGATCCGACTGTCAATGGAAATGGCACCCCAGACCATAATGCCTTGTTGAGGGCCGGTGTGGCGTGCAATAGTGAAGGCAGGATCCCCCCTCTGCCCTGTGCGTCTCCAAACGCGTCTTCGATGATCCTCAGGACACAGTTGGAAGCGGAATTCGTCGCTAAAGACTATACGTCCCCTCGGCATCATTCCAGTCATATCTGTTCAAAACATTCATGAATACGAAATTTCAAAGCAATCGGATGATTGCTTCTTGGTGCGTCGATTTTTTTGTTATAGAGTGTATATTCTTTCATTCTATAAAAGAAACGAAGGAAATAAAAATAAAAATATGACCACCGAAGCCGACGTCTTCAGGGGGTACCGGCCTCGGTAGCCATTAAAAACAAAACCATTTCTAATTGAGGGAGAAGCAAATGCTTAAAATATCTCCCTCAGTACCCCGATGGTTTTGCATAGAGGTCCAGGAAAAACAAGATACATTCAAAATAATTAACAAATTAAGAAAAGAAACATTACATTCTATTAATTTGTCTACGTATTTCTTTCTCCTGACCTTTTCCATTTCATTCTAAACTTCTTCTGCGCATTATAATAGGGGGCGTTGTTTTTTCAGTTTTTAGTGTTTTCTTTTCTTCTGCTTGGTTTTGAAGTTGATGCTTGACCTGTGACTTAGTGAGTTTTTATTTTTCTGATGATTTTGATTGAGTTTCTTTTCTTAATTTGTTAATTATTTTGAATGTATCTTGTTTTCCTGGACCTCTATACAAAACCATCGGGGTACTGAGGGAGATATTTTAAGCATTTGCTTCTCCCACAATTAGAAATGGTTTTGTTTTTAATGGCTACCGAGGCCGGTACCCCCTGAAGACGTCGGCTTCGGTGGTCATATTTTTATTTTTATTTCCTTCGTTTCTTTTATTGATACTTTTTTCTGAAATTTCTGCTGCTTCTTAGCGCGTTTTTTTTCAAAGAAGTTTTATCCTTTTCGAATTTAATTAATTGTGTTTTCTCTCAGTATTCTTTCATTCTTTTACTCTCGTATCAATTTCAATGATTCTTTTCCGTCTCATTTGATTCCATAAAAGAGTCTGAATTTCTTTTTAAAAAAAATATGGATAATAATGAAAAAAAAAACAACAACTCTAGTTTAGGATATAAAGATTTTGAAATCAATTTTTGCTAGAAAACAAAACAAGTTCTGAAATTGAGCTTTTGAAACGATTTTTGTAAATCGCTTTAATCCCTCTAGTCTGAAAATAAATAGTAAGAAAAAAATTTGTTCCTGGAAATTTTAAAACTGTTTAGCAATAGAAAAAATTGTAAAATTTCTCTTTATATTGAAAAAATATAAGTGCACCGTCTCTGTTTTGGGTGTTCAACTTTGCGTTACATTTTGTTTTACTGCATTGAAAGCTATTTAATTTGAAAATTAAAAAAGAAAACAAAAAAAAACAAAGCAAAAAAAAAAGTGATAAAGTGCTGAAAAATGTACAGGCAGTATGACAGAAAACGAAATGTACTTCGAAAATTATTAAGTGTAAAATTTATTGTAAAAATATTCCATGGCATTTAATCTATTACTTATTGAAATGCAATTAAGAAGTTGGAATTTGACAAGTTGAAAGTGAGTTACAGGAACAGTGAGTATAAGTTGCAGTTATTAGTATTCGAAATTACAGTAAAAAACCTTTATTAACGACCATTTTACCGTGGTACAGAGAGTGGTCGCTCCCGAGAAGTTTCAAGGCAATTTTAATTGAAATAACTGAGAAATAAAATAGTTATTAAGATACTTTTTTGAACTCAAATTGAGAGCAAAGATGAATTTTTCCTAAGGGATTACGAACTTATTATAATAAAACTAAACAATTTGTTTAAACTTTACATAGATTATTATCTCCGAGATAATTTTTTTTTCTTTTTCGTATGCCTGTTTAGGCAGTGGGGGTGCGATTGCTCCTGTTTTTCAGTGGCGCCATCTATGGCCAGGAATTCGACTTCTGCCACGCCATTCCCACAACCACAACCCGTTTATAGGGCGGGTCACATTCACTCACAAGGGAGAAAGGACATAGAACACAGAGAGAGAGAGGGAAAGGAACATCCATGCCTTGCCCGGGATTCGAACCCAGGACCTTTCTGATGCAAGGACAGTTCCCTGCCCCTACACAGGCCGGTCGGCCTCCGAGATAATGCAATTTATTAGTTGTGCATGCACAGATCACTATGCTTAATTTTTTGCGGATTCTTTAAAGCACTTTATGATGAGTAATCGTTAACAATGAAGTTTTATCACACTTCCTATTTTGAAGAAAATTAAGTGATAAAAATAACATATATTTATTTTTTATAATTTCAATTGAAATAACTTAAAAACAAATTAGTTATTAAAATATTAATATAATACTTTTTTAAACTCAAATTGAGAGACAAAGAAAAGATAAATTTTTCTCTAGGGATTACGAGCTTATAATAATAAGAATAAACAATGTGGCTAAACTTTAAAAATAGATTATTATCGCTGAGATAATACAATCTGTAAGTTGAGCATACACAGATCACTGTGCTAGTTTTATTACGCATTCTTTTGGACACTTTATGATAAGTAGTTGTTAACAATGAAGTTTTATTACACTTCCTGTTTTTATTAGTTTTATGCTGAAAAATCATTATTAATATAGATAATTCAATAAAGAAATGAAATTTTTTTTTTTAATGAGAAATTTTTCTAGTGATGCAATGGGTTGTTGAAAAGTTTTTTGAAAATAAGGAAAATAATTCGGCCATCAAAATAAGTGCGAAGGAACAAGATATAAGATTGTACGTATTGCGATTGTATGAAGGTATATAAGACATTGAAAAGTAAAAAATTTTGGAAGAAATTTTTTTTCCCTCCATTTTTTGTTTTCTTTCTTTCTTGCAGACATAAAAAATTCATATATGTTATTCGTCATTTAGTGTATTTCAATGAGGTGTGATTCTGAAATATATTATGACATTTAAATACCTTAATAAAACCTAAAATGTGTATTTTTTTTACTTGAAAACTGTTTGAGTATTTTCTTTTTTAACGTCATTCCTCAGATCAAAAGTTTAAATATTTTTATAAATTTTTTTCTGTATTACGATTGCAAAATTTGAATTGTGTTTTTTTAGAAATGCTTATTGTAAAACATTTTATTCCGATCTAATGTATTGGAATAAATTTTTTTTAATTCAGCAAATCTTTTTTTTTTTATCGTACTTTCAGTAGTTAAGTTAAATAGCATATTATGTGAGTGTATATTTATGTTGTCTTATATGCATCTAAAAATGAATTTTGCTGTCACCCCATTAACATTCCAAGTACAGAAAATACTTTTAAATTCTTTGCTTAAATTATGTATAGTTCGTTTTGCTACCACAGTTTAGATTAACTTAGATAAATAATATAAAATAATTCAGCATTTTAAAAGTAAGCCAAAACCTTTTAAAATATATATAAAGATACTAGATACTAGGTTAAACTTGAAGTTCAATGAATTGAAAGTTTTTTTAGTGGTTGGCATATTTTTAATCATTCAAGGCAGTGATTTTATCAATAATTAGAAGTTTATTAAGAAATAAAATATACCTAATATTGGAATCTATCAAGTCTATCCCATATTTATAAAGATTTACGGTAAGATACATTTAAAGTCTTTTCAAATAAAATTTTCACAGACGTATTGAGGCATATAGTGCGCAAGAAAGCAAACACCCTGAATAACTATCAGTCTAATGATCGGATTTCCACACACTGTGGCTCAGATGTTCGAGGACTTATATGCTCAAGAACAATTAAACCGATTTTCTTCAAATCTTAGATTTTGACGTTTAAAACTTCGTCTACTAAATCGGGGCAGTTTTATTTTTAAATTTCTTATCGTTTTATAATTATAGGAAAAGTTTTTTTTAAATTCATTACCCAGACAGCACAGATTATCTCAGAGACGTCACAACAAAGTCAAAAACGGTCACAGCAGTCAGATTCACTGGTGTGACCGTTTAGAATTGTCTCATAGATGTCATAATGTGACTTTGATGTTTGTGACATCACACAAAAGTCTCCGTGACTAATTATCGTGACTGTTGTCACTTGGTATTCAAAAATGTACTTTACTGGGACTAATGTCACTGGGAAAATTTGTTGCAAATTTGATCCCCTGAAAGTCTCATTGTAGTCTCATGTTGACGTTTGAACGACGTCAAGATGTGACGTCCATAAAGGCGAACATAGTAACCTTCATAAAACCGTCACATCGACGTACTAGCGGTCACATATGACTACACAAATAAGTCTCCGTGACTATGGCATTTTTGTTGCAATCTGGTAAGGGTAATTTTGGGTAATTCCAGTTACATAATAAAATATATAAAAATGGAAACTAACATTTAGGAAATCAATTGGAAACATATTTTTCCGATTGCTGGCTCTTCTTTATTTTGAGAATCATAAATTATAAACCATGGAAAACATCTAATTTTATTCAGAGAAATTACGCTTTTGTGTCGGATTTCACTACGCTTAAAATATCTTCATTAGTTAAGAAATACATTTAATGTTAGACCTTGGAACCACTTAGAAAAAGTCCTGAAGAGGAAATCCGATCATTATATTAAAAGTTATTTATGATATTTAAATTTTTTTTGAGCACTTTGGATAAATTACATATGTTTTTATTATAATATTCTTTTTCCAATGCCCACCAGGAGAATGACCTATCTAGGTCATACAGACCTCTAAGGGCAGATTTCTTGGCCACTCTTTGGGGCACCATATTAGGTGGGCCAACGTTGCTCCCACAGTAAGGACACATAGTACAGAGAAGGAAGGAACATCCATGCCTTGCCCGGGATTCGAACCCAGAACCTTTCTAGTGCAAGGGCAGTTTCCTAACCCCTACACAGGCCAGTTGGCTTATTAATAATATAGGTGTGCACAAAAAAAAAACAGACCACTCTGAATAACTTTTGATATAATGATCGGATCTTCGAGTTCTAGGACTCAATCGTAATGGTTCAAAGATGTGATACCAAATATGCCAATTAATTAGTACAAGCTATATTTTAAGCCTCGAAATCCGAGACAGAAACGTGCTTTCTCTGAATAAATACACCTTTTCCCCGATGGATTTGGATTTCTGACCCCCCGAAATATAGGGAATAGCTACAATTTGGGAAAAATGGTCCCAATAGTGTGGTTAGAAGAGTAGTCAAAGTGTAGTTATCATAAAGTCAAATTTTGATTGATATTTCACCATGTCTCAAGTGAGAAAAATTTTTTTCCCTCAAAATTAAAAAATTCGTTTAGCCAAAGATAATTCCGTGCAAAAAAATAACTTTTAGTAAATATTTACTAGTTTTTCTTATTTTATTTCTCAATAGTTTTAAAAATTTTGAATTCATACAATACACATTTGTTACACAAATTTTTACGTCATTTTGAAGAATGTAAAGTACAAAATTTGGTCAAAATCTGACGAATAGTTCCTGAGAAATCAAATTTTAAAATGTTGTGCAGTCAAAAGTTGTATAAATGTTATACGTTTAAAAGTTGCAACTACGCAAAAATTAACATTAAGGGATTTTTGACCCATCTTCTGACCAAATTATTGGGACAATATTCGCCAAATTGCTTCTACCCCTTATATTTTGGGTATCAGAAGTCCAAATCCGTTGACAAAAAAGAGAAAAATCAGAGAAAAAACGTTTTTATGTCTGATTTCGTAACTTAAAATATCATTTACAGTTATTAGATTTTAAGTCATCCCTTCCAGCCATTAAGATTACGTCCAAGATTCTACAGATTCGATTAAATCAAAAATCATTCAGTACAGTCCGTTTCTTTTTCTGCGCATTATACATTCATAGCCATCAAAGGTACTTAGGTATCTATATACATATATTTCTCTTACACGGCGACAAAAAAAAGCCTCATTACAACTCCCCGAATGGCAACGCTAGAAAATCGACCAATGATTGCCGCTAAAAATGTCACATGCCAAATCTAGCTGAGATGGCTCAACATATAGCGCTTTTAAAAACGGAAAATGAAATAACCAGAGAGAGCATAAGCTAGGCAGAAGAAGTCTTTGTCGATAGATCTCTATTTTAGTATTTTGTCGAAAGCGCTTTTTTCACGAATTTATATATTACGAATTTATTTGACGATTTTTGATTTATATCGCGAATTTATTTGTTTTACTAGAATTTATTTGTTTGTGCAGGTTTTTCCATTGCAATTCACTTATTTCAATTTTTAATAGACTTAATTATAGCCAAAATTTTAACCTTTTTAAAGAGAGCACATTTCTAATAGGTTTAACAAATTACATGTCATTTATTTGAATTCAAATTTATTTTAATGACTTAGTATTTACTAAAAAGATGTATTTTTTTTTAAAAAAAAAAGTTGTTATATGGATTTGAATGATTGTTTTGAATTCTTAGAATTTTGTGCATTTGCAATGTACCTAAGTTAGTAGCGAGCGAAGCCAGCTTGGTTTGCGAAGCAAACCATATATGATTGCGTAGCAATTATCGGGGGTTGGCTAGCGTTAGTGAGCAGGGGGCGCAACCCACTAGTTTTAATTAATTTTACAGGTTATTTTAATAATAGAGAAACACTTACATTTTTTGTAGTGATTTTATAATCTAACACCTTTTCTGAATATTGTAAAACGGAGTATGAGAGTGCTTCAGCGTTTTTCAGCGTTATTACCGAGCATTTCGATGTTCCCATAAAGCCAGAAACATATCAAACCTCACCATATTCTGATCATGGTTTTTTCTTGTTTTAAGAAGTAATTGATAGAGATACCAACCAAATTATTTTTTACTTAGTTTTATTTATCATTTTATTTTGGATTTATATTGCAGAACTGCAAGACTCGATTTTTTTTTAATTTTAAATTTTATAAATAATTAATGTACTCCACTCATTTAAGCATACATTAAAAACTGAAATTGAAACAACTCGTTCAATGGGACGTAATCGTAAAAAAAGTTCAAAAATAAAAACTTAGCACCATGCTAATTTACAAACAAGCCTAAACTGTTAAACTACTCAAAATATTGTTTTGTAAAATGTTTCAAAACTCCTCGTTATCGGGATATTCTGTTTATCGGGATAAATATCGTGCATAAGTTAACGACTAGTTACAGTAAAAATAGTTTATTATTAGTTACTGACCATTAAACTCTGAGAAGATAATGAAAAAGCTTACTTAGTATTTAGTAGATAAGATTATAAAAAGATAATACAATTACATATAACTTGATAATAGTATACTTATCTTTTTTGTGCGACCCGAAATTTTATAAATGGGAGAAAGTACATTGGCCTTTAAAGTTATTTTCTGTAAATATCCATCATGGTGTTTGATGCTTTAATGAAATATAGCGAGCGAGGAAATTTCACCTACATATCTTATATTTTGGTAGTTATTCTTTTAATAAGCTTATCATGGAATTTGTGCACGAGTTTTCTAAAATGGATAAAACGAAGAAAATTGTTGCCACCAGGACCTATCGGACTACCTTGGGTGGGTTATTTACCTTTTTTAGGCATGGAACCTCATAAGACATTATGGAAGATGAAAGAAAAGTATGGAGATATCATTGGGTAAAGATATAAATTTTTTCACTTTTATATTATTTGGAATTGATTTATTTTTATATCGCTCACGAGCTGCAATAGCGGCACAGCTTAAAAAATCATGTTTTGAGATAAGTGGGTTTAAAGTTTTCATTGCTAAGGAAAATGCATAGAAATGCTTTAATTTGCTTAAATGAAGATTACCTTCCAGTTGAATTATGAGTTGTGCTAGTATTGCTGCTGAAAAGAATGTGTATTTATACATTTACACCTGACCTTAGTCCAAAACGCGTGTTTTTTGTGTTGTGCCACTATTGCAGCCCATGAGCGATATATTTAATAACAATAATACTTGCAAATGTACTGTAATGTACAGTGCACAAACAATAATTGAAGTACTCAAAATAATTTTTGATCTAATGACCGGGTTTTCGCTACCGGAGCTGCTGATGAGTGATGCTGACAAGAATGATCGGATTTACTTAAATTTTGTATTTTGCTGTATAATATTATATTCGTTAAAATGATGCAAAAAATTATATGCCTTACGATTTCAATTTTTTTCACCATTTTTAAATAAAGCAATAAAAAAATAAAAAGTTATAAATATTTACTAAAAATTATTTTTTTGCATGGAATTATCTTTGGGAAAACAAATTTCATAATTGTATGCGGAAAGTTATAAACTCGCTTGAAAAGTTCTTTAGATATAGTGAAGTACGAAAAAAGTAAAAATGAACATTTAAGGGGTCCAAACTTTATAGCGTTCTCCTGACCAAACGATTGAGACCATATTTTCCAGATCATTGTTTTTATTATTTTTTTGTTATTATTTTCTTCTATTCAAATTCTAAATGTCTTTTTTTTTCTGACTTATAGTTAAATAATGTGATCATAATTTTCTATGATAATAACTTTTTTTCATTAAATTTTAGTGCAACAGACTCTCTTTAACAGTAAATTTAACTAATATCATTGTTTACATGAAAGTTTTTTACATTCCTTTAGTTTCCGAAAGAAATAGCAATGCGTTGCAAAAAACGTTCATAAAAGCGTAAGAAAGTATTTAAGTTCATAAATTCTTTTAGAATGGATAATTGAGTTTAAAGTATTTACTTCAATTATTTTTCTGTTAATATAATGTTTGGTTTTTATGTTACATTTTTGGATATCCATCAAAATAATTGCGTTTTTTAAAATTTTAAATTTAAATGTTTTAATTCTCGAAATTTATTTTCTTAAATATTTTTTAAGGTACATATAGAAAGCTTTTGCAATAATTTATGTTAATCATTGTCACAATACAGTTATTATACATTTACCGATAAAATTTTACTGTGATTAAAATTTAAACTCTATTGTTGTAAACTGTGTTACATTTCTACTTCTGAGAAATTCCCTACTATATAATTGTATAAATAACCATATTCCTAAGTTTGGTGAAGAAGTAGATGTTCTCAAACAGTTTTAAGTAAACTGAAATTCATACGCTCACAGTGATAGAGTTTAGCTTTAGTGAGAGGAATTGTAAATTAAATGTATTCACATTTGTTTAGTTAGGTTTCTGTATTGCGTAAACTGAAACGAAGATATTCGTAGTTGTAAACTAAGCTGTTTTATGAAAACTGAAACGAAGATATTCGTAGTTGTAAACTAAGCTGTTTTATGAAAACTGAAACGAAGATATTCGTAGTTGTAAACTAAGCTGTTTTATGAAAACTGAAACGAAGATATTCGTAGTTGTAAACTAAGCTGTTTTATGAAAACTGAAACGAAGATATTCGTAGTTGTAAACTAAGCTGTTTTATGAAAACTGAAACGAAGATATTCGTAGTTGTAAACTAAACTGTTTTATGAAAACTGAAACGAAGATATTCGTAGTCGTAAACTAAGCTGTTTTATGAAAACTGAAACGAAGATATTCGTAGTCGTAAACTAAGCTGTTTTATGAAAACTGAAACGAAGATATTCGTAGTTGTAAACTAAACTGTTTTATGAAAACTGAAACGAAGATATTCGTAGTCGTAAACTAAGCTGTTTTATGAAAACTGAAACGAAGATATTCGTAGTCGTAAACTAAGCTGTTTTATGAAAACTGAAACGAAGATATTCGTAGTTGTAAACTAAGCTGTTTTATGAAAACTGAAACGAAGATATTCGTAGTTGTAAACTAAGCTGTTTTATGAAAACTGAAACGAAGATATTCGTAGTTGTAAACTAAGCTGTTTTATGAAAACTGAAACGAAGATATTCGTAGTTGTAAACTAAGCTGTTTTATGAAAACTGAAACGAAGATATTCGTAGTTGTAAACTAAGCTGTTTTATGAAAACTGAAACGAAGATATTCGTAGTTGTAAACTAAGCTGTTTTATGAAAACTGAAACGAAGATATTCGTAGTTGTAAACTAAGCAGTTTATGAAAACTGAAACGAAGATATTCGTAGTTGTAAACTAAGCTGTTTTATGAAAACTGAAACGAAGATATTCGTAGTTGTAAACTAAGCTGTTTTATGAAAACTGAAACAAAGATATTCGTAGTTGTAAACTAAGCTGTTTTATGAAAACTGAAACGAAGATATTCGTAGTTGTAAACTAAGCTGTTTTATGAAAACTGAAACGAAGATATTCATAGTTGTAAACTAAGCTGTTTTATGAAAACTGAAACGAAGATATTCGTAGTTGTAAACTAAGCTGTTTTATGAAAACTGAAATGAAGATATTCACGATGATAAATTATTTAGATATATAAATTTTAAACTATTCACAGTTTAAAAGTGCCAGGAATGATTTAATCTGACTTGAAAACCATGATATGATAAACAAAACAAAGTCTACTCTTAGTTTGAGGTATTGTACATGAGAAAAAAACTAAGTGTAATGTGATAAAAAAATAACAAATACATTTTTATGCATTGCATACAGCTAAAATCGCACCCTATCTGATTATGTGAATTGAGCGAGTGTAATTAACAGAAAATGAAGAGTGAAATATTAAATAAATTTTACAGATAGGAAAACAAGAGAAAACAATTCATGAAAGTTGCATGCATTATTTTCTTATGGTTGCTTTGCAGAAAGTATTTTATTTTATAACCGTCGTGTTGAACAACCGACTCAATATTTTGGGTTTACGACTACCAATGTTCAACTACGCAGCCTTGTAACTGTGAACCCAATCCAGAAGACAAGGGAACTCCTGCATCAAATGTAGGTAGAAATTGGCCTTTGTGGAGGACTTTTTCGAGGAACTAACCCGTATTGGCGTTACACGGAGAGGAAAACCACAAAAACCTTCAACGACTAGCCTGATGGCAAAGAATTTCTAATCCATGATCCGTCTACCATTTAGGACATATTACTGTGGTCGGTGCAAGCCGAGTGCGGAATTAGTTTCAACCAGCCATAGCTGGGATTCGATTCGAACTCGGTTCACCTCATTGGAAGGCTAACACTCTATCCCATGAGCTACAACGACTCAAACAAAAAGTATTGAAGTTTTGCAAAAAATATTTTAATTATCTGCAGATATTGCGTCTTAATTCAATAGAATTTATAAATATTTAAAATGATAATCAGTTTGTTTTAATTACTTAATTTTTTTTGTTAGTTTGCATCAAGAAAAAACTTTAAAAAAAAAACAAGAAACAAATAGTTCAGAACTTACAAGCTATCAAAGCAAAATAATAATAATAATTTTAACGTTAAAATAAAAGTTACCTTTGTTATTGCGCAAATTGTAAAATATTTGTCTTAAAATATGTTGATTTGTTTAGGGTGAATCTGGGTTCCAAATATACAGTTATTTTAAATGAATATCCAGTCGCTAAAGAAGTCATAACACATCCGGGAGCGCTAGACAGAGCACCTGATCTCTTCAATCATATACCTGTTATTGGTAAGACACACTGCTGCCTTAATAAAATAAACTTAAAATACTTATCTGATTAGTAGAAAAGCTAATAGAATGCTTCGTAATTAATATATTTGAATTTTAGAAACCCTTAAAAAAATTGAAAAGATGGTAAAGAAAAAGAGAAATTATATATATATATATATATATATATATATATATATATATATATATATATATATATATATATATATATATATATATATATATATATATATATATATATATATATATATATATATATATATATATATATATATATATATTATATATATTATTATATATATATTATATATTATATATATATTATATATATATTATATATATATATATATATATATATATATATATATATATATATATATATATATTATATATTATATATATATTATATATATATATATATATATATATATATATATATATATATATATATATATATATATATATATATATATATATATATATATATATATATATATATATATATATATATATATATATATATATATATATATATATATATATATATATATATATATATATATATATATATATATATATATACAGCATGTACTGATTTTATAATATTACACATAATATTGTTGTTATTCTTTCATGTCACTAGTCAATACTGCCAAACCTATTTTAAGGCATAGGGGTGAACTTCTTCTTGTTTTCCAGTGACAGAAAATTCGACTTCTTAAGCAGAACATACGTCACACCCCGTTTTACAAGGAGGACACATCCACAGACCATCCATCCACTCACAGATCGTAATTTTGACCTGAACCAGAGCACGAATAATCTTCGATCCAGTACCACCAGAAGGAAAGATTTGTTATAGGAACTTACACGACTTTGTCAGTCCGACAGATTTAGCTTGCGACAGTCACTATTTTGGCTGGCGGGGATCGAACTCTCGACCTCTTGGGCAGGGGTCCAACTCTCTATCAACCAGGTTATCCCCCCTCATGCATAATGTGCATTAGATATATTGGTATCAAAAATTTACAGATATTCAATAAAATATAAATTAATTTCTAAATAATATTTAATACACAAGGAAAGAATGAATATCAAAATCTAACAAATAAGTATATACCTTAAAAAAATTCTCAAACAGATAAGTGCTCCATTCTCTGACCGTCAGAAACAAAATTGCGTGAATGAACGTTATGCTTGTAAAAATTGCGTTTAGTATGGACCTCGACGTTGTTTGAGATTTAGACGATTTGCTTGTTGAAAACTGCTGAACGAGGCGAAATATTGTAGTGCTGCAGTCTATTGAGGAGTGAAAATGTTACGTTTTCGTTGTTCGTAGAAGAGGGAATGTGCCGGACTAGGATCGAACTTTGTCAACTCAACTGATTGTGGCAGAGTTTTTAACAATAACGGGGATACTTTTTTTTTTAAATCAAAGAAGGGATTTGATTGAATAAATTAACGTCCAACTTTAAAAATATCTTGATTCTAATGTTGTCTGCAAATATTTTTGATTCGTATTGATGCATATGCTTTGCCTTTTCTTTTTTTTTAAAAATATATAGTTAAATTATTAAGATTAGGAATTTTTGAAAAAGTTTTAATAGATTTTGAAAATTCAGGAATTTTGAGTTAGTTTTTTTTAAGAAATAGGTATGAAGACATGCTTTGAGAAGAACCAGTGCGTCCAATGAAAACAAAATTAGTTTTAAAATTTCAGGCCACAAAAAAAATAAATAAATAAATAACTGAAAAAGATAAAAAAAAGCATGCGTCTATAAAATAGATAGTGTTTAATAACATATTTTTTCCTTTTTATTTACTTCCTTATATATTATGAAATATATTAGATAATTGTAATTTTGGAACAAATTTTTGTCTTATTATTTACATCTTTATATATTGTACAGGATTCATTACTGCAAATGGAGAAAAATGGGTTGAGCAAAGACGGTTTTGTTTATCAGCAACTCGAGATCTAGGATTAGGAAGGCGTTCCTGGGAAGATCTAGTCACGGTAAATGTTTATTTAGCTATTTATTTAGTTTATTTAGCTATTTGAAATATGATTCGCACGCATCACTCAACCATGGCCACGAACTTAGTCCAATTTAAAGGGCTCAATCTTTTAGGGGCCATGGTAGAAATGCCTTGTAATTTTACCCCTGGTCAGGTGATATGGACAGCACATGCGCTGGTACCCCTTCTTCAAGACTTCCACATTTCAAAAATATGATTCACATTGCCAAAATTCTGAATCATAGATCCGAACTCTTTGACTGAGGGAAACTGATATTTTTTTATTCGAACTAAAGGCAGATAATTCTGTTTAAAAAACTATATCCATTACAGCCATGAAAAATTTCTAATTGTTGTTGTAATATAATTACAGGAGGAAGTGCATAGCTTTGCTGATGAAATTCAAAACGCAAAGGGAAATCCGGTAGATGCATCTCGCTCACTAGCACATTCTATTTCATCGAATATAATCTCACTTTTAATTGGTCGCCGACTTAAAAAAGATGAAGAAGCTGATAAAGTTCAACTGTCTGTAGACTATTCTGAGATATCTTTTACATACATGGGTCCATCTAATCCCGGAACCGTCATACCTGGCTTAAGAAAGTTTTTTGAAACATTCAAGATCGGAGGTTACGATAGAGCTGCAAAAATTGTGAGGAGGTTCCAGAAATTTATAAGGTGATGCTCTCATAAGTTTTACTTGTCATTTTATTTGAGAAAATTGGTAAATTGAATAGTTTAAAGTACTATTCATTAAACTCAATTTGTGAATTTTTTTGTTTTTATTACTTGTACATGGAGAAAAAAAGACTCAAGTAAAATTACCGTACTGTATGATAGGAATATTACTGGTAAACAATAACTATGATACTGTTAAGAAAAAAATATACTTCATTTAAATCATTCAGATGGTAATTTTTCCGTTTACATGTTAATGGCTAACTGGAAATTCTGTCTTTCAAAATTTTATTTCTTATAACCACAGATTTAGTAAAAAAAAAAAAAAAAAAACTAAGAAACTGAAAAGCAAATTTAACAAAATTACTGTTTTCCTTCTTCTTTTCTTAACTTCTTTCATTTTACCTTGCCATGCTTTAAGGTATAATGATAAAATTTCTAAATTTTATCGCATATTATAAAACCATATTTTATTTTAAATTTTACCATCACCAAAGTATTTTAATAAGAATTACCCAGCTTTTTGATGGTTATTCCCATAGAGCCAGAAGCACAGTGCATTTGCTCATATTCTGGTAGTTTTGACTATACTTATTTTTCCTCAGTGCGTAATATAAGAGTAATTTTTTTTTCTTTTAGAGATGAGATTTATCGACATAAGGCATTTCCAGAATTGAGTGACATGGATGATTTCATAAATTCGTATCTCGGAAAATTGGACAAATTATCCAACCATGAAACAAATGTTCGACATTATTTCTCAGGTAATAAGCTACGAACTAGTGTAAAGATAACACAAAAGCATTCTGCTGTAAAGATCCATAAAAAGTATGTAGAGGTCTTGAAATTAAAAGGAAGTAAAGTGGAAAATCCCTTTCTCTCCTTCGAAATTTTTTTATTAAAAACCAATAGTGCTGCAAAGGAGTTACCAACACCTTCAAAAAGGGAGAAGGCTTCCGCACTGGTTACCATAAACGAGAATTACATTTCTTTAGTAGTCCAAACGTAGAGAATGTCGAATTACCCCACTGCGCAGGTTAGTAGCCCGAGCGTAGTGGCCTCTTTTTTATTCATTCTCTACTGCGTAGTTTATGTTCGTAAGGTCGGACTAATAAATTGATCCGTGCAGAAGCTTTCCCTCTTCTAGGAAATGTTGAAACTCGTCAAACCCGTAGATTGTGTTATTTAGTAATTTAGGACGAACAACAGCATTTTCAACAATCGTTGTTTCAATATCCTGTAAGCTTTTATTCCTTTCACTTAATTCCTATTCAATATCAACTCCTTAATTAATAATAAGAAAAAAGCTTATAATAATATAAAAGCTTAATAAGCTTATTATTCGCTTATTATTTTCTAAGAATAAGCTGGAATAAGTTTATTATTCACTGAAAATAGTTTTGGGGAACACAAGCATTAAAGAATAATTTTTCGAAAAAAAATCCTATTATTTTTAGCAACAAGCATATATATTAGCGCTAATCGATACTTTTTAATATAGGTGTCTAAGCTGAAGTCACTTCTCTTACCTGTACATTGGCAATACATCAATAACTAATCAGTTCGATACCAAACCAAAAGGAACACGTTTCTATTGGATTTGGAATACGTATTGCTTAATAGGAATGGTAAAAGGAGCTAGTACCAAATCATAACCACAAAATTACGACAATTGATAGATTTATTCTACTTAAGGAAGTAGTAAACTAAAAAACGGAAAATAAAGAATTCTTAGGATAAAAAAACGATTTCAAGAATTCTTTACATTGAAATAAAAACTTTCATATTGTTTCTTTTTTTATTATTCTTATAGTTCTTAATCAGACGTAAAAAACCATTCTGTAGAGAACCATCATCAAATGAAAAAAAAAATATTTACAGTCAAATTTTTTATTGTAAAAATCATTGCACTTACCTGATTTATAATTCCCGGAGAATTCCAAAATGATAAGTTCCTTTATTGAAAACTTTATTCTCAAATAATAGATGCATAGTTTATCCCTTCATTACTTTTAGATAACATACTATACAGCAAAATTTTATAATAGATATGAAATTGAATATGTAGCTAAAAACAGAATAGCTGAATTCTAGTTGAACTTATTCTTTCAAAATTTAAAAAAACTTACCAAGAAAACGATTTAAATTAATTAAGAATCAGCACAAATGGCACTATTTCAAGTAACTTGGATAATTTTTTATTGTTGTTTTCCGAATTATATGGATACAGAAATATATACTATTCTATAACGAAGAAGAATATGTTATAACTATTACAATTCTGTATGTTCTGAATTCATATTTATTCACTGGAATGCCGAAAGCAATGTTGACTTCACTTTAATTCGTAATGAATTGAAGACAGAAGAAATGCATTTTACCTTAATACACACATCTGTAACAGTATCCGAAATCGGAAGTCATCAGTTGCAAGTTTGTTGATAATAGAAATAAAAAATTATTGCGGAATTTTTCTTCAAATGTTTGGCGTGTTCTGTTCCTGAAAGATTTACTAATATTCTGGAGATTTTTTTCAAGTTCTTCGGCCTTTTCCTTAGGGAAATTTTGTTTCTTATTTGCTGCTAAAAAATGGCGTCTGATTCAGTCAATGATTTCGATGGAACTAAATGAAAACGTGATAAATTAATGTCCGATATTTACAGGCTCCCGCTAGACGGCGTACTCGAGCGTTGCGATCGCGAATACTTAAGTTAAAAAAGCCCTTTTAGAATTAGAATAAATAAATGACTTGCTTTTCGAGTTAAATATAAAAAACCAAAAGATGTTATAAAAATTATTTAAATATTAATCATAGAATAACTCTCTAAATAAGCGACCAATAAAAATAAATTATTTGTTATCATTAGTACATTTTTTGTGTTAAACGTCACAAAATACAAATACATGAATAAAAAATAGTAATAATACTTTATTGTTTGTGCTAAAGATAAGATAAGTTTGTAAAAATTGGGTAAATATTTATAAATTTATATAAACTTATATGAATAAAGGACTAAATAAGGGATTAGTTAAAAAAAAGACTATTGTTATAAATAAAAATAAGTAAAATGTTTATACAAAAATAAGAAACAAAATTTATTACTCGTTCTATTTCAGTTAATAAAAGCTTATGTATAAATAAATCTCTACTGTAGTTGCTTCCAATTTCATTTTTGCTTCTGCTATAAGTATAATTTAACATCTCACAAGTTGGCAGAAAACGGATGAGATTATTCAAAACTTGTGTGGCATCTATGCATTTTATTATTCTGCTATAATACAACCAAACTAATGTTTGTGAAGGTTCTTTTATGAAAATACTGATTAAATTGATGGAAGGTCAATTTTGAAACATACTTTCATTGAAACAGTTCAAATAGTTCTCCTTTTATTTATACGAAGAACAAAATTCTAGAAAATTACCCTACTGCATAATTCTGGTTAAAAAAACATAATCTGGTTCTGAAAACATAATTCTGGTTAAAAAAAAACGAAACAAATGGTAATCATAGGATTCATTTGGCAATTTTTTTCCGTTCATGACGTAGGAGTTTACTGAAAAATGTGCTTTTCAAAATTAAACTACACATCTATCCACGCGTAATTATACCACACATCATGGTTATTGCCACACATTTAGTAAAAAATGCAAAACTGAAAAGTAAACTTAACAGACTAAATGTTTTTTTTTTGTCATGCTCTGAAATATCATGGCAAAATTATCAAAGTTAGCCACATTCACCAAATTTTATCGCTCATTAAAAAACCATATTTAATCTTTAATTTTACCAAAGTCCATCACCAAAGCTTTTCGGTAAAAATACCAAGTTCTTTGATATTGTCATAGAGCCAAAAACATGTAAATTTCCTCATATTCTGGTAGTTTTTTCTAAGTGTTTATTTACAAAAATATACTTTAAAAAACATGTAAATATTCTAATTTATTGTTAAATACCAAGTTTTTTGATATTTTCATAGAGCCAAAAACACGTACATTTCCTCATATTCTGGTAGTTTTTTCTAAGTGTTTATTTATAAAAATATACTTTAAAAAACATGTAAATATTCTAATTTATTGTTAAATACCAAGTTTTTTGATATTTTCATAGAGCCAAAAACACGTACATTTCCTCATATTCTGGTAGTTTTTTCTAAGTGTTTATTTACAAAAATATACTTTAAAAAACATGTAAATATTCTAATTTATTGTTAAATACCAAGTTTTTTGATATTTTCATAGAGCCAAAAACATGTAAATTTCCTCATATTCTGGTAGTTTTTTCTAAGTGTTTATTTACTTTAAAAAACATGTAAATATTCTAATTTATTGTTATGTAATTTTTTCCTCAATATATCTAAATTTTCTTGCCCATCATTATTTAGTTATAACGAAATTTTCTTTTTCTTTTTTTTACTTTATAAATAAAACAACTTTTTCTTACCAAGTGAAATTATGTATGTTTTTTAGAGGAAATGCTGGAAGGTAATGTGAAGATTTTATTCCTTGGTGCCAGTGACACTATTTTAAGTTCACTGGGTTGGCTCTTCAGACTAATGGCTGACTATAAAGCTATTCAAGATAAAGTTTATAGAGAAATTATGGATGTTATAGGAAGAGATGGTGCTGTTAAGTACGAAGAGAGAGACAAAATTCCTTACACCTTTGCTGTCTTGATGGAATCGCAGCGTTTCTCAAGCATCGTACCTCTGAGTACAACCAGACAGTAAGAAATGTTATTCAAGGGGGATTAAAAATTTAAAGAAGTTGGGATTACAATTGATAAGCTACATTTTTTCGACTGTTATTTATTTTTATTGAGTGGTTCAAAAATAAATTTCCAGTTTACAAGTTTTCGGAAGTTTATCGGAAAATAACAGAATCTTTTTACTGTCTACATGGGAATATTTTTCATTTTATTTTATAACCGTAGTTTAACAGCCGATACGACTACCAATGTTCAACTTCGTTGCCTTGTATTTCGGTACCCAATCCAGAAGACAAGGGAACTCTGGATCAAGTATCGGGAAAAATTTGCCCTCATGGAGGACTTTTTGATGGAACTAACCCGCATTTGCGCTAGATGGAGTGGAAAACCACGGAAGTGTCCCACGGTTAGCCTGATGGCAAGGGAAGTCTAACCCATGATCCGTCTACCACTGAGGATATTTTTCATGAGCACTGTGGTCGATGTAAGCAGGCGGAGGCGAAATCTCTATCCCCTGAGCCACCACGCCTCCTCCATGGGGATAGTGTTTTTATACTCACTAAAACTGTCTGTAAAAAAATCTTTTATTGACGTTTAGGAAATGCGGCTTATCAGTTCGCTGCCTTATACCCTTAAATTATTTTGCAGTTATTTAATCATTAAATGAATTTATTTAATAAAACTATCTCTTCGGTATATCTGTGTTCTAAATGTGTTTTCATTATAGCGTGATACATACGTAAAATATTGCAAAGCATTTTTTCTATTTAAATGTTTTTATAAATGAATAGCGATTTCATTGCAAGTGCCTCTATATAGTAAAAAGTTTTTTAATAATTTCTTTTTTAATCAATATGGATATTTTTGCAATTAAATACATAATGCCTAATTTATTTAAAACGAAAAGTGTTGTTTAGATCTTAGCCTCTTATTACTACTGACATGACCTCTTATTACTGACCTCTTCTTACTGGAGAAAAGAATACTGGTAAAATTATCGTGTATGGTAATGGTAGTTTTGAAGAAAAAAAGTCATTTTGGTAATAAAAACTGAAATATATGATATTTAAATCATTCATTCTGCAATTTTCCCTTTCATACGGTAATGATTAACTGGGAATTCTGATTTTAAAAATTATAGTTCTTATTACCACGCATTTAATAATAAAATACATAACTGAAAGGTATATTTAACAGAATAAAGGTTTTTATGCCCTGATTTAAGGTATCACGATAAAATTACCTAATTTTATCACATGTTATAAAACCATATTTTATTGTTAATTTTAGAAAAGCATAACCAAAGTGCTTTAGTAAAAATTACCGAGCTTTCTGGTGTTTCCATAGAACCGAAAAACATATTATGGTAGTTTGGATAATACCTCGTTTTCTTAGTTACATTGTTATGAATCGTCATAAATTCTCTAACTGATTATAAGGTAATGACATATATTCCGTAAATCTAGTTTATTGATTAACTGGTACCAGTATTCTGTTGTCGAATTAATTTGTCACAATCTGAAGAATCATAATATTATTACTTTTAAATTTAATAGGTAAATTGACATTTTGCTGATTTGAAATTTGACCAGTTGTCATCTTAAATTTTTTTTTAAGGTAATACGCAATTTGGCTAATTAATGCAGCCACAATAACGTGTGTTTTAAGATTTTAAGACTGAAAAAAATAGTAAGGTTTCTTTCATAAACAAACTTTATTAGCAATACTTGCCGGAAAAAAAAATTTAGATATGCTTTGTAAATTTATGCTTTCTCAAACATTTATTGTAAAAAAAATTGCTTTACATTGCGAAGCAAAACAAAATTACAAGTTTATAAATAATTAATCTAAACAAAAAGCATTTTTCCTTTTAAGTATTTTAAAAATTATGTATGTTAATTAGGAATTGGAACAGGCATCAACTTAGAAAAGGTTTCTTGTATATAGCCATTGTTTTGTTCTGAAAGTTTTTTCATACATTTTTAACTTTTTTATTTAGAGCTAATCAAGATATTTCAATCAAGAACTTCATCATTCCAAAAGGCGCCGAAATTACAATTAACCTTTGGGCTCTTCATAATGATCCACAATATTGGAGTGAACCTGAAAAATTTAAACCAGAAAGATTTTTAACAGATAACGGAACAAAGCTAAGAAAACATCCAGAGAGTTATGCGCCATTTTCTATTGGTTAGTAGCATTTTCGTATTAAACTATCTCATTTTAATATCTAATTTAGCGCATTTCGGAATTGTGAAGCAATATTAATTTGAAAAATTTTGAGGTTTAAGAAAAATAAATTTTAGAATGTCAGAAGCTCCAGGATTCAGCATCAAATCTCAATCAAAAACAATTTTATCTAAAATTCAAACTAAGAATTACATATTTTATACTTACAGCTATTGTTTACGTTCAAAACTCAGAACTTTAGACTGTTACAAGATGTAACTTATTGCAGATTTTTCAATAAGTTTTAAAGGAAGTTATTTTCAAACTGTTATATTTTTAAGGAATAATACTTAAAAAGTTTTAAGAAGTGAAATTAAATGTTTTGCACTTAAAACTAACACTTATGTTCCTTACCAATATTTTGACTTAAAAATGCCTTGTACTTTTAAATAAATTAAATAAAAATTAACCGAACATTACAGGTCTGAACTGTTAACAAATAAAAAGTTTTATATTCTAGAAATGATATCACCTTTTTTAAATACTGACTTAAATTAAATTTCAAAAATTTAAAATATATAGAATTTTTATATTTTTAGGGTTAGTCAACTCAAATCTGAACAATTATAGCATTTTGAACTGTAATTTTTTGTCTATAATTTTGAACTATATATTTTTCTGATAAATTTTATAATTTCATAACTCCTTGCTGCTTTAGGTAAATTTATGAGATGAAAAAATGTCATTCCTAAAATTTTTTTAACTAAAGAGAAAAACTAGTTAGTCTTATGAAAAAACAAAAGCCACTAATCACCTTTTTATAATTTAACTGTTCAAATGAAATCAAAATGTAGTGTAATCAAATGTACTGAATTTACACTGAAATAGGGTTTATTTTACATAATTTGTTTCAAAATTCGCACTGTATTTATTGTGCAACGAAAATAAATATTTTTAAAAGTGCAATTAGTTGCACATTGAATAATAGTACATATTAAATACTTGCTTGTACATGTTTTATTTGTTTTTCCTTGACAGGTAGAAGGAACTGTCCTGGTGAAACTATTGCCTGGATGGAAATCCTGGCCTATTTTACTGAAATAGTTAGAAGGTTTGAAATATCTGTCCCACCAGGTTCACAAGTTGAATATAAAATTGTGAATGGATTAGTTGAGCATTTAGCCCCACAGCCTCTATGTTTTAAGGAAAGGAATTAAAGATTATCGTTGACTCTATCTCTATGTATAATTTTCATGTTTACTTTAAAATCGTGCTGTAGATTATCTATTTAAAGATATTTTTATGTAATATTGTTTTCATTGTGCCTTTATCATTGCGCTGGGTCATACATCATTTCCACGAGTTTTACCTTATTTGACTGAAAGTTAACATACATATGAAAATCGTTTATTTTTGTTCCAAACTGTGCTGGAACCCTAAATAATTATAACGAAATATATAAAAAAATCTTTATTGCAATTAGTCTAATGAATTTTTAATCATTATTTTAAATACCGTATAATTTAAGGCACATTAATGTTATTACTTTGATTAAAATTCTATATATTCTATAATTCTTTTAAATTCTTATAATAAATTCTTTTATATTCTATAATTGGAAAATAGTGATGCAAATTAAAGCTTAGAAAATTATACCATATTCATGTTCTGACTGGTGTAAGGTATCTAAAACAATTTGAAAAATGTACTATATGCTTATATTATAATTCGAGAGAAAAATGCCTCAGTCGATTTTCCATCAGTCGTACATCAAATTGTCGTATATGAAACAAAATCTATTGCACGTGAAAATTGTTTTAGTTATTTAAAATTAGCCCTTAAAGATTCTTCGTATCTCCAAAAATAATACTTATTAAATCATAACTATTAAAAGTGTAAAATTTAATTTTAAAAATTATAATTATAAAAGTATAAAATTTAATTTTAAAAATCATAATTATTCAAAGTGTGAAAGTATCAATATCAATTATCAAAATTATTTTATTACAAATTTGTAATTGCAATGTAATTACTTAAAGATATTTTGCTGAAATTTAAAGAGGATATTTTTATCTAAAAAGTTTGTTTTGAAACTTTGTAAGTAATAATAGAGTTTTTTCTTGTTTTGTTTTGAAACTTTTCGGCAGTTAGGAGGTAGTGTTTTCCAGGCGAAAATTTTTACATATCAAGTGTAAAAAAGTTTCTCCAAATATTCCTTAGTATTGTATCCAGATATCCAGATAGGTTCTAAATCAACTTCCAGAATTTTCTCACGAAAACAACATACGTGTTTTACATTGTTTTTATTAGGTACAATGCACAAAAAAAATCGGACCACCCTGAATAACTTTAGATTTAATGATCGGATCTTCATGGTCAAGGACTCAATTTTAATGATTTGAGGGGATGACCTCAATCATGTTAATTAATTAGTGCCTACGATATTTTAAGTTACGAAACCAGACACAAAAACCCACTTTCATTGAATAAGCATGCACGGATATCTGACCCCCCCAAATATAGGAGTAGCCCAATAAATTCCTTAAAATTTAATTTCTCAGGAACTATGAAATCGATTTCGCCGGAATTTGGCATTTTGTTTTGTAAATTACAAAACCTAAAATGGCGTAAAAAATTGCATACCTCACAATTCAAAATTTTTTGACTATTATTAAATAAAATAATAAAATATTATAAACATTTACAAAAATTTATTTTTTGCATGGAACTATTTTTGGAAAAACGAATTTTATGACTGTGTGCAAAATTTTTTCAATTCGCATAAAAATCTCAAGTTGTTGTGAAATAGGCAAAAAATGAAATTAACTTTAAGGGGTTAACTTTGGATTGCTCTCCTGACCAAACTATTTGGATCATGTTTCCCAGATTGTGGCTAGATTTTGGGAATCAGAAATTGAATTCATTGAAAAGGTATAGTTATTGAGAGAGAGAGAGTACGTTTTCGTGTCTGATTTTGTAACTTAAATTATCGTCTTCACTAATTAATTTGCATATTTGAGGTCAACCAGTTTAACCATTAATTTTGAGTCTTGGAACGTGAAGATCTGATCATTCAGGGTGGTCCATTTTTTTGGTACACTGTACATAAAAATTGCGGTGTTTTTCACCAAAAAAAAAAAAAAAAAATTGTCTCTTGAAAAATTTCAAATTTGTTAATATTTGCTTCAAGCTTTTTGGTTAAAAACGTACATATATCAAAAACAATATTATTTAAAAATTAAATAAGTTTAACGCTTAGCTATTGAAAGTACCCTTTTTAGTTCATTTTATTGCTTTTAAATTTCGTCTTTTTACAATGTGTAATTCGTCTTATTTGTGAGTAATTTTTTTGTCATTTACATATTATTTATCATTATTTAAATCTACACACTTTCAAATGAAGGAAAAACTATTTTTATGGCAAATTAACTGGACTAATTATTGGGATTACATGGAGAGGAAAACCACAAAACCTCCCGCGGTTAGCTTGATGGCAAGGGTACTAACCCATGACTCGTCTACCACTGAGGATACTTTACGCCAGCACTACGATCAGTGCGAGCCGGGTGCGGAATTTGTATCAACCACCCATCGTTGGGATTCGAACTCGGGTCACCTTATTGGAAGGCGAGTTCTCTATCCCCTAAGCCACCATGTCTCAATTGCATAGTTGAAAAGAAATAAAGATTCAATCACTTGATTTGATTCCAAATATTTATAAATACTGATGAAAATTAAAAAAAATACTCACCCGCCTACTACCAATTCAAAACAAAGATAAAAAGACAAGTAGACTGTGTTAATACAATAATTGTTTAATAAAACAGTATTTAATAACACAGTAAGCTTTTTACTGTTACTTATTCACTAACTTAAGATAAGTATAAATACCACATTTCTTCTTCTTCTTCTTCCTTGGCGTCAAAGCCAAGAACAGGCACATGGCCACTCTAGTCAGCTATTTCTGCTTATTCAGCACAACAGACTTCCGATTTCTGACACTCAGAGCACTGCATTGGTCTGCACAGTTAATTGTGGTAGAGTATTCGCAGCATATTGTTTTTGTTTTCAGCACTATAAATTTATCTTGAGACTTTTCTCTTGAAAACTAACAGTTTACCTCCCACTGCTTTAAAAGAGTGTTCAATACTCCAGGATAAGTGGTCAAATCAAGGTTTTATAAATGTCGATTTCTCTAATAAATAATAGACTCCACCACAATATCTAAACGATAAAATTTGTTTTCGATTTTAAACTATTGGTGTTTCAACTTCAGTTACATGAGAATCATAATACAAAATTCACAAAAGAAAAGGGAATGACACAGGTCGAAGTCAAACGTGCCAAAAAATACACGAAAACTAAAACAAATTAATTTGGAGCTTTGAGTGGCTAACAAGACAAGACTATTTGGCTTGAAATTTGTCGTGGATTTATGTATATGTTCTATCATTGATGTAGACATTCAAGGATGTTCTAGAATAATTTAAATAAGCCAAATTGTCGTAATAACAAGGATATAAGGGACCTGTAGGTCCTCATATACTATTTATCATGTAGGTCCCCGTACAATGTCGAAAGAATCGACATCAAAGCGTGATGATACAAATTTAGAAGATATACAAAGTGACACATATAATGGAGAAGTTGAATAATGTTTTTTCTTTAAATAATGGGTACTTACGTCAGCAACGAGAAACTTTCTGCCCATTACAAATAATTAAAAGTTAATAAATATAATAACAATAAAAAATTTAAAGTTAACTAATAATAAATATATGAGAAAAATTTGTTTACTTCTGTGAAATAATTAATCAAAATTTATCAAAACAATCAAATAATAAAAGTACTAATGAAATTAAATTAATACCAATTAATCAAATAAACATTGAATTTATGAATATGTGAAATTCAGAAGAATTAATAACTTAATACCCTGAAAAATAAAGACTCAAAATTGTTCAAATAAATTATTTCAGCAATGAAATTATTAAGTTAAATGAATATGAATCATCCCAAATAGATAAAGCAATTATATTATTCAACTTGCAATAATACTATGGGAGATTAAGCATTAACATGAAAGAAACAATGTAACTTAAAACTGGGAAAACCTTATGTCTGATGTCAGTTGTTTAGTCATGACATATGTAGCAAGTAATTTCATTGGTTTTGCCAAAAGAAATCTGTTGTAAGAAATGCTCTGATAAGTTATCGCAGTTTAATTATTATTCTCAGTTATTGAATAAAAATCAGGATAGATAAGCTCAGAATATAATCAACGATTTGGAGAAAAAAAAAACTACATTGTTGGAAATGGCGCTCGAAAATTTACTCCATTCTAAAGAATTATTATTTAATATTTCTGTAACTCAATTATTACTCTCTACACTTGCATTATGTATTGGATTGATTGGTCTAAGGACATACAGAAAATTCCAATCGAAAAATAAACCACCCGGTCCATTAGGATTACCCTTAGTTGGTTATTTACCCTTTTTGGGTGCTGAACCACATAAAACGTTATGGAAAATGAAGAAAAAGTATGGAGATATAATGAGGTAAAAATTTTATTTGTTTCATAATTATGTAAATTTTTAATGTTTTATGTTTTATAGTTTAATATTATCTTTTTCTGAAATATGGCACTATAAATTCTCAGATAGCAGGCAACCTTACGGTAAATGTTGTATTTAAATTTTTATTTGGTTTGCAAAGATTGAGAAAGAGGTTGATTAATTAATCCTTTTTTAAATTTAGTAAAAATCTCAGTATGTCAAGCTTGTTTCCTTAAAAATCGAAAGAAAACTTTACAAAAAATTCTCAATTTTTTTAAATCTTTTACTGTATACCTTGCTTTAGCCTTTTTTTTTACTTCAGCTTTGGGCAGGCTCTAAAATTCGACATTTTATTTGTGATAATTTGACCTAATAATCAAATTATTTAACTTGATAAGTAGTTCTACTTGCACGTTTAAAGTGTTAAAGGAAGTATAAATTTCAGTGATGGTCATGAAATCTAAAATAAACCTTGAGAAGGTGAATTCATTCTCGGTTTGAGAACACTTTCTAATCTTGATTTGCGAATGATGATTCATCGTCGATTTCAGAAGCTTTCTCCTAGCCTTGTTTTGTAAAGGTCGATATCGATATAAAAGGGTTGTTTATACGAGCTTATTGCAAATCTCATAGCTTGGAAACTAACATAGTAAAATTTAATATTGTTTAAAGCTTGTATGGTTCATTTGCTAGACATTTATAAATATTGTTGGGCTTTGTGGTAAAGGTTGTTGTTGACGTTGAAATCAACCTTGTACTTTTATCTGGGTTCTAACTTTTTTTTTATTATTTATAAATAATATGCTAATCTTGTTATAAAATGTTTCAAATTAAAAGACTTATTTATACTTTGGAATAAAAGTGTCAAATCCGTTATGCTAGTGTAAAATGAGATGTTAGATGGGCCTTGTCTGATATTAAGGGAAGTCATTTATAACAATTATCACTAGTAATAATTGAATTATTTTTAAGTATGAGTCATAAATACGTTTATTGTCACTAAACAAAAATGAAGCAATCAGAGGGGATGATGAGCAGTAGTAAGCTGGGTAAAAAATCCCTAATATATGCATATTTTTTAAAATCTGCATGGAATGATCTTACTCTCTGAGCTTAAAACTGACGTTAAAAAATACAGATTTTATTGAATTCATTCAAACATCTTGAAAACATACAAACTACACTGAATTAATCTTGTCTTTATACGTGCATGTTATCAAAATAGATAAATCTAGTGAATACTTTTTTAAATGTTTAAGTCAATAGTAACTTTTATAATATTGAATGACTTTTAAAAATATTGAATAATACTAATATAATTGTTTTCATGATAAAATGGTTTTTCTATTACAATTTTTAACTAAGCCACAACAATTGCGATTGCAAATGAAATATAAACGAAGACTAATTATTTTCAAATGGTCAATTTTTTTACATGAATTCTGCAGCAAAGTCGCATTCGCGTTTGATTAAAAGCATACTCATGAAAATCTTAAACATATATGTTATTCTTTATAATTCATGTACTTTATGTGAGTATTACAATCGATAATATTATTCTTGGTCCGAAATGCTATTTCAGTCAGGACAGCCTATACCTCGAAATTTATTGACTTACAGAAGAGCCAGTTATACTTCAGTCTGAGAGTGGTTCTCATGGCTTCATAAATTTATTCCAGGTGTTTCTGTCGATCTGATAAGAAGAATAACTGTATAATATTATGATTAGTATTTTTCTTCTAGCTAGTAATAATCGGCAGTTATTTGCCTGACGTGAATCAGCAGCACAAGCATAATATAGTCTTTATTTGCGCCATAACCATAAAAACGAGATCAAACTCAAACTTCTCTAATATTTCCTAATCAATTATACGTTAAAAGATCGTAATTGTATTAAAGTGTGTTAACATAAAATTTTGCATTCTATAACTCATGCATAGTTTTTCTCCATAATTCATGTAATCTATTTATTTGATAAAGGCGACAAAATATCATTTAATTTCTTTCTAAAGACAGTTAGCCGAGAGTTATCATCTACTGGAATATAATTGGTGAGCACAATTTTGTCATTCTCCTTCCAAAAACAGATATGGTCAGTTGGGCTAATTAGGACCTCTTTTAATTTTGAACTCCTTTATATCGTTTTAAAATTAAGTTAAATGTTCTGATGATTTATGGTGGGTTTAGGGAAAAGAAGGTAGGAATGTAAGCTTTTAAAGAAGTGATCATAACTTCCCCACCAAAAATCTCAAGAACTAAATATTTTGGGTAATTCGGATCATATAGGAAAATTTTAATTTTCTTGCTCTTGTCATCTTTCTTGATATCTTCCATCTTGTTATCTTTCTTGGTTTGTTATATTTTCTTTTAGCTTTTCGATGCCTCTGTTTCTTTTTTTTTTATCACCGTAAGAGATTCCCACAGATTTTTTTAAGAGTTAAAAGGATGAAACTTTTTTAATGTATATCCTATTCATTTTTCCGCAACGGAACAGCACTTTTTTTCCAATGCCCACCTGGAGAAGTACCTTTTGCCATACAGGCATCTGAAGGGCAGATTTGTTGGCCACTCTTTCATGGGCACCATATTAGTTGGGTCAACGTTTCTCCAACAGTAAGAACAAATAGTACAGAGAATGAAAGAACATCCATGTCTTTCCCGGTATTCGAACCCAGAACCTTTCTGACGCAAGGCCAGTTACAGAGGCCGGTCGGCAAGTGAACAGCAGTAAAATTTAAGTTAACATTAAGCATGGTCATAATTATCCCATTAAAATGGATTTTTTTGCCATATACTTTTAAATAATAATATTTAATCTAGACAGAATATTATGATCAAAAGTATAAATAAACACCATGGGCTTAATTATAAACCTTTTTTAGCCCTTACCACTAAAATTTCCTTTGAGAGTTAAAACCATTTTAAATCAACGTGTGCCGTACCAGCTTTTCAAAAATTTGCATTCTTATACAAAATAATTACAAAATTAGCTCAATATTTTTATCTAACAATTATTTTAAGGTTCATCAAACAAAATATACACATTTTTATTCTGGACGAAATTTTTAAAAATGGCGCTGGTTATAATAACCTCACTGTCATAATTACCCCACTTGACCCTATAAAAGCATGATCAAATTTCTTCAGGTTTTTTAATGAACTATACGTGATGAGGGCTTAATTGTGTTATATTAAAGGTTTGATACATAAAATTTCACACAATGTAGTTAGTGATATATAATGACTCATGCAATTCATGGGATAAATAAAATCGGCAATATCATGTTCGATGTGTTTCTGAAACCAGTTAATCGGTAGATATCATTCGCAGAGAGTGCATACAAAATCTTGCCAAATTCACGCGCTTAATCAGCTGTAAAATGTTCATCTTTTAAAAAAGTTTTTATAATATCCTTATATTTTGCTATTTTAATGCATTTTCCTGATTGTGTGCATTTCTATTTTCAGTTTATATTTCGGAAATAAATATACAATAATAATAAATGATTACAACATCGCCAAGGAAGTACTATCTCATCCTGCAGCTCTAGACAGAGCACAAGAACAATTTGATTCTTTACCCTGTATCGGTAAGTAGAAAAAAAATCACTGAGAATCGTCGCATGCATTTGTGTTTGTGATGTTAATGTTATTTTGTAATATTTACGGATTCTTGAATATAGATTGCTAATTAATTGAAAAAAATGTAATACTTTTTATTTATACATTTCTGGGGATGATAAAGAATCTAAACGTAAATAATAAAGCATTGTAAGGAAAATAAATTTCGTATTCTGCTCTTGCTTTTTTGAACTAGGTTGATGGATTTTGAATGAATAATTTATGGTCTAACGTAAAAAGAGGTTTTCATATGTAATTTCAAAGAATAAGACTATTGATAACTGACTGCTTTTTGAATCATATAATTTGTAAATGCAGTTAACTTTTCAAAAAGATAAAAAAAAGGCCTCTCATTGCTTTGCAATATAAATATGAAGTTGGATGCAAAATATTTGTTTCATTTTTAGAGCTCTACGTTCGACATCGCTCACTTAACTCTCACGATTTTCACAAATTTTCCTTTTCTTTTTTTTAGTATAAGGAATTATTCACTTACTTGTAAATGAATAGAATATATTTTAGTTTGATTGTTTGCAGTTATCTAACCTCCCTCTCCCGAAGGTACAATCAACAATTCCGATGGGATAAATTTAAGAATCCATTTCAATTTTCTAAGCATGAATTGATATTTTAAACAATACTGCTCTGTTTATATGACTAATTAGCTACGTTCAAAATTGAAATAGAATTTTATGTGACATATTTACTTCATCAATTTTTGGTCACTCTCTCTCGCAAAAAAAAAAAAAACTTTATAAATTTATTTTACCGGAACATTTACGAGAGAGGTTGAATATGAAAATTACAAAAGTCTAAAATAGAACATAAATAAGTAAAATAATTATCAAAATCATAAATAAATTTAAATCAATAATGTTACTTCCTACATATTTTGACTTAGCTTGAAATTTTTAAACCACATTGGTTCATCGTCAAGCAATTAAAGATCTTAGTGGAAGAACTAGCCAAGTGACATTTTTTAAAAAATTGACATTTTTCAGTGAAAGCTCCTATTTTATTAATTAGTGAATAGTTATTTGGTTTTAATTGTTAGTTGTTATAGAAAGTCATTATTCTTATCTCATTTTAACGTTCATTTATATTTCTAAATCTATTCATTTCAAAGATACTCAGTGGAAGAACCGGATCTGTGACATTATTTGAGTATTTATTGGATGGAAAAACCGGTTAAGTGATTTGGCGACAAATATTCAATAAACGACCCTAGAAAATGGAAAATCACTTGGAATCGACCGCTAAGGCGAGGGAAGGAAACAAAATTGGTGAAAATGAAAAAATTGAAAAGAGGAATTAATATTTTTTTACGAATCAATAACTAGAAAAGACAAGAAAACTAACCCTTAAACAGCTTTATTATAAAAATTTTTTGTTTCTGGTTTGCATTAGTTTGTGTTTCAAGCATACTGCTTTGGTAAAGAATGAAATTTTTTTTTCCAAGCAAAATCGCGTTGAAAAGAAACAGTATTCAGTGCTTAGACAACTTTATTCAGTTTATTAATTATTGTTACTAGCTGAATACTCGTTTTCGCTTTCAAATGAAATTTAATAATCAATAAATTGGTGATGAACAACATTACAAAATCATGCACAAAATTGAAAGAGATATACGGACACAATTAACTAAATAACTTAAAATACCAGATTTTTTTTATTTATTTATTGTTATATGCTGCTTTTTTTCATGACTTTACATTATTGGAATAAGCAAAACATGTGTTTAGTAGTTCGTCCTCTCAAAAGGAATATTAACAATGTTCAGTATTTGGCATAATTCTATTGCTGCAGACCAACTTTTGATAGTCAAATGTTACCATAATTAGCATTTTTCTCCGATACGTATTCCATTCGGTGTAGGCTGCAAAAAATCTGTTTCCCTAGTACTGATATCGTGATGCGTATATTTATATATAGTACATCTTAAAACAGCACTAAATTAACTTATTATCCATAAACATATAACATATTAACACATTGCCTTGAGGGTAACGAGTAGGCGGACTCCTTGGCTAAGAAAGGCAGAGGTGACGACCAACCTTGTACCACCATCACGCTTGCAGACGCAAATGCAGTTGCAAGACACAGACTTCTGCCCCATTCCTTCAGGAAACCCCTCATTACTGACTTTAATTGTTCCCGAATCTTAACATCAACAATTACTAGACTAAGAACAAACCACTTTAAAGGGATGAAAATTCTTCCCGACGAAATAAGAACTTATATTCCCTGCAAGAACTGCACCGATGTCCAACTTTTCCCGGATCACATTCTCGAGTGCCCAGCCTTTACCCCATATGTTTTACAACTGGGTATGGTGCCACTGGCTCCAGAACTTCGTGAGATCCTTTACAGTAATGATGTATTGGAGCTTACGGATGCTATTTTGAAGGCACAAGAGGCCATTCAATTGTCCATGGACACGATAAAAAAAAAGAAAAAAACATATTACCTATTACCAAACATTTTTCTATTTTTCGGATAATTAATTTTAAACTGTAAATAAGAAGGGGCTCATTAACAATCTTTAAGATAAGTGCACTTGCTTAAAATCTTAAGAGTTAAATCCAAAATAAGCGTACTCATATGTTTGACAAAACTAATGGCATCTTTTTCATAAAAATCGGCATAGCTCAGCGGAGACACATTAAATCTGCATTTGAACGAATCACAGAGATAGATAGTTAAACTTTATTTTGTTCCCTACCAGCAGAGATTACAGTGTTGATACAAACTGCACTTTGGTAGAGACATATCAGAGCTTCATTGGCATTCGGCTAACCACGAGAGGTTTTTCTGGATTTCACCATATTGAGGAAATTCTAAATAGTTTCGTTTTAAAGAATTCTTATTGAAGGCGAATGTGATCTTGTTCCTTAAACATGTGTCTTCCATATTCAGGGTTAAGAAATTGAAAAAGAGAAAAAAAAAACGAAAAAAAAAACCAAACAAACTGCATATTTACTGTAGGTGTTCAACCGCGGAAATTCATGAAGTGTTAATCTACATTATGAAAAATGAGAATCGCGAAACTAATCATGAACTCGTAGTTTACCACGATAGAAAAAAAAACTCAAAACTGTTTCATAAACATTTTTATTAATTATGTGCAATTTTTGCATGAAACTGGAAATTTTTAATGAAAAGTTGAAAATAATTTGTATTTCAACAACTATACTTAGACATTTCCTGTATTAAATCTAGAAAAAATGCTTTTATATTTAATTTCAGAAATACCTGTAACAAAATTTCGTAACATTTTGACCATAATAAGCGCTATTTTAAATAATACATTTTTGAAATTAAAAATTACCGAATGCTTGCCAATTGAAACGACACATCTACTTCTCAAAAGTTGAGCTCAGGTTGCTCTGAATCATTTTTGATCGGTGGACTAACAAGGCCAGTTTGTCTCAAATTAAGGTTGCTAAAATTTTATTCTATGAACTTTTTTCTAAAATTTTATTCTATGATAAATAAATATATGTATATTTATTTTATCTATTCAAATGAAATTATTTTTCATGAAAAATATTAAAAATCGTCCGGAAAACAAGCAAATGCTAGGCAGAAAAATCATTAAATTCTTCCTTTATAAAACAGTTAGAATCAAATAAATGCACCCTCAAAATTGTTGTGAAATATGTCTTAACAAACACATAAAAAATATAAAAATTTAACGAAAAAACAAAAAGGCGGAACGTATAAACTTTTTAGTCTCATTTACTCAAATTCACTAAAATGTCAGTTAGCCGGTTCTTCCACTAAACTCGACAATTAACATACCATAAAATATCGCAATTAAATAGTTAAAATGACTAAAACGTAAACGGTATAATGCTAATTAAAAAGTTGAAGATAACTTCAACAAATGCGTAGTAAACATTGTTATAATCAGAATAGAAATATCCTTAAATACGAGATAAATAAATAGTTTATAGACGAATACAAGTATTAGTCATGAAAAGCGCCGACAAGAATCTGAAATAGTTTTTGATATTTATCTTTTGTGTTATGAAATTAATCATAAAATTTAATTGAACTTTGTTTTGAGATAAAAAAAATATTGTATTTGCTACAAGTATCTTGATTTTTTTATGATAAAATGCGATTGTTTATCACTTGATAATGAATAAAGATAAAGTTTGTTAACGATTACTTACTTAAAGCAACATAAACAACAAAACTAAGCTAAATAAGTTTTAATATTGGTAATATTTAGGTTTCGTTTCTATTCAAATTTGACGAAAACTGTAAAAATTTATTTAAAAAAAATTAGTTCATTAAATATTTTTATTTGATGACACTTTAATTGATTACGTTTTAATACTGATTAAAAATCTAATACTTATTGAAAATAATACGCAGAAGCAAATAAACAATTCTGACGGCCGTTTTGGTTAGAACTGCTCACCTTCATATTATTAACACTTAGTGGCAGTGTTGTGGTATTGGAATATAAAAATTAATTAATTAAAAAATTTTATTTGACAATACTTTGGTCAATTATGTTTTAATACTACTTAAAAATATAATACTTATTGAAAAAAAGCAGAAATAGATACTTTTATTTCAAATTGTTTTTACTGTTTACTTGTTGTTACTTGGTTTATAATTGTTGTTACTGGTTTACTAAATGTTGTTACTGGTTGAAATGTTTTCAATATTTGTATTCGTTAGGATTTCAAGTTGAAAATGGAAATAAATGGATCGAACAACGGAGATTTTGCCTCTCTGCGGCACGTGACTTAGGTCTTGGAAGACAATCTTGGGAAGATTTAATTACGGTATTTTCAATTTCTGTTTTACGAAGTACTAACTTTAGTTTACTAAGTAATGATTTCAGAAATTTAAATGCTTCTGGAAAAATTTTATTTCAACAATAGGTAATAAAATTTAATAATTATAGTAAATAATAATTAAAAGTTACATTATAATTTATGCAATAAATGCAATTTCTGGAAAAAAGAATTTTTTTCAAATCTTTTTTTAAGTTTGATATTTAAATCTAACATAAAGTTTAATTTACAAGTTATAAAATTAAAAGCATAAACTAAAGGATGTTTATCTATTTAAAAAGTTATTGTAATGAGCCTGTATTTCTCTAAGTTAGAATAAAAAACAACAGATTTAAGATACAGTTTCTCTATGTCAACGTATCCCAGACTTCTATTCTGTTTTCAGAAGTGAACTTCTTGCTACAGATAAGAGTCTTGTGACTGGTTATTCTGAGGAAATATAATTACGATAAACTGAATGTTAGTCGCAGCTCAATGCAACATCATAATAACTGGACCACATAGGGGACAAGACTTAAAACACATAAATTAAAACACATTTTCCCTCAGCATAATATACATATACTACAATGAATTCCTTCCCACTTGAATTTCCATGAAAATGACTTAACATATAGTCTTCCAAAAGCAGGCTGAAGTCTCTCCCCCGCTTCTTCCATAAATCTATCATATCTTAAACTTTTCTGAAACAAAATGATACCTCCTACCTACCACTGGTACCGGGGTAGTAGACCAGGCTTAGCCTTGACCCTTTCTTATAGTAGGAAAATCTGAACCACCATCTCGCACCTCGCCAGTGGCCACTTAAAGAGTTTACACTTTTCTGAGGGTATAAAAACATACTCTTTTGGCCACAAGTGCGCACCAGGCTTCACCTGAACATATTTTGGACTGTTTGTAACTTATCTGGACATTTGGAGATTTTGGACTGCTTTGATTGTATGGAATTCACGCATCTCCTCTTGTTTATGATTTTTTGAATGCCAACGGATTCTTAGATCTGGTCTGATGGAGTCAGACTATGTGGGAGATAAACAACAACAAAATAAAAAAATATTATAATTTATTGTTGCATTTTTTTCCATAAAATCCAATCTTTAAATTTTTGTAGCGAAAGAAAACTGCTATGGGGTAGTAAAAATCATTTTAAGCTGAAAAAAATCTAAATTTGTAATGTGCTTTTTAAAAATGTTTGAAATGTGCAGCCACATATTTTATGCATAAAAAATTACGCATTATTTTAAATCATATAATTACTTTGGTAGGATGAAGTTGAAAGTTTCAAGGATGAATTATCAAAAACCGGAGGAAAGCCAGTTGATATTTCTAAACCTTTAGCCATCTCTGTAGCTTCTAATATATTGTCTTTGTTGATTGGCCGTAGACTAAATAAGGAAAAAGAAGCAGAAAAAATAGAGCTTGCCTTAGAATTTATGGAAACAGCATTTGCATATTTGAGCCCTTCCGAACCTGCAAGTATTATTCCTGGTCTAAGAAAATATTTAGAGTTCTTCAGACTTTTTGGATATGACAAAGCAGCTGAAACCGTTAAAAAGTTTGGAATGTTCGTTAGGTAACTAATTTAATTGTAAATTGTTCTTAAAATTAAACTATTTCTGATATTAACTATTTCTGATATGTGGTTTTAATCGGAATATTTAATTAAAAGAATTTCTATTTTTTAAAAATATTTACTTGAAGTTTAACAAATATGAATTCTTCTAAGGATTGAAGCATTGTTTTTGTTCACCATTTTAAGAAAAACTGTTACAAGTTACCCTTTAACATCAAAAGATGAAAGTAAAGCATTCTCATAACAGTCCGTTGGTGGTCAGGGGGTCATGAAGGTAAAGGCTCTACAATCTCATGACCTTGCTTTCGTCTATGTGGTCAGTACTGCGCACAGGCCTTTACTTTCCAGAAAAGCTGGTACCCATTCATCTGAAGCTGGTCGGGTTTCAAGCTGACACAGGGAATTGAACCCCGGTCTATCACAATGACAGTTCAGTGTCATAATCACTGAGCCATCGCAGCTCATACTTTGTCATTAATGAAAGTGAATTTAAAACTCACTGGACAAAGTTTACGAAGCTGGCTTAGTGGAATTTTTAAATTTGCTGATATACAGAATAGTTTTGCAAAATAATATTAAAAAAAAATTTTTTTTGGACAGTTTTAGAGAAGCAGCAAATACAAAATAAATAACCTTTTGCATTAACCATTTTTAAATGCTATCTTATAAGCTTTCCCTCAGGAAATATTCTTTGTATTGAAGTTTTTTTTTAATAAAATGAAATAAAAATGTTTGGAGAGTGAAATTTACGTAGAACATATAATTTGCACTTTATATGTAACATTTAATTGCACTTAATTTTTTGGGAAAAAAGAATAATCATAAAACAGTATCACATTACTTGGTAAACTCCTAAAAATATTATTTTTCAAAATGATAAAAATAAAAATTATAATACATATCTGTCTAAAATAAATTTTTTAAAATGAAAATATTAATCAACAAACTTTTGCGTCTAACTTTTGTAGGTAATCTCTAAAAACATTTTATTCATTTCGTGTCTCGTTATTTCCTATTTTCCCCTTTCATTATATATTATGCTGCATTTCGATAAGTTAATTCGTGTTTTATTTTAAGAAAAATTATTCTAACTTTCAGAGAAGAAATTGCTCGCCATAAATCTTCCACTGATGCAGATGGTCTTCAAGATTTTATTAATTCCTACTTGAAGAAAATCGAGTCCATGGCGAAAACAGATAACACGGAGCATTTCTTTTCAGGTACCTATTTTGTGTAATCGTTTCCTTTTAACCTCTTTTTTTTGTGATTCTATATACATTTTATATTTGATGCATTTGGTAATAATATAAATTTTATATGATTATACATTTAAATAAATTTGAATCAGAAAAAGTTATAATTCATGTTTAGCTACTCTGAAGTTTTTAGCAAAATAGTAGAAATCTAAAGCAAATATAGCACTTATTATTTTTGCAAGTATTACTTTTTTTTCTAAAGAGCAATGTAAAAAATTCCAGATTAAATTTTGGTATGAAATACCGTCATATTCGGTGCCTCTTCCGTAAAAACCATTTTTTCTATTAAATATTATACCGTAATTTTTACAGTAATATTTATTTCATTATAGTTGTCGTTCCCTTTAAAACTGATTTTTGTGTATTTTTAAAATTATACATTTAAATAAATTTTGAGTAAAATGAATTATAATTCATGTTAATCGACGCTTGAGTCTTTGGAAAAATAGTAAAGAGATCTAAAGCAAATCTATCACTTCGTTTCTCTGTTAGCATTATTTTTTTTTAATAAAGTGCACCGCAAAAAATTTCGGATCAAATTACTTATTAAATCAGCGCCACTTTGGGTGCATCATCCATAAAATCTATTTTTACCATAAAATATTACATCGTAATTTTTACAGTAATATTTATTTAATTATAGTGATTCAGTGATTTTACCGTAGCTATTATTGTTAAAATTACGGTATATCATATTTTTTATTCTGCAACATGTTTCAGTAAATATAGATTTTACGGTAAAAAGTGGCGGCACCGCGACTGCCCGTATTTTTTTACCTTAATTTGATCCGGGATATTTTAGTGTGTTTTTTTAATGATTTTAATTCTGTTAATATTTTTCTTCATTTTTTCAGAGCATTTGGATAGCTAAAGTGTTTTGGTAAAATATTTTAGCTAATAAATGCGTCAGCCGTGAAAAATACAATCACTTTGAATAATTGGTGGTACAGTGAGCTTTATTTGTTTTTTAGGATAAAATTTCTATGAAGCAATTTTCTTGCTGACTTCATGGAGTTTAATTTAAGTGAACAAAATTAAGAAAATTTTGCCTTAGACATTACAAATTATGCTTTTTCCAAACGTGTTTAATCAACCATCAACTATTGCAATGAATGCACAAAACATAATGAGCCTATTTTTAATACATAAAAAAGAACACCATAATCAAAGCTTTTACATTTTGGTGATTATTGTCATTTTTAGTGTGGAACAAAATATACAAATAAATACGAAAGAAGAACACCAAATATCAAGAACACCATAATCAAAATTTTTGCAATTTCTCGACTATTGTAATTTGTGTCATCGAATAAGACACACAAATAAATTAAGTTTGTACAAAATGTACTTAACTTTGTTCCGATGCCGGACAAATTGTAGATGCTTTCATTACATCTTAAATATTCTTTATATATAACTATTTCATATAATGTAGTAATCGCTAAGCATGAAATCTGAGTTAAATATAAAATATACATAAATAAATATGTCTTTCATAAACTAAAATGTTTATAAAACTAGACTTTTAAACATTAACACCACAAGAGATGGTAAACATTCGTTTGAATATTTCTTTCTTATTTATCTAGAGTTTATGCTGGAAGGAAACTTAAGCATTTTATTTTTGGGTGCAAGTGACACTATACATAGTTCTTTGCTATGGCTGCTGAGACTCATGGCTGATCATAAGGATATTCAAGGAAAGGTTCATTCTGAAATAATGGACGTTTTAGGGAAGGAAGGTAAAGCAAAATACGGAGAAAGAGATGAGATTCCCTATACTTTTGCAGTATTGTTGGAAGCGCAGAGAGTGTCAAGCATTGTGCCAATTAGTACTACAAGAAAGTGAGTTTTTTTTCAGGCGAGATTTCTTTAGTTAAAAGAAGATGAAATTTTTCCTGAAATCCATTTAAAAATATTTTTTAAAGTTAATTATTCTTTTATATCTAGGTTTAGTTTTTTTTTAAAGAATTAATTTTTTTGAAAGATTCCTTTGAAAGAATTATTGAAATATTTTTAAAAAAAGGAATACTTCAAAATTTTTTTTTGAACGAATTGTTGAAAATAAAAATAAAAATGTTGATAAAATTTCTTTGAAAGAATTATTGAAATATTTAAAAAAAAGGAATACTTCAAGAGAATAAATGTTGAAAAAATGAAAACTATTTTCTTTCATGTACTTTATTCTAAATTTAGATAAAAAATGTATCGATTACGACGACCAGTGTCTTCTTTTAAAACACAGATGAAGACAAAAATAAAATCCAATTGATAAAGTTTATAGAACTTTTAAACTCGCTTATATACAGAATATTTTTGCATAACAATATTTGAAAGAAAAATTAATGCTGAGCAGTTTTAGAGAAAGAGTAAATATGAAATGAAGATTTTTTAATAACTGCTATTTTTAAATGCTATCTTATATACTTTTCTTCTATAAACATTCTTTCTGAAAGAATTCTTTCATAAAATGAAATAAAAAGGTTTTGGAAGGTGAAATAACTTAGAACATATAATTTATATTTCATATGTAACATTTCATTACATTTAATTTTTTGGAAAAAGAATACTTATAATAAAGTTATTTTTTTTCTTCAAATTTAGATATTTTTTTAGGTTATTTTGGAATAAAAATTCCAACAGTGTGTAGGCCAATATAAGATATATTTTAATTGCATAAAATTCAAATTGAGATTTAATAAATAAACATGCAACGCTAAAATTAGGTCAATATACAAAATAAATTTTGAGATTCGTTATAAAGAGCTTTATTAATGTGTTTCTTTAACTACAAAATTTTATTGAAACTCTTTTAAGTAATTATTGTGCACACGTATTTACGTATATTATATTAAAAATAATTGCATTTGAAACTGTTTACAAAATTACAAAATTATTTACTGATTTTTTTTAAATGTACGTTTGTAATTACTGGCTTTGAAATAGAAAAATAATTACTGATTTAAACTTTATAGGCAAAGTATTTTTTCACAAAAATTAATAAGTAAATGCTATTTTAAATTTGTCAATTAAAAAGCAATATATTTACGATTATTTATTTTTCTAAAGTGATACAATTCCTTTTAGAAGTTATTTTAATAACAAAATTGAAATTGGTTAAAAGGAAATAGAAAAACTATTAAGTAAAAATAAATGACGAATTCGCTTTTTTACAAACTATGTAAAAGAAGATTTTATAAATATAGCAGATGTTTGCAAGAAATGATAAAGTTTTTTCAGTAATTTAATCCGAAAATTTATCTGGTTCAGAATTTAAAGGTATTACATTTTTCAACAAAATTAATTTTCAACTTTGTAAACTATTTCTAATGTAACTTTATTCCTTTACAATGAATAGACTCAATCAAGAAATCTCAGTAAAAGGTTATACACTTCCAAAAGGTGCAGAAATAGCGGCCAACCTATGGGGAATTCATAATGATCCCAACTATTGGGAAGAGCCAGATCGATTTAATCCGGAGCGGTTCTTATCTAATAATGGTGCAGAACTCAGTGGAAAAATAGCTCAGTATGCGCCATTTAGTATGGGTAAGTTGTACTTTTTTACAGCATTGCAGGTAATTTTTCAAAATTCTAAATCAAGAAAGAATTTTATATAAACAAACTTTATAAAAATGTACTTTGTTAAGTTTGGTCTAACGAGTTACCTAACTATTACGAGTTACTTAACTATTACGAGTTACCTAACTATAACGAGTTACCTACTTCTCAGCCATCGACAGGTTGAATGAAAAAAGTCGCAGTACAGAGTGTCCCAAAATCCAAGCAAACCATCCTTTTGACAGAACAGGTTTTAAGAGGAAAAAAATTGTGATTTATTATTTATTCTTAAGTTTACAGTCTAAGGTTATGTATGGAATAATATACCCATACATTTAAGAGTATGTAGAGTAAGGGTAACAACGTAATAGAGCTATGCTTACATTGCTTCTGCAGTTTCGCTTTCACAATGGTGTCCTTTGGTCAAAATTTTCATTAACTGTTCTTCATAATTGTGCTTGAATTTCATTGAAACTGCCCTCAATTTCCTCTTTTACACATTGGATAGCTACATGCTTGTTTGCATAAACGACAAAAAAGAAAAAAAAATTCACAAAAAAATCATATGAAGTTAAATTTAATAATCTGGGCTGCAAATTCTGATTGTCAAAATGACAACACAACTAGGGAATTATTTAACTTGGATAAGAATATTGCTCAACAATGAATAGATGTTGCTCTCTTGCATAATGCTCCATTTTTAATGGCCTTTGAACTACCAGTTGTGCTGCCGTCTTTAATTTGTGACATTTTAGTGCACGAAAAGCATAAAATTCGAAGCTTGCGTAAACTTGGGACACCTGTAATTTAAAATTTTGCATGGTTAAGCGAGGAAAAAGGAATTAAATACCTTTTTTTACTTGATACAAATGTTACATCTGATTATAGATTTTAATATAGCCAAAAAAGTCTGTGATTTTTAAACACTACAAATATTTATATTTTATTAGAAATTTTTAGAATAATTTCATTTTTATTTTCTATATGTAGGACGAAGGAACTGTCCTGGTGAAAAGATTGCTTGGAGAGAAATTTTAGGATATTTTACAGAAATTATAAGAAAGTTTGAAATTTCTTTACCTGATGGTGCTAAGGCTCATTACAATATAAGGAATGGTCTTGTTACAAAACTAATGCCCCAGAACTTATGTTTTAAAGAAAGAAAATAACGTTGCAGGTGAAAAAAAAAAATACAAAAACTGTGTACTGCATTGTTATTAATAATAATAAAATATTTTTTTTTATTGTTTGGCAAAGAGAAATTCTTTTGAAATTTACGATGTATTCCAATTTTCCTACATAAATAACTAATTTCATCTCAATTAAATATCTTATAGTTCGCCTACGATAAGAACTCCCCCCGTCACAAAGTCTGAAGCCGTCCGCTGCTATGGAAACAAGAATGACGCATTTCAGGGAGGGTAGCTTCTCTTCACTCTAGGGCAAATACAGTAGACCGAAGAAAAAGATTCCCTTTCCATCGCCTACCCGAGCCAAAACCTGTCCTAAACAATGACCCACACCCCTACTTGAAATAGTTATACCTCGTTACCATAGTCACCGCCACGAGTCTCGACGAATGACTAGGGGAGTTCTTACTTCAGACAAACTGTACATGAATCCTATGATTCTGAAGCACGCTGGGATTTTTTATTCTTCCCTCATGTCAGACTTAGTTTATAACTGTATTTGTTTCAGTTACCGTGAGTGTGCAGTATTTGATAGATTTTGTACTCCTCTTTGTCCAATTAGCTTCTTCTTTACCGATCACTTAACATTAGCGTAATGTTTATCTCGTGGAATGAAAGGGAAAAATTAAACAAATGGAGAGAAGGGCAAAATCTTTCGATTATTTAAGTGAAGAGCAGTATAATCTATTGCGATACGTGTACCATTAAATCTGATGTAACGATTTAAAAAAAATGACCTGGTTTAAAATATCAGAGAGTGCATGGCTTAAATTAATTTCCTCTAATCTTTCACGCTTGTCATTGTAGACGTATTTTGTAATAAGTTATTATCATCTAAAAAGAAATTAATTATTGGAGAAACTCTTTTGAGTATAATATAAATCTTTATTGGTATAGTTATTCCGATTAGTGTTTGGAATATTATTAACCATTTTCATATATGCTATATGTTATACCCTTATCGATTATAACTTATGAATGTGCTTTCTTGAGTTAGGAAAACTAATATATCATCGTCATAATATTAAAATATATCATCGTCATAATATGTAATTTATCATTGGCTCGAGAGAAGTGTAAGGTTTTCGTAAGAAACTATTTTGTGCTTCAAAAGAACACTTTTTTGGTGTTAAAATATATTTTTTTTGTTTAGAACAATATTCACATATGAAGTTCAGTTCTGACGTAGCAGTTATTTCAAGCAAAAAAAACAGCTCTATATAAAAAATAAATTAATATAGTTTGGAAGTTTTATAGTTAGAAATTCTAACAGACTATTATGCTGTCTCTAACGAAATCCTTAGTGCTGCCATCTCGTTAATTACTTATAACTAAATAAATGCTGAAATAGTGTAAAATTAAAAAGAAATTCAAGCAATTGAAAGTTAAGTTTTTAAACATTTTAAAATAATAAGATAAAAATAAATTTTGGTTAGAATTTTTAAGAATAAAGGAATAACTATTAAACTTTGTTTTGTAAGAGCAAAAAAGAAAAAAAGAGCAAACCTTCTCTTCAAATAAATTATTCACAATTTAATGCTGCCATCTATTGAACAAATAAAATACTAGTGAATACTTTTTCTAAAACTTCTTCCTTCTGAATTTAACCATGCATCTTATATATGGTAAAAAGTATAAAAATGGGAAAGTATGAGAAATGGGGAAAAGTTTAAAACGCGTAACATGCACTCTAATATTAGCATGATGCTTCTGGTATTTATTCTTTTCAATAAAAATAAAATAAATTGTGAAGTAGTGTATTGGTTAATGATTTTATAGTTTAAATGCTGAATGTTAAAATATAATTGGGTACTTGCACTTCAAGAAGAAGAAGAAGAAGACCTCCCATACCCACACATGTAACCAATGACGTCAGAGTCAGCTAATCTTTATCAGCAAAATAGTGTATTAAAGTTGAGCTAAGTTTCTTTACATAAGTTAAAATTTTTAATTAACAATAAGTTAAATAAGTACGGAGTCGTATCGTTCATCGAATTAGATGAAATATTATTTTTTCACGTCTACTGGTTTTACTTAACTAAGATTTATTATTTGTTTATCTATGTTATAGTAACCATGATATATTTTTGGTTTGTGTACCAGGCACCTTCGATGCATAATTAGTATGTTCCTTATGGCCTCGTGCCTGTTTCTGCGTTAAGTTTCTGTGTAAATATTTAGTGAAACAATTAAAATCTTTGAGAAAGAATCTTTATGAAGGATTATAGAATGTATCACTTAAGAGAATTGATGGTGTTAGCTTACTCGAAGCAGAATGGAAAGAACAGTTACTAACGTAAACAAATGCCACGTTTCAACTACCAGTCAGGATCGTTTTTTTATTTTGTTTGTTTTTTCTTTTTCCCTCAAATATTATATTTCTGTTCATTTTTTTAAAATATTTCATGAATGCAACATTGCTGGCTCTTAGAAATGAGCAACTTTGCACATTTGACAGACCCTCTCTAAAAGTTTTTGTAACCAATTATTTAAGCCAATTATACCTGAAATTATTTAAAATATATATATATATATATATATATATATATATATATATATATATATATATATATATATATATATGCGAGGGTTGCTATTTATATTTCTGGCCTAATAATGAAGAAACAAATATGTAGGATCGAAATTGGTTTTATTGTTTTTCAAAATATTCTCCATGATGATCAATACACTTTTGCATGCGTTTGAACCAATTTTCAAAGCACTTTTTCCAGTCCGATTGAGGTAACTCCAAAACATGCGTTTTGAATGCATCGACCGCTTCTTCGGGGGCCGAAAATCGTTGTCCACGTAATTTATTTTTGATGTGTGGGAATAAGAAGAAGTCATTGGGTGCCAAATCAGGGCTGTACGGCGGATGACCCATCAGTTCGATCTTTTGCTCCGTCAGAAATGCCTTTGTTTGAGTCGATGCGTGAGAGCTCGCATTGTCATGATGAAGAATGATTCGTCTGTTCTTCTGCTTTTTTCGAATTTCTCCGATGACTTCTGGCAAACAAATGGTCGTGTACCATTCAGAATTGACCGTCCTGCGTTGCTCTAACGCCCCTGTTGCCACATGACCGTTAATGCCGAAGAAAGAGGCAATCATTTGTTTCGATGTGCTTCTTCCTCGAACAACTTTTGTTGGTTTTGCCTCGTCTTGGAAGACCCATACAGTTGATTGCTGTTTTGTTTCCGGCTCATATGCATAGATCCATGATTCGTCACCTGTGTAGATGTTATATACAGCCTTTGATGTACCTTGAACGTATTTTTCCAACATTTCCTTGCACCATTCGACACGAGCCTTTTTATGAGCGTTTGTCAGATTATGCGGGATCCAACGCGAACAAATTTTTTTTACGCTCAAATATTCATGCAATATTTTATTGATACTAGTCATACTAATGTCCAAAGACGCCTCTATCTCACGGTATGTCACATGACGATCTTGCTTTTTCAGTTCACGCACAGCATCGATCTTTTCTGGCACAACAACGGATTTTGGACGACCTGCACGGGATTCGTCCTGGATCGAACATCGACCACGATTAAATTCGTTATACCAAATTTTTACAGTGCTGTAGGATGGCGCTTTATCGCTGAATAAAGAATTAAGTTCATCGAAGCACTCTTGTCTTGACAATCCGCGTCGAAAGTTATGAAAAATAATTACACGAAAATGTTCACGATTCAATTCCATTTTTTGAAAAAGAAGAACTTTTCAATTTACTGTCAACAACATAAATGAAGCTATAATGGTAAATCGTCTGCTGAATTTATGTTTAAAAATATCAAACTTTCGATTAAAATTGTCTGCGGTCGCCTAACAACGCTTACTGTTGCCAAGGCCAGAAATATAAATAGCAACCCTCGTATATATATATACAAGAAACCACAAAGAAAGTTAAGAAAAACAATAAGTTTCATTTATTGCGCATAAGCAGCAAGTAAACTGAACTCATTAGATAAGTTCAAAATGAAGATAAAACAAAGAAAAATTATGGACATATGAAAAAAAAAGGGGGGGGGGAATAATAAGTACAAAAATTACAAACAACAGTTTAAAAAAAAAGGAAAAAAAAAGGATGAAATTTTATTTAAAAAAGCCGGAAGAAAAGATATAATATTTTCATTAGCCCACACGATTATATCCGCAAAAAAGAGTGCTATCTGATATTGTATCAATATAGCCAAAGCAAAATATATTAATACAATAGTGTGAGGAGCACTCAAAAAATGGTTTTATGAAAATTACAACAAATAAAATAGAACACAATAAGTAAAAATAACATGTAAAAACAGAAAATAAAATAAAATGAAAAGAAAAACAGTATAAAACATAGACTATAAAGCGAGTGGACGGGAAATTTTTCAAGAATGATTTAAAAATATTTTCGCAACAAGATTGTCAGATTACAAATATGAAAACAAAAGCGCAAATTGAGTGTAACTAGAGGGTTTTAAAGTGCCGTTCTTACTGCACTGCTGAAGTGATTTGTTATTCTGTGCATTGATTTGTTAGTTACCAAGGATGGGCCCAAAATGGATGTGTGCAAGGTAATATTATACTGGATAATTTAAAAAAGTTGACCATAAATAGTTTTAGAAAATAGATGCTTATTTAAGAAAAAATATAAAATAGAAAAGAGAAACATAAATTGCCTGTTTTGAAAATAATTTTAATCACGGATTTTCCCGAAATTGATTTGCACATGGAAAAATTATATATAAATTATCAAAGAAAAAAAAATTTTAATAGATAATTTTATCACGGATTTGCCCGAAAGGGATTTGCACATGGAAAAATTAGCAAAGAAAAAAAATTTTAGTAGATAATTTTAGCCATGGATTTTCCCGAAATGGATATGCACATGGAAAAATTGTATAAATTAATAAAGAAATTTTTAGTAAATAATTTTACTCACGGATTTGCCCGAAATGGATTTGCACATGGAAAAATTATATAAATTATCAAAGAAAAAAAATTTTAATAGATAATTTAATCACGGATTTGCCCGAAAAGGATTTGCACATGGAAAAATTAGCAAAGGAAAAAAATTTTAGTAGATAATTTTAGCCACGGATTTTCCCGAAATGGATATGCACATGGAAAAATTGTATAAATTGATAAAGAAATTTTTAGTAAATAATTTTACTCACGGATTTGCCCGAAATGGATTTGCACATGGAATAATTGTATAAATGTATAAATTTATAAAGAAATTTTTAGTAGATAATCTTAGCCACGGATTGGTCCGGAATGTATATATATATATATATATATATATATATATATATATATATATATATATATATATATATATATATATATATTGACTTACATGAACGGGGAATTTTTCAAGAATGATTTAAAATATTTTCGTAACAAGATTGCCAGATTGGCAATCTTGTAAAAGTTCAAAAAATATATTAACATTTCGTAGAACCTTATTGAACTGCGAATGCATAGATGGTACTCAGCTGCATCTGTCCTGCTTTCTAACATCAAGATATCTCAAAGATACAAAGGTGCAAAAATAAATGTTTGGGCTATTGAAAAAAATGTATATTATATTTTATGGACAGTTGCAAGATGAAGGATCCAGTTCCCCCTTCTCTCAACTACTACACTGAGAAAAAAAAAAGTCAAAATTGCCAGATTATGGTTAAATATACCATATCTCTTGCTCCATGGGAACACCATGAAGCTTGATATTTTTTTACCGAAGCGCTTTGGTAAATTTAATAGAATAATATGGTCTTATAATATGTGATGAAATTTGGTAATTTGGTAATCAAATTTAGGAAATTTTATTGTGATAACTTAGAGCATGGCGTAAGTAATATATTTGAGTAAATTTACTTTTCAGTTTCGAATTTTTTACTAAATCTTTGAATAAGAAACATAATTTTGTAAATCTGAACTTCCGGTAAACTGTTACTCTATGAACGGAACAATATATTTTGAATTTTATTACCAAAAGAATTTTTTTTATCAGAGGTATAATAATCATATAATTCGGTAATTTTACCAGAATTCTTTTCATCTCATATGAAGTGTATGAAGACTGACCATTAAAAATACAAATTGGGAGAAACAGCAAAAAGTTTAAAAATTGTGAGTTTTTTTTCTTCTTTCAAGATAGTGGCGCAAGCGGAGGTCAATGAAATTGGCAAATCTTGGTCTATCTGCTATCTTGACGAATCTGCTATCTTGGTCACAAAAGTTCATCGTTCATTGAATATGGATCTTTGATGGATTGGAATTCGAATGTTAAAGGCACTGCAGAGCTAAAGACACTTAATAATGGTGGAGGACATATTTTCTGACTTTCTTAAAGCACGGAAAAGACCATATGAGACATATGGAGAATCCAATGGTTTTTCCATTTGACCCATATTAGTACCAATGATTTGTAATAAGCTTCAAAATTCCTTGTGTAACAAATGGGAAAATTATCAATATAAGTTGAGTTGTAGACCGCAGCAGAAAAACTTGCTACACGCTTGAGAATCTTCATGAAGACCAAATGTGGTTACCATAAAAATTTGCAAATGTGTTACAGGTTGTAATGTAACAAGTTTATGTGAAAATTTGGTTGTGATATTTTATTATATTCAAAAATTCTGTATTATATTAGAGCAAGTTATTTTATGTCACTTTGCGTCTTTACTCAAAAATCAGTTAACAGTATTCAGGTCAGTTATCAAGTAATTATATTTTTGTTGATAACGAATATATAAATTCTCAATACAAAAACAATTAAATAGCTATTAAACAGATGTAAAGCAATGTAATGAGTTTAAGAAAAAAACTAGCTCTAAAGTGACAATGCAAAAAATATATTACGAATATGAAGATTGTTCAATAAATAGCATTTAAAACGAAAAAAAAAATCTAAACAAAACAACAATTTTTTTCTGCGCAAAAAATTAGTTTTCATACAAATTGGGAAATCTCTAAAAGAAGTAAATTAAGAAGCTGTTTAATATTTATTTATTGGGTATAGATACATATCATAAATAAATGCGTGTCAACGGGTACCAAGGAAGATTAAATCAATTAAATAGCTTGTGATCTTACATAAAACTTACAACTCCTTCATTATTCCAAACATAATTTTTTCTTTATAAATTTCCACCATATCTAACAAAATCTTTAATTTACTGTAATCTAAGAATCATGTTTCCAAGTACAGTATATTTTTCTTTTAGGAAAGAGAATGTGTTTCACATTAGCGTCAATCATTGGGTAAACGTGGATAATTTAGATTTGTAAACAGCAGCTGCTTTACGTGGAAACGCATGTAGGGAAAATTTCTTTCAATGCGAGAACTTTGGTTTTGTTATTTCCTTTCCTTGTGAAACTGTTCCCCAAAGATTTTGAAAATAGTTTTGTAGCTGGGTAATTTTCCCTGAGTGGTATTTTGCTCAAATGTGAAATCCCTAAATAGTAGTTAGGAGTTTTGGGACACTTATCTAATACAAAGAAATTGTTTAGAAGAGAAAAATAATATTTTTCTAACAAAAAATTGTTGCAACAACAAAAGGTTAATTTTGTTTTTATTACAATAATTGCTTCTTTACTCTTACTCAAACAATTTCTTCTAAAATATACTGAAGTTGAATTATAAATTTTAAGCTTTTATCTGTGTATGTTAGTGCAAATAGTGCGTTTCAAAGCTAATACAATACGAGTTACAACAGAAATGTTTTTTCCTTTGTAATTGTGTAATCTAATGATTTACTTACCGCTAGTATTTCTGATGTCAACATTCGAGTAGAAAGCAGTTTAAATATCAATCAATTTCAGTCAGTATTTAAATCATGTTTGACAGGTTGTGTGTGATTGATTTCAGGAAATATTATTCAGAAATAATCAATTACTTGTTTTATTTGGCACCTGGCATCATCTCTTTCAACACTACAGCTCACAATTGTCAGACATAGAAACCATATAAGATAAACTATGTTTTCTAAGATTTTTCCAATCTTCTAAATAACTAAAAAAATAAATAAATAAATAAATATATAAATAAATAAATATATAAATAAATAAATAAATAAATAAATAAATAAATAAATAAATTACTTAATGAAGTGATTAAAAATTAATTAATTAATTAATTTATTAATTAAGTAATTACCCAAAAGAAGTAAATTCTACTTGAAGAGGGAAAAAGTAAGCCTGTTGAAAAGAACATGTAAGCAGAGAAAATGTTAACTTTAATTTATATTATTTTTAGATCATGACATTAGTATCCAATATTTAATCATGGATAAAACAATGAATTACGCAATTCATATTTAGATCTCGAATTCAACTCAAAATAAAGTATTTAGTAAAACATGATAGATTTTACAATACAGGTGGTTTCCCTCCCTGCACTTTTCATATTTAAATACCTATTTAGATGATTAGCACATTACTGAAGAATGGTATGAAGCAAGAACTACAAATTATTTTTGTCTATCGGCCATTCTCCAGTATAATATGCGTGATATCATTTTCATGAAAAGAATTTGATATCACGAGATGACGGGTTGATTTAGGGTTTATCTCCTGATTGCTAGACAGTAATTATTTTTGTTGCAAGATATTTTCCCTTGTGCTATTATTTCTTAATATCTGCTTGCAATTAATGAAAAGTTGCTCTGCTTATGTATTTGAATCAGTATATGAAAAGATAGCATACGTATTGCTTAATTTTTCTTTTTATTTTATTGTGTTTCCAAGCTTTTTTTACAAAACTGCTATACCGGAGAGTTAGACCCTTTGTACCAATTCCAGCATTTTGACATAAGTTCTCGTATCAGAGAAGTCAGATTATTGACTCAATAGAAAAAGAACAAAAAATACTAAGATGAAAAAAATACAAACAAAAAAGTGAATAACAGAACAGTCTTCTGGTTGTTCAGTTTGCTCATGTAAACTTAACTCAATGCTTGTATCTGTATTCTGTATTTATTGTTGTTAATAATTTAAGTTCATATTTGTTTTTTCCCCCCGTAAATAAATATTTGACACTTTTTTAGACGTATAAATATTGATGTAAATGTTTTAATTACTCCTTTAATTTCGGTGGTAAAAAAACTTCTTTATTGCGGTTCAAATAATCCTCAATATACAGAGGATTATCTATGTTTGGACAGTCTTGAAAAATGATAATAAGAAAAGTACACTGTTAGAAATTGCTCCGAAAAAATAGTTAAATAATTATAATTTAATTTTTATTCAGCCATGTTCAACCAAAGCATTCATAAAACCATAAATAGACAATATTTAACCTGTTAACTGTGAAAATTATTCAAACTGTTAACTGTTATTCACTGTTTTCAACTTATACAGTTAAACAACCAGAATTATATCCTAGCCAACTAGGCCTACAACCAATGGGAATGAAGCGCACGTTCTTTGTTAGCTGAAAGATAAGCCTTGTGATAAAAGTTACGATTTCATATTTTTATTGTTAATCAATGGCTGCCTAACACTACAGTGTATGCTTCACAAGTTGATATTAATAAGTAAGTGGTAAATACCTTATAAAGCTACTTAGTTCCCTTGCATCTGGGTATATACTTCAATTGATAGGGCTAATCTAACAATATTATGACTGACTAAACGAGGGTTAAAACTTACAGTGGTTGACATCATAATATTTACTCCATTCCTCCAACACATGAAGGTTTTCTGTGTCCTACTCTCTTTATTTGGTGACCCTAGACTACTGGAATTTGAAACTCTCAGTCACGTATAAATAGCAGCACGGCAGAGTTGCTTAGGACAAAAAATCTATTACTTCCCATCTTCTCACGATGGATGTCACCTCTAGAAAAACTAATCTTACAACATTTCAAAGTTCACTTAATTGAATCCAACTATAATGTCCAATATCTAATAAGGAACCTTATATAACCAAACAAAAAGTCTAACGCAACCTAACTATAATATTTAATTAAATATCATATGTATAGTTTTGGAACAATGTTAGTTCTAAATGGCTATTAAACATTTAGTTTTGCATTCACGGTTTTTTAACCATACCAGTTGAAAACGGTTACGAACCAGTAAAAGTAACGAAATGTTCTAAACCGTAAACTTTATAGTTTAATTTATTGTCCTAACCGTAAACTGATAGACAGAATTTGCCCGGTTATTTTCCCGTAATTTTAGAATGAAAATTCTAAAAGTGTAGTTGGTATTTAAATATTGTAATTTAAGTAAAGATTCTGATGTAACCATATGACATACATTTAAAGCTATTAAATAATATTGATTAGTAAATTCTATTAAGTTAAAAAAGGAACAATGTTTTATGAAATTTGAGAATTCTTATGGATGAAACCATGTTTATGAAAAACAAAAATGATTTTATGAAATAAAAAATTACTGTTGTTGCGAATATTTAAGTAAGAAAGCTTCTGAATTTTTTGGGTTTTTGATTACAAATGTTATAATGTTCAATTCTGCAGTTCCTAATTTTGAACCAAATCCAGAAGACAAGGGAACTCCTGTATCAAGTATAGGGAGAAAATTTCCTTCTTGGAAGACTTTCTGATGGAGTTAACCAGCATTTGCATTGCATGATCAGGAAAACCAAGAAAATCTCCTATGGTTAGCCTGGCTGCAAGGGTACTCTAACCGTCTACAACTGAGAATATTTTACGTCATCACTGTGGTCGGTGCAAGCCGGATGCAGAATTTTAATTGACCAACCATTGCTGGTATTCGAACCCGGTTCACCGCATTGGAAGGTGAACGTTCTATCCCCTGAGCCATCACGGCTCTGTTGTTTTTTATTTATGTCACTTTTTTATTTTATAACAGTCGTTAGAGAGCAAACTTAATTTTGGATTTACGACTATTAATGTTCAACTCCGTAGCCTTGTAATTTTGAACTTATTCGGAAGACAAGGAAACTCCTGAATTAATACCCCCATATGTATGGTTTAATATGGGAACATGGAGGACTTTGTGATTCGACAGATTTCACGTCCATCAGTCACCATTTACTACACGGGGAGTTTTCAGTCTGCGGGGATCGAATCCACGACCTCTTGGACATGGGCCCAGTGCCCTACCAACCAAGCTATCTCGGCTCCTACTTATACCACTTGGCAATATCATCATGCCAGCTGGAAATCAAGTGAATATTCAAGGCAGTGGGAGCACTTTTAGTTTTTTATGCGGCGCCATCAAGACAAAAAAATAAAAATAAATAAATAAATAAAAAATAAACAAAAACAATAAGAATTACACATTTTAGGTTGTTTAACAGGTATATGTTTATCAATAAGTGTAGGTTTATCAATAATCTTTGTCAGTTGTACGTAATTTGTGGTACGTAATAACGTACCACAAATGCAACGTGCCTCAGGTACGTAATAAGTCCACCCCGCTATAAAGTAAGGCATTCGGAAAATTGAAAAAACCCGTAGACATGATAGGCTTCCCTCGCAGGAGAGGAGTCACAGGTTCGTACCAGGATTCTGGCCTATCAGACCTCGTACATGTGATAAAAGTAAGTCAACTTTTCTGGGAGTAAAATGCATACATTTCGTGAAATTCAAAAATGTGTTTTTAAAAAGTTTGTGGATGCAAATCGCAAGCGCTTTAAAGCTTCAGAAAACTGTGTGCATCCAGAGTATTTGCTCGAAGTAGCTGGTGCAAAGTATGCTTATGTTTTAGGCACTTCTCTTATGAGCCTCATATTTCCGATACTTTTAAAAATGTAAACCTTTAAATCGACCTTCATCAATTTCATTATCCTCTACTGAATATTTGGTACATACAAAATGCGCGTTCTATTTTCAAAATGATATGATGGCTATGAGGCTTAATTTTTTAGATACTTAATATATAAATTCAGTAAAAAGTTGCTCAAACATTTGCATTTTTTTGCAGAAATTAAAAATCAACAGGAATGGATAACTGAATGAGTTTGATAGTCCTAACCCAATCTTTATTGCTTTTTTAATCCTCTCTTATTACAATTTGGCAGTCAATATTTCGGATACAGAGATTCTATTATTTTCTTCTTTTATTTTATAACAGTCGTTGAACAGCCGACCCAATATTTGGGTTTAAGACTACCCTTGTTCAATTCCATAACCATGTTATTTTGAACCCAATCCAGAAGACAATAGAACTCCTGGATCAAGGATTCGGAGAAATTTGCCTTCGTGGTGGTCTTTTTGATGGAATTATCCCGCATTTGCGTCACATTGAGAGGAAAACCACATAAAACCTCCCACGGAAAGCCTGACGGCAAGGGCACTCTAACCACTGAGGATATTTTATGTCAGCACTGTGGTAGGTACAAGCCGGATTCAGAATTTGTATCAACCAGCTATTGATGGGATTTGAACTCTGTTCACCACATTGGAAAGCGAACGCTCTAACCCATGAGATATCACAGCTTTTTGTAAATTTTTTTTTGGAATTCTTTAAGTTTAGCTGGGAAACTTTTTTGTGAGAATATTTTACGTCATTACTGTAGTCAGCGTGAGTTCGATGCAGATTTGGTATCGACCAGTCACCTCTGCTATTCAAACCTGGGTCACCTCATCGGGAGGCTAGCGCTCTTTACCCTCAACCACTTGACCTTCAATATGTGTCAGTTTTCGTTTCCAAAAATATATAAAAGCTATTTCATCGTTTACGAATGTCGTATTAGCGTTTACGTAATTTTTATTAGTTAAAAAAGTACAAACTAACTATTACGAATGAAGCTGAATATGTTTTGTCATTAGCATACAGTCTTAAAATTTTAAACTTTTAAAAGTTAATAAAATATAGAGGAATTTTAGATGGAATTGTTATATTTTCGCAAAAATTAGTGGAACTACTAATTTATGCATTTAAAGCTGCAACTATGACATTTGTAAATGGTTTAATTGCTCAAAAGAATATCATTAGAAACGATATGAAATGGGATTTTAAAAATCTATGTTAAGGGCAGGAAAAAGGGGACACCTTGTATATTCCATTTCTAATCAATGAAAGTTAGTTTTGTATATACCATTATTTCACCGAAACAATAGAAGTAATAAAACAATTGATTGAATTAATAAATTACAAATCATGTTTTTGTAATAGTGTGCATTGTTTAAACGCATTTCAACAATAACTAAGATTCATCTTAACAATAACTAAGATTTTATTTCAACAATAGAACTAAAATCCATTTTAAAATTCATTTGATGTTCAACTTTTGCGGCTGTTGGTTGCATTTGAATTCCAAAAATTGAAAATTTTGCAGTTTAAATGATGAAGGTGCTGTTAGCTGTAGCGATTATGAAGTAGTTAAAGCTGATTAAAAACTGTAAGTAAAAATAGTTTAAAGTCCAGATATAAAAAAAATCTAGAATTTAAAATCCAGAATTCCAAAGGAAAAAAAAATTCACCCGATATAGCTTTTAATCTAATAATCCAATTTTCACGAACCAAGTTATCCACCACTCAATATATTAAATGTCTTTAAACCTGAACATGCGACTAATTAAGACATAGAGATAGTTATCGGTTATAGAGAAACATCAAGAAGCGATTCCAGATTGTAGTCAGGAAGTCGCTGATAACCGGTTAATAAATTTTTCGAAAATGCCATATTTCCAGATAATTATTCATATCAAAAGCGAGATATTTTGATCAACATCGATAACTCTGCACATAAACAAATTGATAATTATTAAATATAATATTGCTTTGAGTGTTGATAGAGTTTATTTAACGAAAGTATTGACCAACATAAAAATAATATACGCTGTTTAAAAGGAAAAACTTCGCGACTTATTGCTAAATATCGATAATTTTGATAATGATAGTTATATGTATGTTTGATTTCAGTATTAAATCTTGGCACTTATCCGTTATAAGTAACAATGTTGGCGACAATAGGAAAAGCAACCGCCAGTATACAGCCCTTATAACTAATAAGTACTTTAAAATACTAATATACCTGCTTGCACGTTATTATTATAACGACTTCCAAGTAAGGAATCAAAATGGTACTGCATGAAGGTTAAAACAATTGAGTTTAATTTTATAATGATAATTATATATATTTATGAATTTGATTTCTGTGTTAAACCTTGGCACTTATCAGATAAACGTAACAATATTCTTGTTGGCGACAATTTGACAATTGAGTTTAAATTAATAAATTACAACATTATAAATTAATAACCACATTCTTAATCATAATTAAAACTGATCACTTCTTGAAAAGCAAAATTAAAACTAATTACATTATTTATTTTTAAGTAGCATTTATAAAGTACCACAGTTTTGCAAATATTTCACCAATTTCAATAATGAACTATTGAAAATTCGGAAATTAAATTATACCAAATCTTTAAAGTCTACCCATTATCTAGGTAACTACAAAAATTAGAAATCAAAAGGAAGATTTTTTAATTATTAATTAAATTTATGAATTTTTGGACTAGTTCTTTTCTTATCAGTTCTATTACATATTTTCTTAGATTTCGTTGTAATGTTTTTTTTTTATTTATTTTTATTTTTCTTATTTTTTATAATGTAGTAATCATTTCTTTAATGGTTTTACATACACGTTGTCGGGAATTTCACTAAATTTAGCTCCATAATTTTATTTAAAATTTCGTATCTTGATTTTAAAGGTGCTGTAATTCAGTTAATACATTTAACATTTTCTGATATTTTTACAATGGAAATTAATAGTTAAACGCACGAATCTTTTCTAATAAGAACTATGTCAGCATTATCAGAATTTAAATATCGGCAATTACAGTTTACTCTATTTTTCTAACAAGCTAACATTCAGATTTCAAAATTTTCATGACAAGAATTAAAGTAATTGATTAATCTTAAAGTAACTCCTTTTTTTTGCAACGTTTGTTCAGAATCGGTACTTTTTAAAAGTTTTGGCGACTGATCCGTTTTTAACAATAGGTTAATAATGTCCCTTTTCTTGTTTTCCTATAATTTTTTTATTCTTATTTAGAGATTTTCTCAATACGATTGATTTGATAATGGATTGACCTGAATCACAGTCTAATGGTAAAAGGTGTTAATTTAATCAGGCTGTACCCATTTCGAGTTTCACATACTTTATAAAGAATTAAGTCATATCAATATCTTGTAAAATAGGAGCTTTTTTCACCATTTTCTTCAGTTGAAATAATATAATCGGTGCTCTGTTTTTGAATGAGGGACAAGAACCAATAATTGCAATATTCTTATTTAGTTCTGGGCATGGAGGACGTAAATTAGATCCATAACTTTCATAATTTTCTCTCATTATACTGCTTTTAAAAAATTATTTTGTCGATAAGTTTGTTAAAATCTTTATTAAATGACCTTTAAATCCTTGTTAAATGATGAAATTCTTATTTGGAAACTTTCCATTGAACTTCCAAAATCGCCAAGCTTTTCATATAGTTTTGAGACTGTCATATTTTTCCTAACTATACGTTTCACATGCAAGTTGCTCATAAAATATTAAAAATCTCCAAAGGTTACTTTTTTTTTGGCTTTGAAATTCATTCGTTAAAATGATAATTTAATTCCTGAGCAAAATTTTTCCCTGCTTTTAAGGAGATTTTACATGCAGCTCAAAAAATTAAGTACTTCTGTCTTAAGTTTATGTATATCAGTTAAGAATCAGCTATTTTACTAAGTCGTTATTACTGGTATCTTTAGATGATTCTCTGGTCAATATATTTAAGATGTCCTACGGTACTAAGCTTTTACGATATCAGTTAAGAATCAGCTATTTTACTAAGTCGTTATTACTGGCATCTTTAGATGATTCTCTGGTCAATATATTTAAGATGTCCTATGGTACTAAGCTTTTACGATATCGGTTAAGAATCAGCTATTTTACTAAGTCGTTATTACTGGCATCTTTAGATGATTCTCTGGTGAATATATTCAAGAAGTCCTATGGTACTAAGCTTTTACGATATCAGTTAAGAATCAGCTATTTTACTAAATCGTTTTTACTGGCATCTTTAGATGATTCTCTGGTCAATATATTCAAGAAGTCCTATGGTACTAAGCTTTTACGATATCAGTTAAGAATCAGCTATTTTACTAAGTCGTTTTTACTGGCATCTTTAGATGATTCTCTGGTCAATATATTCAAGAAGTCCTATGGTACTAAGCTTTTACGATATCGGTTAAGAATCAGCTATTTTACTAAGTCGTTATTACTGGCATCTTTAGATGATTCTCTGGTCAATATATTCAAGATGTCCTATGGTACTAAGCTTTTACGATATCGGTTAAGAATTAGCTATTTTACTAAGCCGTTATTACTGGCATCTTTATGTGATTCTCTGGTTAATATATTTAAGATGTCTTACGGTACTAAAGTTAAGGAGGCAAACCACACATCCATCTTCAACAAGTGTCATATTCTCTTGACGTTCAAAGTTAGTAAGATATAATTACGTTTCGTCTTTATCCTTTAGAAAAATTCGAAATTACATGTAAAATTTGTTTTCTATGATTGGTTTCTATGATTGGTCCAGAAATCATGCAACCTTACTTCTATCTTGTGTTGGAATTTTCTTTTTATCGCTACGAAAATGTTTGTACTAAAAAACTTTTTTCAATAAAGCAAAAGTATTGCAGTTTCAAACCTTTCATCCTAAAAGCATTAAAAAGTATTTTTAAAGCTTTCTTAAAAAGTATTGTCGTTTAGGTAAAGGGGTGACGTAGGTCCATAATGACGTTTTAGCTGACGTCACACTAGCATTCAAATCCTATTTCCCCAATTGATGAAGCATTACTGGTATGAATGAGAGTTTGAAATTTTTTTACAGTACCTAGAAATGGATAAGTACCAAATTCTTTTATCACAGTTTTTGAATTGTCACATAGAATTTGAAGCCATGTTCAGTTACGTTGCTTATAATTTTAAACTTAACTTAGAAGAAAAAAGACCGGGACAAACTTACTGTCATGGAGGATTTTAAGTCTGACGTGTTTATATTTTAAAAGCTTTTATATTGTTTTTGAAAGCATATTTGTATAATTTGATAAAAAAAGGAGCTGTATGCAGTCGCGAACGATTAATTAAATTCCAAACCGCAATGTTCTGTTCTTAACTTGCAGCAGAGTATGTAATATAGTCAATGTATGAAACGTTAGAATTCCATTGAATACTTAGATTACTTGGAATACTGAGATTGAAATAGGAGAACTGTTATATACTTTACCAAAATTTCTACTGGATGCTTAGAATTTTTGAGCAAAAATTGAAATAAGAGAATTATTATGTACTTTACCAAGATTGAAATAGGAGAATTGAATTGGCGAAGATTGAAGTAGGAGAATCAGTCACCAAGATTCCCACTGAATGCTTAGCGTGTTTAGGCAACGACTGAAGCCGGAGAATTATTACATACTTTACCAAGATTGAAATAGAAGAATTGAATTGGCAAAGATTGAAGTAGGAGAATCAGTTATACCTCATCAAGATTCCCACTGAATTCTTAGCGTGTTTAGGCAATGATTGAAGCCGGAGAATTATTACATACTTTACCAAGATTGAAATAGAAGAATTGAATTGGCAAAGATTGCAGTAGGGGAATCAGTTATATTTTAACAAGATTTCTACTGAATGCCCAGCAATTTTGAGTAAAGATTGAAATATAAGGGTTATTATATACTTTACTAAGATTAAAAATTTGAGAATTAAATAAGAGAATCGAAATGGTAAAGATTGAAATAGGATTATTACCTTATATACTTCATTATATTATTATGTACTTCAGCAAAGAATTCCACTGAATACCCAGTATTTTTAGGCAATGTGTGAAGTAGGAGAATTATTATATACTTTTTAAATATTTCTACTGAATGACTAACATTTTTAGGCAAAGATTGAAATGGTTGAATTATTATATACTGCACCAAGATTTCTTTATTTTGTTTTCGTTGAACAGCCGAACCAATTTTTTATTTACGACTACCAATGTAATACTACCAAAGTCCGTTGCCTTGTAATTTTGAACACAGTCCAGAAGACAAGGGAACTCCTGGAGAACTTTTTGATGAAACTAACCCGCATAAATTTGCTTTCAGTTTTCCATTTAAACCGAGAAAACTTTTTCTTGTGATCGACTTTGTACATCACACATCATTTATTCTCTTAAGATTCGACTTGCAGTTTTATATGCTTAATCAGAAGTCGATATAGTCAAAACCCTGTCCATATTTACATTCAGTTTCAACTGCCGGAGCTATGTAACCATTTGGACTTGTTTCAGATGGCGATTTAACAAACGCCATTTCACCAGTTAACATGTTTGAATTTAGATTACCTTTATAAAATAAATCAATGCAAGTACCCGTATGTTTCAGAACAGAGTTAAGACGTAAACATCAAAAATAACAATTGTAACTAAAGCCTGAAATGCTTCAGTATTTGGTGCAAGACTCGTACATACTTTATACTTCTTAGTTTTTTATTTCTTTTAATTTCTTCGAAAATTTAGCCTTTTGAAATCCCTGATAGAGTTATGAACAATCCTGTTTTAAAATAAAAAACCATTATTACTACTTCATTATAATTTTTTTCGTTACAGTATCTAATTTCACTTCCATTTTATTTTAATCTTTCAGTCTCAAGTCTTCGCAATAAGTATTGAATACTTGAACGCGAACGAATTTCTTTAAATATTTGAAACCATCTAAAAAATAGAATTTTTTCTTCTTTTACCCAAGTGGAGAATTTCAAACGTTTCGGAATTGTTTTGTTGAAATTTAGGAAGCTAACAAGAATTGCGAATTGCTTAAAATTTTTGGTTCCTATTTGGCCGATAATGTAGGGGAGAGTGGGGTCAATTGTAACATTTTTTACTTAACTATTTTTAACTGACAAAAATTCCAATATATTATTAGTATTAATTGACAGACGAGTAAAGTAGACTATCCGCTACTAGAAAAAAAAATACCTTATTTTAAATGTTATTATATCAGTTATTAACAATTTTTGACAGTCGTGCACTTGTTACAATTGTCCCCACTTACGGGGTCAATTGTAACAGTTCATAAATTCAACTAAAACATAGTTAATTATACATATTATCATAGTTGGGATATATTTTTTTATTGATCAAAATAGTAGTGATATTTTAGGAGTCAAAATAATGATGAGCAGAGATCTAAAGGGTTAAACTTTAAGGGGTTAAAAATTTTAATTTATGCTGTGAAAGGTGACAAATGAAATAATGCACATGCAACATAATATAAATGATATAGGAAACTATTGGTGGTTCTTAAAGAGTTAAGTAATGGTTTGTAAACATAAGATTATTTATTTTCAGCTGTTACAATCGTCCCTTTACTTATTGTTACAATTGTCCCCAAAACGCCATTTCAGCTTCATTTGTTAAAAACAATGCTAGCTAGTTAACAAAACTAATATTTTTCTTCTTCAAAATGCTAATTAAGGTGTCCACTTACATATTCGGTTAATAATTTTTATTTGTTTAAACAAAATTACTTTGTTACAATATAATATTCTAATACCAAAAAAAGTACTTACGTAGCGTGAAAATATCTTTTGTGATGTAACTCTTTCAAAAGTACATAAAAATGGTTGCCAGCAGGGGTGTACATGTAGATTTATTAAATACACCTTGTTCGCCACCTAGGAACCAAATCTAGAACCCGACACTTGAAATATTTGCTCTGTTACAATCGTACCCTGTTACAATTGACCCCACTCTCCCCTACTGTCTTAATCATTTGTTACGATTTATGATGGCTATTACGGTTTTATTATGATTTCGTGCCTATAAACTCTATCTGTGGTCTTAATCATCTGTTACGCTTAATTTGGATTATTATTGCGATTTCCCTGAGATGTGAAACTTATAAAATTCATTCGGAAAAATGTGTTACACAGAAACAAAAATGGTAATGATGTGAAAAAAATATGATGTGTTATGAAGAAAATAGCTTCACAACAGATGTAAATGGAATAAAATTTATACTTCTTCATTAGCGGATAAATAAAATATTTAAAAGTTCCATAAAATGCTATCGATATTTAATTAAATATTATGCATATAATGCAAACATGTTTGATTGCCGGAGGATAATGAAGCTTAAAGGCAAATATTATAAACATGAGACTTCTGGAAATTTTAAATATCTTAACAGCCCCTTAATTTTCGAACTTTCATTTGGAAGTTGCAGTGACTGCATTTATTTCCTTTAATTAAAAAAAATTGGCTCGTGGAAATTAGTTAAAACTTAGTAATTTTTCTGATTCTGATAGCACATGTTCTCTTTGGCCCTGTTTTCCTTTAGTTTGGTCTTGGACAATCCGTTGATATGTGATAATGCTCGTCAAAGTTTTTTTACTACAGGGGAGAACACATGCTATAGTAAAAATTTATATTTTAAAAACCATACATAAAGTAAAGTAAAACAAAAGATTAACTCAAATTAACATTTAGGGGATGAAATAAAACGATTGCCTTAATTCAAATTTCATAGAATATTTTCCATGCTAATTTGGAATCCGTAATTTGTAAAATACAAATTTCACAAGGATTTTAGAAATATATATTTAAAGTGAATTTTGCAAAAAACTTTGTTAAAGTACTGATCGTGTAGAATTTAATCGAAAATCTCTGCAAATCATGATTCTTTATGTTTTCTGAAAAATAAATAAGTTCAGTTTCTAACAATGGCTATTAAGGTATTTTTTTTAATTATCTTTTTGTGTACACAACTCTTTCAACAGAGCTAATAGATGCAGTTAAACAATTACAATAAAAAAAAACAAATTATATGCACTTTAAAAGTATCCATTGTTGCAAGCTGATTTGAACAATGAGTAAAAATCATTATTGAGTTCATTTTGAGCTTGGATTTCGTGTGTGAAGGTTATTTTTTGAAGTTGAGAAAAACTTCTTAAAGACTAACTGATGAAATAAAAGAATTTGTTGACCGAAGATGAAGATACGAACGGTGACTTAAAATAGTAAGTCATAGTATTTCATTAAATATTTATTTCATAAAACATAAAATAAAAATAAAATAAAGTCAGCTTACGGTCTAAAGATATTCAAAAATAAATGAAATTTTTTGTACAATCCAGATAGCTAGTTATAAAATTAAACTACTTGAGCGTTGTTTGGTGTTTTCTAGAATAAAATAGAGTTTAATAAATATATAATTAACATAAATATTAAAATAAACTATAAAAATAACCTAAATATGCGAAGTAGCAATCATAAAGAAATGGAACGATTTTTTTCTCTTCTTGTTTAATTTGCAAAAATCTTATGCTTTTAATTAATAAGTGTCACTATAAATTATAGACAACTATTTCTGCTTAAGGTGACCAAATTTTATTTCTGCTACTATAATTCTTCATTTTTTTGATAAAATTCTCCTACCCTGAATAAAGAACTGGTAAAAATTTAACGGGAGGCAAAAGTATTGCTGTAAAATATTTTTATCAAAGTTATATTTTAGTCAAATTCCTATTTTAAGGATGGCAGTAAGAACATGTTTTGAGTGTCAAAAAATAAAATCGCAAGTCTATTTAGAACAATTATATGTATAGAGATAATTATAATTATATTTCCTGAATTAGTAAATTAGCGTACTTAAGACGCGCCGCTTCAAATGTAGCATTTGCAATTTAATATGTGATTTCCCGAATGCAAGGTCGAAAATTGGACGTGTTAATGACCGGAATTAATTTTTTGAGACAAACATAATGGCTAAAAAATTGATAAAATTGACGACAATTTAGGTTTCACTAATGTTTCTCAAATGAATATTTTCATTAGTACCAGTCTGCATTAGTGCCAGCAGTTGCAGTAGATGATTGATTTTACGATTCCTAACCTACATTATTTTTTAATTGCCATTTCACTATTTTCTAACCTAGGTTGAACAATTCCTAGGTTTCAGTTTATAAATTTAGTGCCAATCTGCATTAGTACCAGCAGTTGCAGTAGATGATTAATTTTACGATTCCTAACCTACATTATTTCTTAATTGACATTTCACTATTTTCTAACCTAGGTTCAACAATTCCTAGGTTTCAGTTTATAAATTTAGTGCCAATCTGCATTAGTACCAGCAGTTGCAGTAGATGATTGATTTTACGATTCCTAACATACATTATTTCTTAATTGACATTTCACTATTTTCTAACCTAGGTTCAACAATTCCTAGGTTTCAGTTTATAAATTTAGTGCCAATCTGCATTAGTATCAGCAGTTGCAGTAGATGATTGATTTTACGATTCCTAACATACATTATTTCTTAATTGACATTTCACTATTTTCTAACCTAGGTTCAACAATTCCTAGGTTTCAGTTTATAAATTTAGTGCCAATCTGCATTAGTACCAGCAGTTGCAGTAGATGATTGATTTTACGATTCCTAACATACATTATTTCTTAATTGACATTTCACTATTTTCTAACCTAGGTTCAACAATTCCTAGGTTTCAGTTTATAAATTTAGTGCCAATCTGCATTAGTACCAGCAGTTGCAGTAGATGATTGATTTTACCATTCCTAACATACATTATTTCTTAATTGACATTTCACTATTTTCTAACCTAGGTTCAACAATTCCTAGGTTTCAGTTTATAAATTTAGTGCCACTCTGCATTAGTACCAGCAGTTGCAGTAGATGATTGATTTTACGATTCCTAACATACATTATTTCTTAATTGACATTTCACTATTTTCTAACCTAGGTTGAACAATTCCTAGGTTTTAGTTTATAAGTTTAGTACCAGTCAACATTAGTGCCAGCAGTTGCAGTAGATTATTGATTTTATGATCCCTAACAAACATTATTTTTTAATTGACATTTCATTATTTTCTAACCAAGGTTGAACAATTCTTAGTTTTCAGTTTAGAAATTTAGTACCAGACTGCATTAGTACCAGCATTTGCAGAAGCTACTGATTTTATGATCCCTAACATACATTATTTTTTAATTGACATTTCACTATTTTCTAGGTAGAACATTTCTTTTGTATCAATTTACTGCTTCTTAAATTTAAATTTTCTTTTCTCATTTCATAAGTTTTTTCAGAGCTATTTTTTTAAAACTCTAATTCACCAGTTTTGTACTTACAACGAGAATCGTCTTTATACAGCACGCTAAAACTCTTTTAACACTTTATTTTGAGTTGGTACTTTCTATTAATGGTTGCATTTACTTTAATTTACTTAATATGTAATCAGCCTAATCAAAATGTGCTAATATTTATATTTGGCTACAACTTCCGAAGCTATGTAACCATTTAAATTTGTCTCAGATGAAGATTTTACAAAAGCCCTTTCTCCAGTTAACATGTTTGAATTTAGATTATTTTTTCAAAATTATTCAATCATTGAACATCATTGCCGAAATCATTGAACAACTGCATCTTGTAAAAACAACATTTTGTGTTCTTCAAGCAATAAAAAAAAATCACACCATTATATTTTTCATTAAACTGTTTCATTTTACTTCCATTTTTTTCAAAAATCTTTCAGTCTCGAGTAGCCAAAATAGAAATGAAATAGAACAATAGAAGCTAAAAAGATTTTCTTTGGATATTTGTAGTCATCCGTAGCCATATGAAATTGGATATTTGTAGCCATATCAAATATGAAGTTCTTCAAGCTCTGTCAAATAGTTTTTAATTAAATGGGATAATTACCAGGATTGAATGTACAGATCATTGCCAGGTGTTCATAATATTGATGTTATTTTATGAATTATAACGGCTATCGCTCGGCACCCTTTTTATGCTGTTTTAATAACTTAACAAAGCTTATTTAGAAACAGTAAACTTTGCTAGCAGTAAAAAGTAATCCACTTATACCATCGTAAATCCAGAACAGGCTTTCCTCTAACTAACATGAAATTCAAAAACCAAATTTCGCCATTTTCAATTACTATACAAGTTGTCACATCGCAATATTTTAAATCACACCGTACTCTGCGATTGTTATAAGTTTATACAGGGTGATTCTAAAAAGATGGGCAAAATTTTAGGAAGTGATAGTACACTCATAAGCAAACAATTTTTATCAAAGAATGCATGGTCGAAAACAAAACTCAAAACCGCTGGAGGGCGTCGAAGCTTATGTTCTTATATGAGGCAAAAACATACAAAGAACGATGAAGTTAAGTTATAAAAGCAAATTTAATGGCATGTGATTACAATAAGTGTTCAAAACAGTGGCAGGCAAGCGGCTATGCACGCAGTACAACGGCGAAGAAAAGATAGGCGAACATTCTGAAACACACCAGGCATATCACGAACTTTCCTTGCAGCGGCCGAAAGCTTGGCGACAAGTAACGCAGCGCAGTAACTCGCAACAGGAATGGAGCTTTAACGTTTGCATCAAACAACTTTCCAAATGTGCCAGCAACTTTGCGTTTTGTTTTCGACCATGCATTCTTTGATAAAAATTGTTTGCTTGGGTGTGTACTATCACTTCCTAAAATTTTGCCCATCTTTTTAAAATCACCCTGTAAATAAATGTCAATGGTGCGAATTAGTGTGTGTAACGTAATACGTAGTGTGTAACATAAAACATAGTGTGTGTAACATAAAACATAATGCGTAGAAAAATGATTAAAAATATTTATTTTTAAGGCAGGAAAACCACTATTTTACTTAAATATAATATTCACATTTTGATTTAATCTTCATTAATAAATAATTTCAAGAGCCTATCAATTTAAAGCAAATTCCAGTCTCTCTTTTTTGATGTATTTTTTGAGACTATTGGGCTATTTGGAGATTCTTTAAACTCTTTACATAAAAAGTCAATGGTATTAGTTTCTTTCTTTCCATTTCTAGAGAACTTATTTAAATTTTTGTCCTATTTTTATAATCTATCCAAATTCTTTTTATTTTGAACTAATTTCCAATAAACTTTCTCCAATCGATTTCATCCAAAATTTGCTGTTTCTTTTCTCCGACGATTTTGATTTCACTGATGTTTTTCAAGATGTCTTGGGATATTCATCCTTTTTTAGATTCACGTGGATAAATTTTTTTAAAATTTTTTTCCGCACATGCGCTGTATAAAGCAATTACTTCAACTACTCTTATCTGGCGCAGTTTTTATTATTACTTTTTTAATTTTTAAACAATAATTTCATTATCAGTTTAAAATTGATTCAAACGCTTTGTTTAATGTTTTTTTTTTAAATATTTAAGCTATAGCAAAAGTGGCCCTAGACCTAGTATATATTTCGGACATTTACCAAAGGTCTAGTCATACTAGGTCTGGTTATGTGCCATTGCCCGGTATACATTTGCCCGGTATATCCTACACTGATGTTTTTTTAGGTCAAGTGTCATTGCCCGGTATACCCTACACTGATGTTTTTTTAAGGTCAAGTACCACTGCCGGTATACATTTGCCCGATACTCCAAGCACTGATGTTTGTGCTAATCTATCCTCAGTAAGTATTAAAATATCGAATAAGTGTAATTATATCCACGAATAAATTAATATCAAATCGGATGTAATAAATATTTAGGACATTCACCAAAGCGACTAATTTGATTGTCAACATTCACCGGTGAAAGTCAACAACCACCGATTTCGGTCACTGACAGTAACATGCACATCATTTACATAATAACCTCATCAGGACGATTATTTCATACTTTGCCTAAATAGCATCCGGCATTTCAAAAAATAAAAATAATTGGTTTTGTTGGTGATGATCTCGTAAGGCGATAAAGGATCATGCCATGAAGATATTAACCTCGAAGGAAAAGTGGATGAATAGCCCAAGGAACCGTTTTTCAAATTATTATTCCCATTAGTACAAGAGGCTTCGGATTTTATGATTACCTATTTTATTTTTTAAAAAGTCATTTCACAATTTTCTAATCTAGGTCTAATATTTCTTTTACTATTTTTTAAAGTAAAATATTTTTTTTTCTTTTCAAAATTCACTTGTTATTTCAGTGTCTTTTTGTTTTTATTTAAATCACCAGTTTTGTATTGAAACTGTGAAAACTTTTTGTTGTCCTCTATACAGCACACACCATTTATTCTTTTTTCATTATTTTGACTTGCATTGGCGCTTTTCATTCAAGCGTTACTTTTCTTACCTGTCAGACATTTATTTATATTTACTTAATTAGCAATTGATATAGTCAAAATCTGCCCATACTTACATTCCGCTTCAACTTCCAAAAAAGAGGTAACCATTTGGATTTGTTTAAGATGGCGATTTAACAAACAACATTTCTCTAGTTAACATGTTTGAAGTCAGTTTACCCTTGCACGATAAATCAATGCTAGCACTCGTTTCTTCAGAATGGAGTAAAAACGTTAACATCAAAAATAAAACTTCAAATAAAACCGTAACTGTTTCAGTAATAACATCAAGACTCATTTCTTCCTTATACATCTCAGTTTTTTTCTCCAAATTTAACGTTTTAAAATATCTGACAGAGCTATGAATAGTCCTGTATTAAAATCAAACCATCATTACTATTTTATCATAACTTTTTTCATGATACTATTTAACTTCACTTGTATTTATTTTTAATCTCACAATATGTAAAAATACATTATTACGAACGAATAAGAATTTCTTTAGTATTTTGAAACCATCTAGAAAACGGAATTTTTCTTTTTTTCCTCTAGTGGAAGAAAAATTTTCATTTCAAGAGTATCGGAATTTATTAGTTGAAATCTTACAAGATAATAATAAATACAAATTATTTGAAATTTATAATTTCTATTTGGTTAATAATTAATTTTAACAATTTTAATCATGTGTTATGGTTTATGATGGTTATTATGGTTTTTTTATGGTTTCGTCGTTAAAATTGTATTTCTGGTCTTAATCATCTGTTACGGCTACTTTGAATGCGGTTTTCCTGAGCTATAAAAATGATAAAATTCATTCGAAAAATATGATCCATTAAAAGAAAAATGATAATGATGTGGCATAATATCCTGTGTAATGGTATGAAATAACTTCACTATAGCTGTAAATTTTATTACTTCTTCACTGGCAGATAAATAAAATATACACAATATTCTATGAAATCCTATCAATATTCAATTAAGTACTATACATGCTATTCAAATATGTTTGAACGCAGGAGGAAATCGTGACAGGTTAAAAGCATATATTATAAACATTAAACTTTTGGAAATTTTAAATATTTTAAAATCCCTTTAATTTTAGAACAGTCACTCAGAAGTTGCAGTGACTGTATTTATTTGTTTTAATTTTTAAAAAAATTGGCGTGTAGAAGGTAGTTAAAACATTGTGATTTTTCTAATTCTGATAGCAAGCGTCCTCTCTGACCCCGTCTTCCTTTAGTGTGGTCTTGGACAATCCGTTGACTGACTCGTCAAAATTTTTTTTTACTACAGAGGAGAACACATATTTGTTTAGATATATATTTTAAAAACCATAACTAAAGTAAAGTAAAACGAAAGAATAACTCAAATTAACATTTAAGGGATAAAATAAAACGATAGCCCTATTTCAAATTTCATAGAATATTTTCCATGTTAATTTGGAATACGTAGTCTGTATAATACAAATTTCGCAAGGATTTTTAAAAATATACATTTAAGATGGATTTTAATCTATTAAGGTATTTATTGTGAAGAATTTAACAGAAAATATCTGCAAATCATGATTCTTTATTTTTCTAAAAATTAAATAAGTTCACTTTCCAACAATGGCTATTAAGGTATTTTTTAATTATATTTTTGTGTATACAACTCTTTCGACAGAGCAAATAGATGCAGTTAAACAATTACAATAAAAAGAAGCAAATTATATGTGCTTCAAAAGTTTCCATTGATGCAAGCCAAAATGTTAAAATCATTATTGAGTTCAGTTTGCGTTAGAATTTCGTGTGTGGGGGTTATATTTTAAAGTTCAGAAAAGCTTGTTAAAGACTAACAGATGAAATAAACGATGGTCTTGACCGAAGAAAATGTAAAGGTTAGAAAAAAGACTTAAAATTGTAAGCAAAAGTGTTTAATTAAATATTTATTTCATAAAATTTAAAAGAAAAACGAAATAAAGTCAGCTGATGGTTTAATTATATTTAGAAATAAATTATATACTTTCTTTACAATACATATAACTATTTTTAAAATTAAACTACTTATGCGTTTGCTTTGTGTTTTCCTGAATACAATTGGATGCAATAATTATAATTTATATTTGTAAAATAACTATAAACATAACCTAAACAGGCGAAGAAGCAATCATAAAGAAACAAAATATTTTTTTCTCCTTTATGGTTAATTTCCAAGCATTAAAATTCGGCCACCCTAAGGTTAATACATGTCACTAAAAATTTTCGACAACTACTTCTGCTTCAGATAATCAAATATTACTTTTGCGATTATCATCCAGCAACTTAAGATTTTTCCCCTCACTTTGATAAAATCTTCATTAAGAGCATAAGGAACAGGTAAAAACTTAACACGAGTTTTCTAATTCTAGTTTAAGTTTTTTATATAAAATAATAAAAGTAAGTATTATTTATTTAAAATTATTTGCGCCATCGAAAATTTTTGAGAAAAAATATATTATAGTTAAAAACAAATATTTCTAAATATATAGCATTAGTTTCAAAGCAAAAATAAAACGCAAAAAAAGATATGTGCCTGAAGCCTAGACAACTTTTACTAACTTTATTATAACAATCAAATTTTAAGGAAAACAATAAACCCATAATTTGAGTGTCAAAAAATAAAATTTTATAATTGTTTAACGCGCAAAGTATGTTTTATTCTTTTTTCAAGGGTCAGAAAAGAAATATTTCTCCTATGAAGAAACACTGTCATGGAAGATTTTATAGTTTGGAAGAGATGGAAGAAGAGAGAGGATCCTCCCTAATGGAAAGAAAAATGACAATCATTCTGATGTAGGAGAGATATCCCTTTTGAAAGTATGTTAATATTTATTATTCATCTCGCCAAAAAAAACGAATTTTTTTCATATTAGATAATGCTTAACGCAAAGTATGTTTTATTCTTTTTTCCAGTTTCAGAAGGGAAATATTTCTCCAATGAAGAAAGACCGTCATGGAAGAGAAGGAAGAAGGTAGAGGATCCTCCCTAATGGAATGAAAAATGACAAGCTTTCTGATGTTGGAGAGATATCCCTTTTGAAAGTATGTTAATATTTATTATTCATCTCGCCAAAAAAAAAACGAATTTTTTTCATATTAGATAATGTTTAACGCAAAGTATGTTTTATTCTTTTTTCCAGGTTCAGAAGGGAAATATTTCTCCAATGAAGAAAGACTGTCATGGAAGAGAAGGAAGAAGGTAGAGGATCCTCCCTAATGGAAAGAAAAATGACAATCATTCTGATGTTGGAGAGATATCCCTTTAGAAAGTATGTTAATATTTATTATTCATCTCACCAAAAAAAAAAACGAATTTTTTTCATATTAGATAATGCTTAACGCAAAGTATGTTTTATTCTTTTTTCCAGTTTCAGAAGGGAAATATTTCTCCAATGAAGAAAGACTGTCATGGAAGAGAAGGAAGAAGGTAGAGGATCCTCCCTAATGGAAAGAAAAATGACAATCATTCTGATGTTGGAGAGATATCCCTTTTGAAAGTATGTTAATATTTATTATTCATCTCGCCAAAAAAAACGAATTTTTTTCATATTAGATAATGCTTAACGCAAAGTATGTTTTATTCTTTTTTCCAGTTTCAGAAGGGAAATATTTCTCCAATGAAGAAAGACTGTCATGGAAGAGAAGGAAGAAGGTAGAGGATCCTCCCTAATGGAAAGAAAAATGACAATCATTCTGATGTTGGAGAGATATCCCTTTAGAAAGTATGTTAATATTTATTATTCATCTCACCAAAAAAAAAAACGAATTTTTTTCATATTAGATAATGCTTAACGCAAAGTATGTTTTATTCTTTTTTCCAGTTTCAGAAGGGAAATATTTCTCTAATGAAGAAAGACTGTCATGGAAGAGAAGGAAGAAGGTAGAGGATCCTCCCTAATGGAAAGAAAAATGACAATCATTCTGATGTTGGAGAGATATCCCTTTTGAAAGTATGTTAATATTTATTATTCATCTCGCCAAAAAAAACGAATTTTTTTCATATTAGATAATGCTTAACGCAAAGTATGTTTTATTCTTTTTTCCAGTTTCAGAAGGGAAATATTTCTCCAATGAAGAAAGACTGTCATGGAAGAGAAGGAAGAAGGTAGAGGATCCTCCCTAATGGAAAGAAAAATGACAATCATTCTGATGTTGGAGAGATATCCCTTTTGAAAGTATGTTAATATTTATTATTCATCTCGCCAAAAAAAACGAATTTTTTTCATATTAGATAATGCTTAACGCAAAGTATGTTTTATTCTTTTTTCCAGTTTCAGAAGGGAAATATTTCTCCAATGAAGAAAGACTGTCATGGAAGAGAAGGAAGAAGGTAGAGGATCCTCCCGAATGGAAAGAAAAATGACAATCATTCTGATGTTGGAGAGATATCCCTTTTGAAAATATGTTAATATTTATTATTCATCTCGCTAAAAAAACGAATTTTTTTCATATTAGATAATGCTTAACGCAAAGTATGTTTTATTCTTTTTTCCAGTTTCAGAAGGGAAATATTTCTCCAATGAAGAAAGACTGTCATGGAAGAGAAGGAAGAAGGTAGAGGATCCTCCCTAATGGAAAGAAAAATGACAATTATTCTGATGTTGGAAAGATATCCCTTTTGAAAGTATGTTAATATTTATCATTCATCTCGCCAAAAAAACGAATTTTTTTCATATTAGATAATGCTTAACGCAAAGTATGTTTTATTCTTTTTTTCAGTTTCAAAAGGGAAATATCTCTCCAATGAAGAAAGACTGTCATGGAAGAGAAGGAAGAAGGTAGAGGATCCTCCCTAATGGAAAGAAAAATGACAATCATTCTGATGTTGGAGAGATATCCCTTTTGAAAGTATGTTAATATTTATTATTCATTTCGCCAAAAAAACGAATTTTTTTCATATTAGATAATGCTTAACGCAAAGTATGTTTTATTCTTTTTTCCAGTTTCAGAAGGGAAATATTTCTCCAATGAAGAAAGACTGTCATGGAAGAGAAGGTAGAGGATCCTCCCTAATGGAAAGAAAAATGACAATCATTCTGATGTTGGAGAGATATCCCTTTTGAAAGTATGTTAATATTTATTATTCATCTTGCCAAAAAAAAAAACGAATTTTTTTCATATTAGATAATGTTTAACGCAAAGTATGTTTTATTCTTTTTTCCAGTTTCAGAAGGGAAATATTTCTTCTATGAAGAAAGACTGTCATTTAAGAGAAGGAGGAAGGTAGAGGATCCTCCCTAATGGAAAGAAAAATGACAAGCTTTCTGATGTTGGAGAGATATCCCTTTTGAAAGTATGTTAATATTTATTATTCATCTCGCAAAAAAACACGAATTTTTTTCATATTAGATAATGCTTAACGCAAAGTATGTTTTATTCTTTTTTCCAGTTTCAGAAGGGAAATATTTCTCCAATGAAGAAAGACTGTCATGGAAGAGAAGGAAGAAGGTAGAGGATCCTCCCTAATGGAAAGAAAAATGACAATCATTCTGATGTTGGAGAGATTTCCCTTTTGAAAGTATGTTAATATTTATTATTCATCTCGCTAAAAAAACGAATTTTTTTCATATTAGATAATGCTTAACGCAAAGTATGTTTTATTCTTTTTTCCAGTTTCAGAAGGGAAATATTTCTCCAATGAAGAAATACTGTCATGGAAGAGAAGGAAGAAGGTAGAGGATCTTCCCTAATGGAAAGAAAAATGACAATCATTCTGATGTTGGAGAGATATCCCTTTTGAAAGTATGTTAATATTTATTATTCATCTCGCCAAAAAAACGAATTTTTTTCATATTAGATAATGCTTAACGCAAAGTATGTTTTATTCTTTTTTTCAGTTTCAGAAGGGAAATATCTCTCCAATGAAGAAAGACTGTCATGGAAGAGAAGGAAGAAGGTAGAGGATCCTCCCTAATGGAAAGAAAAATGACAATCATTCTGATGTTGGAGAGATATCCCTTTTGAAAGTATGTTAATATTTATTATTCATTTCACCAAAAAAACGAATTTTTTTCATATTAGATAATGCTTAACGCAAAGTATGTTTTATTCTTTTTTCCAGTTTCAGAAGGGAAATATTTCTCCAATGAAGAAAGACTGTCATGGAAGAGAAGGAAGAAGGTAGAGGATCCTCCCTAATGGAAAGAAAAATGACAATCATTCTGATGTTGGAGAGATATCCCTTTAGAAAGTATGTTAATATTTATTATTCATCTCACCAAAAAAAAAAAAAACGAATTTTTTTCATATTAGATAATGCTTAACGCAAAGTATGTTTTATTCTTTTTTCCAGTTTCAGAAGGGAAATATTTCTCCAATGAAGAAAGACTGTCATGGAAGAGAAGGAAGAAGGTAGAGGATCCTCCCTAATGGAAAGAAAAATGACAATCCTTCTGATGTTGGAGAGATATCCCTTTTGAAAGTATGTTAATATTTATTATTCTCTAGTCAAAAAAAAACCAATTTTTTTCATATTAGATAATGCTTAACGCAAAGTATGTTTTATTCTTTTTTCCAGTTTCAGAAGGGAAATATTTCTCCGATGAAGAAAGACTGTCATGGAAGAGAAGGAAGAAGGTAGAGGATCCTCCCTAATGGAAAGAAAAATGACAATTATTCTGATGTTGGAGAGATATCCCTTTTGAAAGTATGTTAATATTTATTATTCATCTCGCCAAAAAAACGAATTTTTTTCATATTAGATAATGCTTAACGCAAAGTATGTTTTATTCTTTTTTCCAGTTTCAGAAGGTAAATGTCTCTCCAATGAAGAAAGACTGTCATGGAAGAGAAGGAAGAAGGTAGAGGATCCTCCCTAATGGAAAGAAAAATGACAATCATTCTGATGTTGGAGAGATATCCCTTTTGAAAGTATGTTAATATTTATTATTCATTTCGCCAAAAAAACGAATTTTTTTCATATTAGATAATGCTTAACGCAAAGTATGTTTTATTCTTTTTTCCAGTTTCAGAAGGGAAATATTTCTCCAATGAAGAAAGACTGTCATGGAAGAGAAGGAAGAAGGTAGAGGATCCTCCCTAATGGAAAGAAAAATGACAATCATTCTGATGTTGGAGAGATATCCCTTTTGAAAGTATGTTAATATTTATTATTCATCTCGCCAAAAAAACGAATTTTTTTCATATTAGATCAAAAAAACAAAACGAAAAAAACTCGCCAAAAAAACGAATTTTTTTCATATTAGATAATGCTTAACGCAAAGTATGTTTTATTCTTTTTTCCAGTTTCAGAAGGGAAATATTTCTCCAATGAAGAAAGACTGTCATGGAAGAGAAGGTAGAGGATCCTCCCTAATGGAAAGAAAAATGACAATCATTCTGATGTTGGAGAGATATCCCTTTTGAAAGTATGTGAATATTTATTATTCATCTCGCCAAAAAAAAACGAATTTTTTTCATATTAGATAATGTTTAACGCAAAGTATGTTTTATTCTTTTTTCCAGTTTCAGAAGGGAAATATTTCTTCTATGAAAAAAGACTGTCATTTAAGAGAAGGAGGAAGGTAGAGGATCCTCCCTAATGGAAAGAAAAATGACAAGCTTTCTGATTTTGGAGAGATATCCCTTTTGAAAGTATGTTAATATTTATTATTCATCTCGCAAAAAAACACGAATTTTTTTCATATTAGATAATGCTTAACGCAAAGTATGTTTTATTCTTTTTTCCAGTTTCAGAAGGGAAATATTTCTCCAATGAAGAAAGACTGTCATGGAAGAGAAGGAAGAAGGTAGAGGATCTTCCCTAATGGAAAGAAAAATGACAATCATTCTGATGTTGGAGAGATATCCCTTTTGAAAGTATGTTAATATTTATTATTCATCTCGCCAAAAAAACGAATTTTTTTCATATTAGATAATGCTTAACGCAAAGTATGTTTTATTCTTTTTTCCAGTTTCAGAAGGGAAATATCTCTCCAATGAAGAAAGACTGTCATGGAAGAGAAGGAAGAAGGTAGAGGATCCTCCCTAATGGAAAGAAAAATGACAATCATTCTGATGTTGGAGAGATATCCCTTTTGAAAGTATGTTAATATTTATTATTCATTTCGCCAAAAAAACGAATTTTTTTCATATTAGATAATGCTTAACGCAAAGTATGTTTTATTCTTTTTTCCAGTTTCAGAAGGGAAATATTTCTCCAATGAAGAAAGACTGTCATGGAAGAGAAGGAAGAAGGTAGAGGATCCTCCCTAATGGAAAGAAAAATGACAATCATTCTGATGTTGGAGAGATATCCCTTTAGAAAGTATGTTAATATTTATTATTCATCTCACCAAAAAAAAAACGAATTTTTTTCATATTAGATAATGCTTAACGCAAAGTATGTTTTATTCTTTTTTCCAGTTTCAGAAGGGAAATATTTCTCCAATGAAGAAAGACTGTCATGGAAGAGAAGGAAGAAGGTAGAGGATCCTCCCTAATGGAAAGAAAAATGACAAGCTTTCTGATGTTGGAGAGATATCCCTTTTGAAAGTATGTTAATATTTATTATTCATCTCGCCAAAAAAAACGAATTTTTTTCATATTAGATAATGCTTAACGCAAAGTATGTTTTATTCTTTTTTCCAGTTTCAGAAGGGAAATATCTCTCCAATGAAGAAAGACTGTCATGGAAGAGAAGGAAGAAGGTAGAGGATCCTCCCTAATGGAAAGAAAAATGACAATCATTCTGATGTTGGAGAGATATCCCTTTTGAAAGTATGTTAATATTTATTATTCATCTCGCCAAAAAAACGAATTTTTTTCATATTAGATAATGCTTAACGCAAAGTATGTTTTATTCTTTTTTCCAGTTTCAGAAGGGAAATATCTCTCCAATGAAGAAAGACTGTCATGGAAGAGAAGGAAGAAGGTAGAGGATCCTCCCTAATGGAAAGAAAAATGACAATCATTCTGATGTTGGAGAGATATCCCTTTTGAAAGTATGTTAATATTTATTATTATTTTCGCCAAAAAAACGAATTTTTTTCATATTAGATAATGCTTAACGCAAAGTATGTTTTATTCTTTTTTCCAGTTTCAGAAGGGAAATATTTCTCCAATGAAGAAAGACTGTCATGGAAGAGAAGGAAGAAGGTAGAGGATCCTCCCTAATGGAAAGAAAAATGACAATCATTCTGATGTTGGAGAGATATCCCTTTTGAAAGTATGTTAATATTTATTATTCATCTCGCCAAAAAAACGAATTTTTTTCATATTAGATCAAAAAAACAAAACGAAAAAAACTCGCCAAAAAAACGAATTTTTTTCATATTAGATAATGCTTAACGCAAAGTATGTTTTATTCTTTTTTCCAGTTTCAGAAGGGAAATATCTCTCCAATGAAGAAAGACTGTCATGGAAGAGAAGGAAGAAGGTAGAGGATCCTCCCTAATGGAAAGAAAAATGACAATCATTCTGATGTTGGAGAGATATCCCTTTTGAAAGTATGTTAATATTTATTATTCATCTCGCCAAAAAAACGAATTTTTTTCATATTAGATAATGCTTAACGCAAAGTATGTTTTATTCTTTTTTCCAGTTTCAGAAGGGAAATATCTCTCCAATGAAGAAAGACTGTCATGGAAGAGAAGGATGAAGGTAGAGGATCCTCCCTAATGGAAAGAAAAATGACAATCATTCTGATGTTGGAGAGATATCCCTTTTGAAAGTATGTTAATATTTATTATTCATCTCGCCAAAAAAACGAATTTTTTTCATATTAGATAATGCTTAACGCAAAGTATGTTTTATTCTTTTTTCCAGTTTCAGAAGGGAAATATCTCTCCAATGAAGAAAGACTGTCATGGAAGAGAAGGATGAAGGTAGAGGATCCTCCATAATGGAAAGAAAAATGACAATCATTCTGATGTTGGAGAGATATCCCTTTTGAAAGTATGTTAATATTTATTATTCATCTCGCCAAAAAAACGAATTTTTTTCATATTAGATAATGCTTAACGCAAAGTATGTTTTATTCTTTTTTCCAGTTTCAGAAGGGAAATATCTCTCCAATGAAGAAAGACTGTCATGGAAGAGAAGGAAGAAGGTAGAGGATCCTCCCTAATGGAAAGAAAAATGACAATCATTCTGATGTTGGAGAGATATCCCTTTTGAAAGTATGTTAATATTTATTATTAATTTCGCCAAAAAAAACGAATTTTTTTCATATTAGATAATGCTTAACGCAAAGTATGTTTTATTCTTTTTTCCAGTTTCAGAAGGGAAATATTTCTCCAATGAAGAAAGACTGTCATGGAAGAGAAGGAAGAAGGTAGAGGATCCTCCCTAATGGAAAGAAAAATGACAATCATTCTGATGTTGGAGAGATATCCCTTTTGAAAGTATGTTAATATTTATTATTCATCTCGAAAAAAAAAACGAATTTTTTTCATATTAGATAATGTTTAACGCAAAGTATGTTTTATTCTTTTTTCCAGTTTCAGAAGGGAAATATTTCTTCTATGAAGAAAGACTGTCATTTAAGAGAAGGAGGAAGGTAGAGGATCCTCCATAATGGAAAGAAAAATGACAAGCTTTCTGATGTTGGAGAGATATCCCTTTTGAAAGTATGTTAATATTTATTATTCATCTCGCAAAAAAAAACGAATTTTTTTCATATTAGATAATGCTTAACGCAAAGTATGTTTTATTCTTTTTTCCAGTTTCAGAAGGGAAATATTTCTCCAATGAAGAAAGACTGTCATGGAAGAGAAGGAAGAAGGTAGAGGATCCTCCCTAATGGAAAGAAAAATGACAATCATTCTGATGTTGGAGAGATATCCCTTTTGAAAGTATGTTAATATTTATTATTCATCTCGCCAAAAAAACGAATTTTTTTCATATTAGATCAAAAAAACAAAACGAAAAAAACTCGCCAAAAAAACGAATTTTTTTCATATTAGATAATGCTTAACGCAAAGTATGTTTTATTCTTTTTTCCAGTTTCAGAAGGGAAATATTTCTCCAATGAAGAAAGACTGTCATGGAAGAGAAGGAAGAAGGTAGAGGATCCTCCCTAATGGAAAGAAAAATGACAATCATTCTGATGTTGGAGAGATATCCCTTTTGAAAGTATGTTAATATTTATTATTCATCTCGCCAAAAAAACGAATTTTTTTCATATTAGATAATGCTTAACGCAAAGTATGTTTTATTCTTTTTTCCAGTTTCAGAAGGGAAATATCTCTCCAATGAAGAAAGACTGTCATGGAAGAGAAGGAAGAAGGCAGAGGATCCTCCCTAATGGAAAGAAAAATGACAATCATTCTGATGTTGGAGAGATATCCCTTTTGAAAGTATGTTAATATTTATTATTCATTTCGCCAAAAAAACGAATTTTTTTCATATTAGATAATGCTTAACGCAAAGTATGTTTTATTCTTTTTTCCAGTTTCAGAAGGGAAATATTTCTCCAATGAAGAAAGACTGTCATGGAAGAGAAGGAAGAAGGTAGAGGATCCTCCCTAATGGAAAGAAAAATGACAATCATTCTGATGTTGGAGAGATATCCCTTTTGAAAGTATGTTAATATTTATTATTCATCTCGCCAAAAAAACGAATTTTTTTCATATTAGATCAAAAAAACAAAACGAAAAAAACTCGCCAAAAAAACGAATTTTTTTCATATTAGATAATGCTTAACGCAAAGTATGTTTTATTCTTTTTTCCAGTTTCAGAAGGGAAATATTTCTCCAATGAAGAAAGACTGTCATGGAAGAGAAGGTAGAGGATCCTCCCTAATGGAAAGAAAAATGACAATCATTCTGATGTTGGAGAGATATCCCTTTTGAAAGTATGTGAATATTTATTATTCATCTCGCCAAAAAAAAACGAATTTTTTTCATATTAGATAATGTTTAACGCAAAGTATGTTTTATTCTTTTTTCCAGTTTCAGAAGGGAAATATTTCTCCAATGAAGAAAGACTGTCATGGAAGAGAAGGAAGAAGGTAGAGGATCCTCCCTAATGGAAAAAAAAATGACAATCATTCTGATGTTGGAGAGATATCCCTTTTGAAAATATGTTAATATTTATTATTCATCTCGCTAAAAAAACGAATTTTTTTCATATTAGATAATGCTTAACGCAAAGTATGTTTTATTCTTTTTTCCAGTTTCAGAAGGGAAATATTTCTCCAATGAAGAAAGACTGTCATGGAAGAGAAGGAAGAAGGTAGAGGATCCTCCCTAATGGAAAGAAAAATGACAATCATTCTGATGTTGGAGAGATATCCCTTTTGAAAGTATGTTAATATTTATTATTCATCTCGCCAAAAAAACGAATTTTTTTCATATTAGATCAAAAAAACAAAACGAAAAAAACTCGCCAAAAAAACGAATTTTTTTCATATTAGATAATGCTTAACGCAAAGTATGTTTTATTCTTTTTTCCAGTTTCAGAAGGGAAATATTTCTCCAATGAAGAAAGACTGTCATGGAAGAGAAGGTAGAGGATCCTCCCTAATGGAAAGAAAAATGACAATCATTCTGATGTTGGAGAGATATCCCTTTTGAAAGTATGTGAATATTTATTATTCATCTCGCCAAAAAAAAACGAATTTTTTTCATATTAGATAATGTTTAACGCAAAGTATGTTTTATTCTTTTTTCCAGTTTCAGAAGGGAAATATTTCTTCTATGAAAAAAGACTGTCATTTAAGAGAAGGAGGAAGGTAGAGGATCCTCCCTAATGGAAAGAAAAATGACAAGCTTTCTGATTTTGGAGAGATATCCCTTTTGAAAGTATGTTAATATTTATTATTCATCTCGCAAAAAAACACGAATTTTTTTCATATTAGATAATGTTTAACGCAAAGTATGTTTTATTCTTTTTTCCAGATTCAGAAGGGAAATATTTCTCCAATGAAGAAAGACTGTCATGGAAGAGAAGGAAGAAGGTAGAGGATCCTCCCTAATGGAAAAAAAAATGACAATCATTCTGATGTTGGAGAGATATCCCTTTTGAAAATATGTTAATATTTATTATTCATCTCGCTAAAAAAACGAATTTTTTTCATATTAGATAATGCTTAACGCAAAGTATGTTTTATTCTTTTTTCCAGTTTCAGAAGGGAAATATTTCTCCAATGAAGAAAGACTGTCATGGAAGAGAAGGAAGAAGGTAGAGGATCTTCCCTAATGGAAAGAAAAATGACAATCATTCTGATGTTGGAGAGATATCCCTTTTGAAAGTATGTTAATATTTATTATTCATCTCGCCAAAAAAACGAATTTTTTTCATATTAGATAATGCTTAACGCAAAGTATGTTTTATTCTTTTTTCCAGTTTCAGAAGGGAAATATCTCTCCAATGAAGAAAGACTGTCATGGAAGAGAAGGAAGAAGGTAGAGGATCCTCCCTAATGGAAAGAAAAATGACAATCATTCTGATGTTGGAGAGATATCCCTTTTGAAAGTATGTTAATATTTATTATTCATTTCGCCAAAAAAACGAATTTTTTTCATATTAGATAATGCTTAACGCAAAGTATGTTTTATTCTTTTTTCCAGTTTCAGAAGGGAAATATTTCTCCAATGAAGAAAGACTGTCATGGAAGAGAAGGAAGAAGGTAGAGGATCCTCCCTAATGGAAAGAAAAATGACAATCATTCTGATGTTGGAGAGATATCCCTTTAGAAAGTATGTTAATATTTATTATTCATCTCACCAAAAAAAAAACGAATTTTTTTCATATTAGATAATGCTTAACGCAAAGTATGTTTTATTCTTTTTTCCAGTTTCAGAAGGGAAATATTTCTCCAATGAAGAAAGACTGTCATGGAAGAGAAGGAAGAAGGTAGAGGATCCTCCCTAATGGAAAGAAAAATGACAAGCTTTCTGATGTTGGAGAGATATCCCTTTTGAAAGTATGTTAATATTTATTATTCATCTCGCCAAAAAAAACGAATTTTTTTCATATTAGATAATGCTTAACGCAAAGTATGTTTTATTCTTTTTTCCAGTTTCAGAAGGGAAATATCTCTCCAATGAAGAAAGACTGTCATGGAAGAGAAGGAAGAAGGTAGAGGATCCTCCCTAATGGAAAGAAAAATGACAATCATTCTGATGTTGGAGAGATATCCCTTTTGAAAGTATGTTAATATTTATTATTCATCTCGCCAAAAAAACGAATTTTTTTCATATTAGATAATGCTTAACGCAAAGTATGTTTTATTCTTTTTTCCAGTTTCAGAAGGGAAATATCTCTCCAATGAAGAAAGACTGTCATGGAAGAGAAGGAAGAAGGTAGAGGATCCTCCCTAATGGAAAGAAAAATGACAATCATTCTGATGTTGGAGAGATATCCCTTTTGAAAGTATGTTAATATTTATTATTATTTTCGCCAAAAAAACGAATTTTTTTCATATTAGATAATGCTTAACGCAAAGTATGTTTTATTCTTTTTTCCAGTTTCAGAAGGGAAATATTTCTCCAATGAAGAAAGACTGTCATGGAAGAGAAGGAAGAAGGTAGAGGATCCTCCCTAATGGAAAGAAAAATGACAATCATTCTGATGTTGGAGAGATATCCCTTTTGAAAGTATGTTAATATTTATTATTCATCTCGCCAAAAAAACGAATTTTTTTCATATTAGATCAAAAAAACAAAACGAAAAAAACTCGCCAAAAAAACGAATTTTTTTCATATTAGATAATGCTTAACGCAAAGTATGTTTTATTCTTTTTTCCAGTTTCAGAAGGGAAATATCTCTCCAATGAAGAAAGACTGTCATGGAAGAGAAGGAAGAAGGTAGAGGATCCTCCCTAATGGAAAGAAAAATGACAATCATTCTGATGTTGGAGAGATATCCCTTTTGAAAGTATGTTAATATTTATTATTCATCTCGCCAAAAAAACGAATTTTTTTCATATTAGATAATGCTTAACGCAAAGTATGTTTTATTCTTTTTTCCAGTTTCAGAAGGGAAATATCTCTCCAATGAAGAAAGACTGTCATGGAAGAGAAGGATGAAGGTAGAGGATCCTCCCTAATGGAAAGAAAAATGACAATCATTCTGATGTTGGAGAGATATCCCTTTTGAAAGTATGTTAATATTTATTATTCATCTCGCCAAAAAAACGAATTTTTTTCATATTAGATAATGCTTAACGCAAAGTATGTTTTATTCTTTTTTCCAGTTTCAGAAGGGAAATATCTCTCCAATGAAGAAAGACTGTCATGGAAGAGAAGGATGAAGGTAGAGGATCCTCCCTAATGGAAAGAAAAATGACAATCATTCTGATGTTGGAGAGATATCCCTTTTGAAAGTATGTTAATATTTATTATTCATCTCGCCAAAAAAACGAATTTTTTTCATATTAGATAATGCTTAACGCAAAGTATGTTTTATTCTTTTTTCCAGTTTCAGAAGGGAAATATCTCTCCAATGAAGAAAGACTGTCATGGAAGAGAAGGAAGAAGGTAGAGGATCCTCCCTAATGGAAAGAAAAATGACAATCATTCTGATGTTGGAGAGATATCCCTTTTGAAAGTATGTTAATATTTATTATTAATTTCGCCAAAAAAACGAATTTTTTTCATATTAGATAATGCTTAACGCAAAGTATGTTTTATTCTTTTTTCCAGTTTCAGAAGGGAAATATTTCTCCAATGAAGAAAGACTGTCATGGAAGAGAAGGAAGAAGGTAGAGGATCCTCCCTAATGGAAAGAAAAATGACAATCATTCTGATGTTGGAGAGATATCCCTTTTGAAAGTATTTAATATTTATTATTCATCTCGAAAAAAAAAACGAATTTTTTTCATATTAGATAATGTTTAACGCAAAGTATGTTTTATTCTTTTTTCCAGTTTCAGAAGGGAAATATTTCTTCTATGAAGAAAGACTGTCATTTAAGAGAAGGAGGAAGGTAGAGGATCCTCCCTAATGGAAAGAAAAATGACAAGCTTTCTGATGTTGGAGAGATATCCCTTTTGAAAGTATGTTAATATTTATTATTCATCTCGCAAAAAAAAACGAATTTTTTTCATATTAGATAATGCTTAACGCAAAGTATGTTTTATTCTTTTTTCCAGTTTCAGAAGGGAAATATTTCTCCAATGAAGAAAGACTGTCATGGAAGAGAAGGAAGAAGGTAGAGGATCCTCCCTAATGGAAAGAAAAATGACAATCATTCTGATGTTGGAGAGATATCCCTTTTGAAAGTATGTTAATATTTATTATTCATCTCGCCAAAAAAACGAATTTTTTTCATATTAGATCAAAAAAACAAAACGAAAAAAACTCGCCAAAAAAACGAATTTTTTTCATATTAGATAATGCTTAACGCAAAGTATGTTTTATTCTTTTTTCCAGTTTCAGAAGGGAAATATTTCTCCAATGAAGAAAGACTGTCATGGAAGAGAAGGAAGAAGGTAGAGGATCCTCCCTAATGGAAAGAAAAATGACAATCATTCTGATGTTGGAGAGATATCCCTTTTGAAAGTATGTTAATATTTATTATTCATCTCGCCAAAAAAACGAATTTTTTTCATATTAGATAATGCTTAACGCAAAGTATGTTTTATTCTTTTTTCCAGTTTCAGAAGGGAAATATCTCTCCAATGAAGAAAGACTGTCATGGAAGAGAAGGAAGAAGGCAGAGGATCCTCCCTAATGGAAAGAAAAATGACAATCATTCTGATGTTGGAGAGATATCCCTTTTGAAAGTATGTTAATATTTATTATTCATTTCGCCAAAAAAACGAATTTTTTTCATATTAGATAATGCTTAACGCAAAGTATGTTTTATTCTTTTTTCCAGTTTCAGAAGGGAAATATTTCTCCAATGAAGAAAGACTGTCATGGAAGAGAAGGAAGAAGGTAGAGGATCCTCCCTAATGGAAAGAAAAATGACAATCATTCTGATGTTGGAGAGATATCCCTTTTGAAAGTATGTTAATATTTATTATTCATCTCGCCAAAAAAACGAATTTTTTTCATATTAGATCAAAAAAACAAAACGAAAAAAACTCGCCAAAAAAACGAATTTTTTTCATATTAGATAATGCTTAACGCAAAGTATGTTTTATTCTTTTTTCCAGTTTCAGAAGGGAAATATTTCTCCAATGAAGAAAGACTGTCATGGAAGAGAAGGTAGAGGATCCTCCCTAATGGAAAGAAAAATGACAATCATTCTGATGTTGGAGAGATATCCCTTTTGAAAGTATGTGAATATTTATTATTCATCTCGCCAAAAAAAAACGAATTTTTTTCATATTAGATAATGTTTAACGCAAAGTATGTTTTATTCTTTTTTCCAGTTTCAGAAGGGAAATATTTCTCCAATGAAGAAAGACTGTCATGGAAGAGAAGGAAGAAGGTAGAGGATCCTCCCTAATGGAAAAAAAAATGACAATCATTCTGATGTTGGAGAGATATCCCTTTTGAAAATATGTTAATATTTATTATTCATCTCGCTAAAAAAACGAATTTTTTTCATATTAGATAATGCTTAACGCAAAGTATGTTTTATTCTTTTTTCCAGTTTCAGAAGGGAAATATTTCTCCAATGAAGAAAGACTGTCATGGAAGAGAAGGAAGAAGGTAGAGGATCTTCCCTAATGGAAAGAAAAATGACAATCATTCTGATGTTGGAGAGATATCCCTTTTGAAAGTATGTTAATATTTATTATTCATCTCGCCAAAAAAAACGAATTTTTTTCATATTAGATAATGCTTAACGCAAAGTATGTTTTATTCTTTTTTCCAGTTTCAGAAGGGAAATATCTCTCCAATGAAGAAAGACTGTCATGGAAGAGAAGGAAGAAGGTAGAGGATCCTCCCTAATGGAAAGAAAAATGACAATCATTCTGATGTTGGAGAGATATCCCTTTTGAAAGTATGTTAATATTTATTATTCATTTCGCCAAAAAAACGAATTTTTTTCATATTAGATAATGCTTAACGCAAAGAATGTTTTATTCTTTTTTCCAGTTTCAGAAGGGAAATATTTCTCCAATGAAGAAAGACTGTCATGGAAGAGAAGGAAGAAGGTAGAGGATCCTCCCTAATGGAAAGAAAAATGACAATCATTCTGATGTTGGAGAGATATCCCTTTAGAAAGTATGTTAATATTTATTATTCATCTCACCAAAAAAAAAAACGAATTTTTTTCATATTAGATAATGCTTAACGCAAAGTATGTTTTATTCTTTTTTCCAGTTTCAGAAGGGAAATATTTCTCCAATGAAGAAAGACTGTCATGGAAGAGAAGGAAGAAGGTAGAGGATCCTCCCTAATGGAAAGAAAAATGACAAGCTTTCTGATGTTGGAGAGATATCCCTTTTGAAAGTATGTTAATATTTATTATTCATCTCGCCAAAAAAAACGAATTTTTTTCATATTAGATAATGCTTAACGCAAAGTATGTTTTATTCTTTTTTCCAGTTTCAGAAGGGAAATATTTCTCCAATGAAGAAAGACTGTCATCGAAGAGAAGGAAGAAGGTAGAGGATCCTCCCTAATGGAAAGAAAAATGACAATCATTCTGATGTTGGAGAGATATCCCTTTTGAAAGTATGTTAATATTTATTATTCATCTCGCCAAAAAAACGAATTTTTTTCATATTAGATAATGCTTAACGCAAAGTATGTTTTATTCTTTTTTCCAGTTTCAGAAGGGAAATATCTCTCCAATGAAGAAAGACTGTCATGGAAGAGAAGGAAGAAGGTAGAGGATCCTCCCTAATGGAAAGAAAAATGACAATCATTCTGATGTTGGAGAGATATCCCTTTTGAAAGTATGTTAATATTTATTATTCATCTCGCCAAAAAAACGAATTTTTTTCATATTAGATAATGCTTAACGCAAAGTATGTTTTATTCTTTTTTCCAGTTTCAGAAGGGAAATATCTCTCCAATGAAGAAAGACTGTCATGGAAGAGAAGGAAGAAGGTAGAGGATCCTCCCTAATGGAAAGAAAAATAACAATCATTCTGATGTTGGAGAGATATCCCTTTTGAAAGTATGTTAATATTTATTATTCATCTCGCCAAAAAAACGAATTTTTTTCATATTAGATAATGCTTAATGCAAAGTATGTTTTATTCTTTTTTCCAGTTTCAGAAGGGAAATATCTCTCCAATGAAGAAAGACTGTCATGGAAGAGAAGGAAGAAGGTAGAGGATCCTCCCTAATGGAAAGAAAAATGACAATCATTCTGATGTTGGAGAGATATCCCTTTTGAAAGTATGTTAATATTTATTATTCATCTCGCCAAAAAAAACGAATTTTTTTCATATTAGATAATGCTTAACGCAAAGTATGTTTTATTCTTTTTTCCAGTTTCAGAAGGGAAATATCTCTCCAATGAAGAAAGACTGTCATGGAAGAGAAGGAAGAAGGTAGAGGATCCTCCCTAATGGAAAGAAAAATGACAATCATTCTGATGTTGGAGAGATATCCCTTTTGAAAGTATGTTAATATTTATTATTCATCTCGCCAAAAAAACGAATTTTTTTCATATTAGATAATGCTTAACGCAAAGTATGTTTTATTCTTTTTTCCAGTTTCAGAAGGGAAATATCTCTCCAATGAAGAAAGACTGTCATGGAAGAGAAGGAAGAAGGTAGAGGATCCTCCCTAATGGAAAGAAAAATGACAATCATTCTGATGTTGGAGAGATATCCCTTTTGAAAGTATGTTAATATTTATTATTAATTTCGCCAAAAAAACGAATTTTTTTCATATTAGATAATGCTTAACGCAAAGTATGTTTTATTCTTTTTTCCAGTTTCAGAAGGGAAATATTTCTCCAATGAAGAAAGACTGTCATGGAAGAGAAGGAAGAAGGTAGAGGATCCTCCCTAATGGAAAGAAAAATGACAATCATTCTGATGTTGGAGAGATATCCCTTTTGAAAGTATGTTAATATTTATTATTCATCTCGCCAAAAAAACGAATTTTTTTCATATTAGATCAAAAAAACAAAACGAAAAAAACTCGCCAAAAAAACGAATTTTTTTCATATTAGATAATGCTTAACGCAAAGTATGTTTTATTCTTTTTTCCAGTTTCAGAAGGGAAATATTTCTCCAATGAAGAAAGACTGTCATGGAAGAGAAGGAAGAAGGTAGAGGATCCTCCCTAATGGAAAGAAAAATGACAATCATTCTGATGTTGGAGAGATATCCCTTTTGAAAGTATGTTAATATTTATTATTCATCTCGCCAAAAAAACGAATTTTTTTCATATTAGATAATGCTTAACGCAAAGTATGTTTTATTCTTTTTTCCAGTTTCAGAAGGGAAATATCTCTCCAATGAAGAAAGACTGTCATGGAAGAGAAGGATGAAGGTAGAGGATCCTCCCTAATGGAAAGAAAAATGACAATCATTCTGATGTTGGAGAGATATCCCTTTTGAAAGTATGTTAATATTTATTATTCATCTCGCCAAAAAAAACGAATTTTTTTCATATTAGATAATGCTTAACGCAAAGTATGTTTTATTCTTTTTTCCTGTTTCAGAAGGGAAATATCTCTCCAATGAAGAAAGACTGTCATGGAAGAGAAGGAAGAAGGTAGAGGATCCTCCCTAATGGAAAGAAAAATGACAATCATTCTGATGTTGGAGAGATATCCCTTTTGAAAGTATGTTAATATTTATTATTAATTTCGCCAAAAAAACGAATTTTTTTCATATTAGATAATGCTTAACGCAAAGTATGTTTTATTCTTTTTTCCAGTTTCAGAAGGGAAATATTTCTCCAATGAAGAAAGACTGTCATGGAAGAGAAGAAAGAAGGTAGAGGATCCTCCCTAATGGAAAGAAAAATGACAATCATTCTGATGTTGGAGAGATATCCCTTTTGAAAGTATGTTAATATTTATTATTCATCTCGAAAAAAAAAACGAATTTTTTTCATATTAGATAATGTTTAACGCAAAGTATGTTTTATTCTTTTTTCCAGTTTCAGAAGGGAAATATTTCTTCTATGAAGAAAGACTGTCATTTAAGAGAAGGAGGAAGGTAGAGGATCCTCCCTAATGGAAAGAAAAATGACAAGCTTTCTGATGTTGGAGAGATATCCCTTTTGAAAGTATGTTAATATTTATTATTCATCTCGCAAAAAAAAAACGAATTTTTTTCATATTAGATAATGCTTAACGCAAAGTATGTTTTATTCTTTTTTCCAGTTTCAGAAGGGAAATATTTCTCCAATGAAGAAAGACTGTCATGGAAGAGAAGGAAGAAGGTAGAGGATCCTCCCTAATGGAAAGAAAAATGACAATCATTCTGATGTAGGAGAGATATCCCTTTTGAAAGTATGTTAATATTTATTATTCATCTCGCCAAAAAAACGAATTTTTTTCATATTAGATCAAAAAAACAAAACGAAAAAAACTCGCCAAAAAAACGAATTTTTTTCATATTAGATAATGCTTAACGCAAAGTATGTTTTATTCTTTTTTCCAGTTTCAGAAGGGAAATATCTCTCCAATGAAGAAAGACTGTCATGGAAGAGAAGGAAGAAGGCAGAGGATCCTCCCTAATGGAAAGAAAAATGACAATCATTCTGATGTTGGAGAGATATCCCTTTTGAAAGTATGTTAATATTTATTATTCATCTCGCCAAAAAAAACGAATTTTTTTCATATTAGATAATGCTTAACGCAAAGTATGTTTTATTCTTTTTTCCAGTTTCAGAAGGGAAATATTTCTCCAATGAAGAAAGACTGTCATGGAAGAGAAGGAAGAAGGTAGAGGATCCTCCCTAATGGAAAGAAAAATGACAATCATTCTGATGTTGGAGAGATATCCCTTTTGAAAATATGTTAATATTTATTATTCATCTCGCTATAAAAACGAATTTTATTCATATTAGATAATGCTTAACGCAAAGTATGTTTTATTCTTTTTTTCAGTTTCAGAAGGGAAATATTTCTCCAATGAAGAAAGACTGTCATGGAAGAGAAGGAAGAAGGTAGAGGATCCTCCCTAATAGAAAGAAAAATGACAATCATTCTGATGTTGGAGAGATATCCCTTTTGAAAATATGTTTATATTTATTATTCATATCGCTAAAAAAACGAATTTTTTTCATATTAGATAATGCTTAACGCAAAGTATGTTTTATTCATTTTTCCAGTTTCAGAAGGGAAATATTTCTCCAATGAAGAAAGATTGTCATGGAAGAGAAGGAAGAAGGTAGAGGATCCTCCCTAATGGAAAGAAAAATGACAATCATTCTGATGTTGGAGAGATATCCCTTTTGAAAGTATGTTAATATTTATTATTCATCTCGCCAAAAAAAACGAATTTTTTTCATATTAGATAATGCTTAACGCAAAGTATGTTTTATTCTTTTTTCCAGTTTCAGAAGGGAAATATTTCTCCAATGAAGAAAGACTGTCATGGAAGAGAATGAAGAAGGTAGAGGATCCTCCCTAATGGAAAGAAAAATGACAATCATTCTGATGTTGGAGAGATATCCCTTTTGAAAGTATGTTAATATTTATTATTCATCTCGCCAAAAAAAAACGAATTTTTTTCATATTAGATAATGTTTAGCGCAAAGTATGTTTTATTCTTTTTTCCAGTTTCAGAAGGGAAATATTTCTTCTATGAAGAAAGACTGTCATTTAAGAGAAGGAGGAAGGTAGAGGATCCTCCCTAATTGAAAGAAAAATGACAAGCTTTCTGATGTTGGAGAGATATCCCTTTTGAATGTATGTTAATATTTATTATTCATCTCGCAAAAAAAAACGAATTTTTTTCATATTAGATAATGCTTAACGCAAAGTATGTTTTATTCTTTTTTCCAGTTTCAGAAGGGAAATATTTCTCCAATGAAGAAAGACTGTCATGGAAGAGAATGAAGAAGGTAGAGGATCCTCCCTAATGGAAAGAAAAATGACAATCATTCTGATGTTGGAGAGATATCCCTTTTGAAAGTATGTTAATATTTATTATTCATCTCGCCAAAAAAAAACGAATTTTTTTCATATTAGATAATGTTTAACGCAAAGTATGTTTTATTCTTTTTTCCAGTTTCAGAAGGGAAATATTTCTTCTATGAAGAAAGACTGTCATTTAAGAGAAGGAGGAAGGTAGAGGATCCTCCCTAATTGAAAGAAAAATGACAAGCTTTCTGATGTTGGAGAGATATCCCTTTTGAATGTATGTTAATATTTATTATTCATCTCGCAAAAAAAAACGAATTTTTTTCATATTAGATAATGCTTAACGCAAAGTATGTTTTATTCTTTTTTCCATTTTCAGAAGGGAAATATTTCTCCAATGAAGAAAGACTGTCATGGAAGAGAAGGAAGAAGGTAGAGGATCCTCCCTAATGGAAAGAAAAATGACAATCTTTCTGATGTTGGAGAGATATCCCTTTTGAAAGTATGTTAATATTTATTATTCATCTCGCCAAAAAAAACGAATTTTTTTCATATTAGATAATGTTTAACGCAAAGTATGTTTTATTCTTTTTTCCAGTTTCAGAAGGGAAATATTCTCCAATGAAGAAAGACTGTCATGGAAGAGAAGGAAGAAGGTAGAGGATCCTCCCTAATGGAAAGAAAAATGACAATCATTCTGATGTTGGAGAGATATCCCTTTTGAAAGTATGTTAATATTTATTATTCATGTCGCCAAAAAATAAACGAATTTTTTTCATATTAGATAATGTTTAACGCAAAGTATGTTTTATTCTTTTTTCCAGTTTCAGGAGGGAAATATTTCTCCAATGAAGAAAGACTGTCATGGAAGAGAAGGAAGAAGGTAGAGGATCCTCCCTAATGGAAAGAAAAATGACAATCATTCTGATGTTGGAGAGATATCCCTTTTGAAAGTATGTTAATATTTATTATTCATCTCGCCAAAAAAAATGAATTTTTGTCATATTAGATAATGTTTAACGCAAAGTATGTTTTATTCTTTTTTTCAGTTTCAGAAGGGAAATATTTCTCCAATGAAGAAAGACTGACATGGAAGAGAAGGAAGAAGGTAGAGGATCCTCCCTAATGGAAAGAAAAATGTCAATCATTCTGATGTTGGAGAGATATCCCTTTTGAAAGTATGTTAATATTTATTATTCATCTCGCCAAAAAAAACGAATTTTTTTTTCATATTAGATAATGTTTAACGCAAAGTATGTTTTATTCTTTTTTCCAGTTTCAGAAGGGAAATATTTCTCCAATGAAGAAAGACTGTCATGGAAGAGAAGGAAGAAGGTAGAGGATCCTCCCTAATGGAAAGAAAAATGACAATCATTCTGATGTTGGAGAGATATACCTTTTGAAAGTATGTTTATATTTATTATTCATCTCGCCAAAAAAAACGAATTTTTTTCATATTAGATAATGTTTAACGCAAAGTATGTTTTATTCTTTTTTCCAGTTTCAGAAGGGAAATATTTCTCCAATGAAGAAAGACTGTCATGGAAGAGAAGGAAGAAGGTAGAGGATCCTCCCTAATGGAAAGAAAAATGACAATCATTCTGATGTTGGAGAGATATCCCTTTTGAAATTATGTTAATTTTTATTATTCATCTCGCCAAAAAAAACGAATTTTTTTCATATTAGATAATGTTTAACCCAAAGTATGTTTTATTCTTTTTTCCAGTTTCAGAAGGGAAATATTTCTCCAATGAAGAAAGACGGTCATGGAAGAGAAGGAAGAAGGTAGAGGATCCTCCCTAATGGAAAGAAAAATGACAATCATTCTGATGTTGGAGAGATATCCCTTTTGAAAGTATGTTAATATTTATTATTCATCTCGCCAAAAAAAATGAATTTTTTTCATATTAGATAATGTTTAACGCAAAGTATGTTTTATTCTTTTTTCCAGGTTCAGAAGGGAAATATTTCTCCAATGAAGAAAGACTGTCATGGAAGAGAGGGAAGAAGGTAGAGGATCCTCCCTAATGGAAAGAAAAATGACAATCATTCTGATGTTGGAGTATGTTAATATTTATTATTCATCTCGCCAAAAAAAAACGAATTTTTTTCATATTAGATAATGCTTAACGCAAAGTATGTTTTATTCTTTTTTCCAGTTTCAGAAGGGAAATATTTCTCCAATGAAGAAAGACTGTCATGGAAGAGAAGGAAGAAGGTAGAGGATCCTCCCTAATGGAAAGAAAAATGACAATCATTCTGATGTTGGAGAGATATCCCTTTTGAAAGTATGTTAAAATTTATTATTTATCTCGCCAAAAAAAACGAATTTTTTTCATATTAGATAATGTTTAACGCAAAGTATGTTTTATTCTTTTTTCCAGGTTCAGAAGGGAAATATTTCTCCAATGAAGAAAGACTGTCATGGAAGAGAAGGAAGAAGGTAGAGGATCCTCCCTAATGGAAAGAAAAATGACAATCATTCTGATGTTGGAGAGATATCCCTTTTGAAAGTATGTTAGTATTTATTATTCATCTCGCCAAAAAAAAACGAATTTTTTTCATATTAGATAATGTTTAACGCAAAGTATGTTTTATTCTTTTTTCCAGGTTCAGAAGGGAAATATTTCTCCAATGAAGAAAGACTGTCATGGAAGAGAGGGAAGAAGGTAGAGGATCCTCCCTAATGGAAAGAAAAATGACAATCATTCTGATGTTGGAGTATGTTAATATTTATTATTCATCTCGCCCAAAAAAAACGAATTTTTTTCATATTAGATAATGTTTAACGCAAAGTATGTTTTATTCTTTTTTCCAGTTTCAGAAGGGAAATATTTCTCCAATGAAGAAAGACTGTCATGGAAGAGAAGGAAGAAGATAGAGGATCCTTCCTAATGGATAGAAAAATGACAATCATTCTGATGTTGGAGAGATATCCCTTTTGAAAGTATGTTAATATTTATTATTCATCTCGCCAAAAAAACGAATTTTTTTCATATTAGATAATGTTTAACGCAAAGTATGTTTTATTCTTTTTTCCAGTTTCAGAAGGGAAATATTTCTCCAATGAAGAAAGACTGTCATGGAAGAGAAGGAAGAAGGTAGAGGATCCTCCCTAATGGAAAGAAAAATGACAATCATTCTGATGTTGGAGAGATATCCCTTTTGAAAGTATGTTAATATTTATTATTCATCTCGCCAAAAAAAACGAATTTTTTTCATATTAGATAATGTTTAACGCAAAGTATGTTTTATTCTTTTTTCCAGTTTCAGAAGGGAAAAATTTTTCTCCAATGAAGAAAGACTGTCATGGAAGAGAAGGAAGAAGGTAGAGGATCCTCCCAAATGGAAAGAAAAATGACAATCATTCTGATGTTGGAGAGATATCCCTTTTGAAAGTATGTTAATATTTATTATTCATCTCGCCAAAAAAAAAATGAATTTTTTTCATATTAGATAATGTTTAACGCAAAGTATGTTTTACTCTTTTTTCTAGTTTCAGAAAGGAAATATTTCTCCAATGAAGAAAGACTGCCATGGAAGAGAAGGAAGAAGGTAGAGGATCCTCCCTAATGGAAAGAAAAATGACAATCATTCTGATGTTGGAGAGATATCCCTTTTGAAAGTATGTTAATATTTATTATTCATCTCGCCAAAAAAAAAACGAATTTCTTTCATATTAGATAATGTTTAACGCAAAGTATGTTTTATTCTTTTTTCCAGTTTCAGAAGGGAAATATTTCTCCAATGAAGAAAGACTGTCATGGAAGAGAAGGAAGAAGGTAGAGGATCCTCCCTAATGGAAAGAAAAATGACAATCATTCTGATGTTGGAGAGATATCCCTTTTGAATGTATGTTAATATTTATTATTCATCTCGCCAAAAAAAACGAATTTTTGTCATATTAGATAATGTTTAACGCAAAGTATGTTTTATTCTTTTTTCCAGTTTCAGAAGGGAAATATTTCTCCAATGAAGAAAGACTGTCATGGAAGAGAAGGAAGAAGGTAGAGGATCCTCCCTAACGGAAAGAAAAATGACAATCATTCTGATGTTGGAGAGATATCCCTTTTGAAAGTATGTTAATATTTATTATTCATCTCGCCAAAAAAAACGAATTTTTTTCATATTAGATAATGTTTAACGCAAAGTATGTTTTATTCTTTTTTCCAGTTTCAGAAGGGAAATATTTCTCCAATGAAGAAAGACTGTCATGGAAGAGAAGGAAGAAGGTAGAGGATCCTCCCTAATGGAAAGAAAAATGACAATCATTCTGATGTTGGAGAGATATCCCTTTTGAAAGTATGTTAGTATTTATTATTCATCTCGCCAAAAAAAAACGAATTTTTTTCATATTAGATAATGTTTAACACAAAGTATGTTTTATTCTTTTTTCCAGGTTCAGAAGGGAAATATTTCTCCAATGAAGAAAGACTGTCATGGAAGAGAAGGAAGAAGGTAGAGGATCCTCCCTAATGGAAAGAAAAATGACAATCATTCTGATGTTGGAGAGATATCCCTTTTGAAAGTATGTTAATATTTATTATTCATCTCGCCAAAAAAAACGAATTTTTGTCATATTAGATAATGTTTAACGCAAAGTATGTTTTATTCTTTTTTCCAGTTTCAGAAGGGAAATATTTTTCCAATGAAGAAAGACTGTCATGGAAGAGAAGGAAGAAGGTAGAGGATCCTCCCTAATGGAAAGAAAAATGACAATCATTCAGATGTTGGAGAGATATCCCTTTTGAAAGTATGTTAATATTTATTATTCATCTCGCCAAAAAAAAACGAATTTTTTTCATATTAGATAATGTTTAACGCAAAGTATGTTTTATTCTTTTTTCCAGTTTCAGAAGGGAAATATTTCTCCAATGAAGAAAGACTGTCATGGAAGAGAAGGAAGAAGGTAGAGGATCCTCCCTAATGGAAAGAAAAATGACAATCATTCTGATGTTGGAGAGATATCCCTTTTGAAAGTATGTTAATATTTATTATTCATCTCGCCAAAAAAAAACGAATTTTTTTCATATTAGATAATGTTTAACGCAAAGTATGTTTTATTCTTTTTTCCAGTTTCAGAAGGGAAATATTTCTCCAATGAAGAAAGACTGTCATGGAAGAGAAGGAAGAAGGTCGAGGATCCTCCCTAATGGATAGAAAAATGACAATCATTCTGATGTTGGAGAGATATCCCTTTTGAAAGTATGTTAATATTTATTATTCATCTCGCCAAAAAAAACGAATTTTTTATATATTAGATAATGTTTAACGCAAAGTATGTTTTATTCTTTTTTCCAGTTTCAGAAGGGAAATATTTCTCCAATGAAGAAAGACTGTCATGGAAGAGAAGGAAGAAGGTAGAGGATCCTCCCTAATGGAAAGAAAAATGACAATCATTCTGATGTTGGAGAGATATCCCTTTTGAAAGTATGTTAATATTTATTATTCATCTCGCTAAAAAAAAAACGAATTTTTTTCATATTAGATAATGTTTAACGCAAAGTATGTTTTATTCTTTTTTCCAGTTTCAGAAGGGAAATATTTCTCCAATGAAGAAAGACTGTCATGGAAGAGAAGGAAGAAGGTAGAGGATCCTCCCTAATGGAAAGAAAAATAACAATCATTCTGATGTTGGAGAGATATCCCTTTTGAAAGTATGTTAATATTTATTATTCTTATCGCCAAAAAAAACGAATTTTTTTCATATTAGATAATGTTTAACGCAAAGTATGTTTTATTCTTTTTTCCAGTTTCAGAAGGGAAATATTTCTCCAATGAAGAAAGACTGTCATGGAAGAGAAGGAAGAAGGTAGAGGATCCTCCCTAATGGAAAGAAAAATGACAATCATTCTGATGTTGGAGAGATATCCCTTTTGAAAGTATGTTAATATTTATTATTCATCTCGCCAAAAAAAAAAACGAATTTTTTTCATATTAGATAATGTTTAACGCAAAGTATGTTTTATTCTTTTTTCCAGTTTCAGAAGGGAAATATTTCTCCAATGAAGAAAGACTGTCATGGAAGAGAAGGAAGAAGGTAGAGGATCCTCCCTAATGGAAAGAAAAATGACAATCATTCTGATGTTGGAGAGATATCCCTTTTGAAAGTATGTTAATATTTATTATTCATCTCGCCAAAAAAAACGAATTTTTTCATATTAGATAATGTTTAACGCAAAGTATGTTTTATTCTTTTTTCCAGTTTCAGAAGGGAAATATTTCTCCAATGAAGAAAGACTGTCATGGAAGAGAAGGAAGAAGGTAGAGGATCCTCCCTAATGGAAAGAAAAATGACAATCATTCTGATGTTGGAGAGATATCCCTTTTGAAAGTATGTTAATATTTATTATTCATCTCGCTAAAAAAAAACGAATTTTTTTCATATTAGATAATGTTTAACGCAAAGTATGTTTTATTCTTTTTTTCCAGTTTCAGAAGGGAAATATTTCTCCAATGAAGAAAGACTGTCTTGGAAGAGAAGGAAGAAGGTAGAGGATCCTCCCTAATGGAAAGAAAAATTACAATCATTCTGATGTTGGGAGATATCCCTTTTGAAAGTATGTTAATATTTATTATTCATCTCGCCAAAAAAAACGAATTTTTTTCATATTAGATAATGTTTAACGCAAAGTATGTTTTATTCTTTTTTCCAGTTTCAGAAGGGAAATATTTCTCCAATGAAGAAAGACTGTCATGGAAGAGAAGGAAGAAGGTAGAGGATCCTCCCTAATGGAAAGAAAAATGATAATCATTCTGATGTTGGAGAGATATCCCTTTTGAAAGTATGTTAATATTTATTATTCATCTCGCCAAAAAAAAACGAATTTTTTTCATATTAGATAATGTTTAACGCAAAGTATGTTTTATTCTTTTTTCCAGTTTCAGAAGGGAAATATTTCTCCAATGAAGAAAGACTGTCATGGAAGAGAAGGAACAAGGTAGAGGATCCTCCCTAATGGAAAGAAAAATGACAATCATTCTGATGTTGGAGAGATATCCCTTTTGAAAGTATGTTAATATTTATTATTCATCTCGCCAAAAAAAACGAATTTTTTTCATATTAGATAATGTTTAACGCAAAGTATGTTTTATTCTTTTTTCCAGTTTCAGAAGGGAAATATTTCTCCAATGAAGAAAGACTGTCATGGAAGAGAAGGAAGAAGGTAGAGGATCCTCCCTAATGGAAAGAAAAATGACAATCATTCTGATGTTGGAGAGATATCCCTTTTGAAAGTATGTTAATATTTATTATTCATCTCACCAAAAAAAAAACGAATTTTTTTCATATTAGATAATGTTTAACGCAAAGTATGTTTTATTCTTTTTTCCAGTTTCAGAAGGGAAATATTTCTCCAATGAAGAAAGACTGTCATGGAAGAGAAGGAAGAAGGTAGAGGATCCTCCCTAATGGAAAGAAAAATGACAATCATTCTGATGTTGGAGAGATATCCCTTTTGAAAGTATGTTAATATTTATTATTCATCTCGCCAAAAAAAACGAATTTTTTTCATATTAGATAATGTTTAACGCAAAGTATGTTTTATTCTTTTTTCCAGTTTCAGAAGGGAAATATTTCTCCAATGAAGAAAGACTGTCATGGAAGAGAAGGAAGAAGGTAGAGGATCCTCCCAAATGGAAAGAAAAATGACAATCATTCTGATGTTGGAGAGATATCCCTTTTATTAGTATGTTAATATTTATTATTCATCTCGCCAAAAAAAAGGAATTTTTTTCATATTAGATAATGTTTAACGCAAAGTATGTTTTATTCTTTTTTCTAGTTTCAGAAGGGAAATATTTCTCCAATGAAGAAAGACTGCCATGGAAGAGAAGGAAGAAGGTAGAGGATCCTCCCTAATGGAAAGAAAAATGACAATCATTCTGATGTTGGAGAGATATCCCTTTTGAAAGTAAGTTAATATTTATTATTCATCTCGCCAAAAAAAACGAATTTTTTTCATATTAGATAATGTTTAACGCAAAGTATGTTTTATTCTTTTTTCCAGTTTCAGAAGGGAAATATTTCTCCAATGAAGAAAGACTGTCATGGAAGAGAAGGAAGAAGGTAGAGGATCCTCCCTAATGGAAAGAAAAATGACAATCATTCTGATGTTGGAGAGATATCCCTTTTGAAAGTATGTTAATATTTATTATTCATCTCGCCAAAAAAAAACGAATTTTTTTCATATTAGATAATGTTTAACGCAAAGTATGTTTTATTTTTTTTTCCAGTTTCAGAAGGGAAATATTTCTCCAATGAAGAAAGACTGTCATGGAAGAGAAGGAAGAAGGTCGAGGATCCTCCCTAATGGATAGAAAAATGACAATCATTCTGATGTTGGAGAGATATCCCTTTTGAAAGTATGTTAATATTTATTATTCATCTCGCCAAAAAAAACGAATTTTTTTCATATTAGATAATGTTTAACGCAAAGTATGTTTTATTCTTTTTTCCAGTTTCAGAAGGGAAATAATTCTCCAATGAAGAAAGACTGTCATGGAAGAGAAGGAAGAAGGTAGAGGATCCTCCCTAATGGAAAGAAAAATGACAATCATTCTGATGTTGGAGAGATATCCCTTTTGAAAGTATGTTAATATTTATTATTCATCTCGCTAAAAAAAAACGAATTTTTTTCATATTAGATAATGTTTAACGCAAAGTATGTTTTATTCTTTTTTCCAGTTTCAGAAGGGAAATATTTCTCCAATGAAGAAAGACTGTCATGGAAGAGAAGGAAGAAGGTAGAGGATCCTCCCTAATGGAAAGAAAAATAACAATCATTCTGATGCTGGAGAGATATCCCTTTTGAAAGTATGTTAATATTTATTATTCATCTCGCCAAAAAAAAAAAACGAATTTTTTTCATATTAGATAATGTTTAACGCAAAGTATGTTTTATTCTTTTTTCCAGTTTCAGAAGGGAAATATTTCTCCAATGAAGAAAGACTGTCATGGAAGAGAAGGAAGAAGGTAGAGGATCCTCCCTAATGGAAAGAAAAATGACAATCATTCTGATGTTGGAGAGATATCCCTTTTGAAAGTATGTTAATATTTATTATTCATCTCGCCAAAAAAAACGAATTTTTTTCATATTAGATAATGTTTAACGCAAAGTATGTTTTATTCTTTTTTCCAGTTTCAGAAGGGAAATATTTCTCCAATGAAGAAAGACTGTCATGGAAGAGAAGGAAGAAGGTAGAGGATCCTCCCTAATGGAAAGAAAAATGACAATCATTCTGATGTTGGAGAGATATCCCTTTTGAAAGTATGTTAATATTTATTATTCATCTCGCTAAAAAAAAACGAATTTTTTTCATATTAGATAATGTTTAACGCAAAGTATGTTTTATTCTTTTTTTCCAGTTTCAGAAGGGAAATATTTCTCCAATGAAGAAAGACTGTCATGGAAGAGAAGGAAGAAGGTAGAGGATCCTCCCTAATGGAAAGAAAAATTACAATCATTCTGATGTTGGAGAGATATCCCTTTTGAAAGTATGTTAATATTTATTATTCATCTCGCCAAAAAAAACGAATTTTTTTCATATTAGATAATGTTTAACGCAAAGTATGTTTTATTCTTTTTTCCAGTTTCAGAAGGGAAATATTTCTCCAATGAAGAAAGACTGTCATGGAAGAGAAGGAAGAAGGTAGAGGATCCTCCCTAATGGAAAGAAAAATGATAATCATTCTGATGTTGGAGAGATATCCCTTTTGAAAGTATGTTAATATTTATTATTCATCTCGCCAAAAAAAACGAATTTTTTTCATATTAGATAATGTTTAACGCAAAGTATGTTTTATTCTTTTTTCCAGTTTCAGAAGGGAAATATTTCTCCAATGAAGAAAGACTGTCATGGAAGAGAAGGAACAAGGTAGAGGATCCTCCCTAATGGAAAGAAAAATGACAATCATTCTGATGTTGGAGAGATATCCCTTTTGAAAGTATGTTAATATTTATTATTCATCTCGCCAAAAAAAACGAATTTTTTTCATATTAGATAATGTTTAACGCAAAGTATGTTTTATTCTTTTTTCCAGTTTCAGAAGGGAAATATTTCTCCAATGAAGAAAGACTGTCATGGAAGAGAAGGAAGAAGGTAGAGGATCCTCCCTAATGGAAAGAAAAATGACAATCATTCTGATGTTGGAGAGATATCCCTTTTGAAAGTATGTTAATATTTATTATTCATCTCACCAAAAAAAAACGAATTTTTTTCATATTAGATAATGTTTAACGCAAAGTATGTTTTATTCTTTTTTCCAGTTTCAGAAGGGAAATATTTCTCCAATGAAGAAAGACTGTCATGGAAGAGAAGGAAGAAGGTAGAGGATCCTCCCTAATGGAAAGAAAAATGACAATCATTCTGATGTTGGAGAGATATCCCTTTTGAAAGTATGTTAATATTTATTATTCATCTCGCCAAAAAAAACGAATTTTTTTCATATTAGATAATGTTTAACGCAAAGTATGTTTTATTCTTTTTTCCAGTTTCAGAAGGGAAATATTTCTCCAATGAAGAAAGACTGTCATGGAAGAGAAGGAAGAAGGTAGAGGATCCTCCCAAATGGAAAGAAAAATGACAATCATTCTGATGTTGGAGAGATATCCCTTTTGAAAGTATGTTAATATTTATTATTCATCTCGCCAAAAAAAAGGAATTTTTTTCATATTAGATAATGTTTAACGCAAAGTATGTTTTATTCTTTTTTCTAGTTTCAGAAGGGAAATATTTCTCCAATGAAGAAAGACTGCCATGGAAGAGAAGGAAGAAGGTAGAGGATCCTCCCTAATGGAAAGAAAAATGACAATCATTCTGATGTTGGAGAGATATCCCTTTTGAAAGCATGTTAATATTTATTATTCATCTCGCCAAAAAAAAACGAATTTTTTTCATATTAGATAATGTTTAACGCAAAGTATGTTTTATTTTTTTTTCCAGTTTCAGAAGGGAAATATTTCTCCAATGAAGAAAGACTGTCATGGAAGAGAAGGAAGAAGGTAGAGGATCCTCCCTAATGGAAAGAAAAATGACAATCATTCTGATGTTGGAGAGATATCCCTTTTGAAAGTATGTTAATATTTATTATTCATCTCGCCAAAAAAAACGAATTTTTGTCATATTAGATAATGTTTAACGCAAAGTATGTTTTATTCTTTTTTCCAGTTTCAGAAGGGAAATATTTTTCCAATGAAGAAAGACTGTCATGGAAGAGAAGGAAGAAGGTAGAGGATCCTCCCTAATGGAAAGAAAAATGACAATCATTCTGATGTTGGAGAGATATCCCTTTTGAAAGTATGTTAATATTTATTATTCATCTCGCCAAAAAAAACGAATTTTTTTCATATTAGATAATGTTTAACGCAAAGTATGTTTTATTCTTTTTTCCAGTTTCAGAAGGGAAATATTTCTCCAATGAAGAAAGACTGTCATGGAAGAGAAGGAAGAAGGTAGAGGATCCTCCCTAATGGAAAGAAAAATGACAATCATTCTGATGTTGGAGAGATATCCCTTTTGAAAGTATGTTAATATTTATTATTCATCTCGCCAAAAAAAACGAATTTTTTTCATATTAGATAATGTTTAACGCAAAGTATGTTTTATTCTTTTTTCCAGTTTCAGAAGGGAAATATTTCTCCAATGAAGAAAGACTGTCATGGAAGAGAAGGAAGAAGGTAGAGGATCCTCCCAAATGGAAAGAAAAATGACAATCATTCTGATGTTGGAGAGATATCCCTTTTGAAAGTATGTTAATATTTATTATTCATCTCGCCAAAAAAAAGGAATTTTTTTCATATTAGATAATGTTTAACGCAAAGTATGTTTTATTCTTTTTTCTAGTTTCTGAAGGGAAATATTTCTCCAATGAAGAAAGACTGCCATGAAAGAGAAGGAAGAAGGTAGAGGATCCTCCCTAATGGAAAGAAAAATGACAATCATTCTGATGTTGGAGAGATATCCCTTTTGAAAGCATGTTAATATTTATTATTCATCTCGCCAAAAAAAAACGAATTTTTTTCATATTAGATAATGTTTAACGCAAAGTATGTTTTATTTTTTTTTCCAGTTTCAGAAGGGAAATATTTCTCCAATGAAGAAAGACTGTCATGGAAGAGAAGGAAGAAGGTAGAGGATCCTCCCTAATGGAAAGAAAAATGACAATCATTCTGATGTTGGAGAGATATCCCTTTTGAAAGTATGTTAATATTTATTATTCATCTCGCCAAAAAAAACGAATTTTTGTCATATTAGATAATGTTTAACGCAAAGTATGTTTTATTCTTTTTTCCAGTTTCAGAAGGGAAATATTTTTCCAATGAAGAAAGACTGTCATGGAAGAGAAGGAAGAAGGTAGAGGATCCTCCCTAATGGAAAGAAAAATGACAATCATTCTGATGTTGGAGAGATATCCCTTTTGAAAGTATGTTAATATTTATTATTCATCTCGCCAAAAAAAACGAATTTTTTTCATATTAGATAATGTTTAACGCAAAATATGTTTTATTCTTTTTTCCAGTTTCAGAAGGGAAATATTTCTCCAATGAAGAAAGACTGTCATGGAAGAGAAGGAAGAAGGTAGAGGATCCTCCCTAATGGAAAGAAAAATGACAATCATTCTGATGTTGGAGAGATATCCCTTTTGAAAGTATGTTAATATTTATTATTCATCTCGCTAAAAAAAAACGAATTTTTTTCATATTAGATAATGTTTAACGCTAAGTATGTTTTATTCTTTTTTCCAGTTTCAGAAGGGAAATATTTCTCCAATGAAGAAAGACTGTCATGGAAGAGAAGGAAGAAGGTAGAGGATCCTCCCTAATGGAAAGAAAAATTACAATCATTCTGATGTTGGAGAGATATCCCTTTTGAAAGTATGTTAATATTTATTATTCATCTCGCCAAAAAAAACGAATTTTTTTCATATTAGATAATTTTTAACGCAAAGTATGTTTTATTCTTTTTTCCAGTTTCAGAAGGGAAATATTTCTCCAATGAAGAAAGACTGTCATGGAAGAGAAGGAAGAAGGTAGAGGATCCTCCCTAATGGAAAGAAAAATGACAATCATTCTGATGTTGGAGAGATATCCCTTTTGAAAGTATGTTAATATTTATTATTCATCTCGCCAAAAAAAAACGAATTTTTTTCATATTAGATAATGTTTAACGCAAAGTATGTTTTATTCTTTTTTCAAGTTTCAGAAGGGAAATATTTCTCCAATGAAGAAAGACTGTCATGGAAGAGAAGGAAGAAGGTAGAGGATCCTCCCTAATGGAAAGAAAAATGACAATCATTCTGATGTTGGAGGGATATCCCTTTTGAAAGTATGTTAATATTTATTATTCATCTCGCCAAAAAAAACGAATTTTTTTCATATTAGATAATGTTTAACGCAAAGTATGTTTTATTCTTTTTTCCAGTTTCAGAAGGGAAATATTTCTCCAATGAAGAAAGACTGTCATGGAAGAGAAGGAAGAAGGTAGAGGATCCTCCCTAATGGAAAGAAAAATGACAATCATTCTGATGTTGGAGAGATATCCCTTTTGAAAGTATGTTAATATTTATTATTCATCTCGCTAAAAAAAAAACGAATTTTTTTCATATTAGATAATGTTTAACGCAAAGTATGTTTTATTCTTTTTTCCAGTTTCAGAAGGGAAATATTTCTCCAATGAAGAAAGACTGTCATGGAAGAGAAGGAAGAAGGTAGAGGATCCTCCCTATTGGAAAGAAAAATTACAATCATTCTGATGTTGGAGAGATATCCCTTTTGAAAGTATGTTAATATTTATTATTCATCTCGCCAAAAAAAACGAATTTTTTTCATATTAGATAATGTTTAACGCAAAGTATGTTTTATTCTTTTTTCCAGTTTCAGAAGGGAAATATTTCTCCAATGAAGAAAGACCGTCATGGAAGAGAAGGAAGAAGGTAGAGGATCCTCCCTAATGGAAAGAAAAATAACAATCATTCTGATGTTGGAGAGATATCCCTTTTGAAAGTATGTTAATATTTATTATTCATCTCGCCAAAAAAAAAGGAATATTTTTCATATTAGATAATGTTTAACGCAAAGTATGTTTTATTCTTTTTTCCAGTTTCAGAAGGGAAATATTTCTCCAATGAAGAAAGACTGTCATGGAAGAGAAGGAAGAAGGTAGAGGATCCTCCCAAATGGAAAGAAAAATGACAATCATTCTGATGTTGGAGAGATATCCCTTTTGAAAGTATGTTAATATTTATTATTCATCTCGCCAAAAAAAAAACGAATTTTTTTCATATTAGATAATGTTTAACGCAAAGTATGTTTTATTCTTTTTTCCAGTTTCAGAAGGGAAATATTTCTCCAATGAAGAAAGACTGTCATGGAAGAGAAGGAAGAAGGTAGAGGATCCTCGATAATGGAAAGAAAAATGACAATCATTCTGATGTTGGAGAGATATCCCTTTTGAAAGTATGTTAATATTTATTATTCATCTCGCCAAAAAAAAACGAATTTTTTTCATATTAGATAATGTTTAACGCAAAGTATGTTTTATTCTTTTTTCCAGTTTCAGAAGGGAAATATTTCTCCAATGAAGAAAGACTGTCATGGAAGAGAAGGAAGAAGGTAGAGGATCCTCCCTAATGGAAAGAAAAATGACAATCATTCTGATGTTGGAGAGATATCCCTTTTGAAAGTATGTTAATATTTATTATTCATCTCGCCAAAAAAAACGAATTTTTTTCATATTAGATAATGTTTAACGCAAAGTATGTTTTAATCTTTTTTCCAGTTTCAGAAGGGAAATATTTCTCCAATGAAGAAAGACTGTCATGGAAGAGAAGGAAGAAGGTAGAGGATCCTCCCTAATGGAAAGAAAAATGACAATCATTCTGATGTTGGAGAGATATCCCTTTTGAAAGTATGTTAATATTTATTATTCATCTCGCTAAAAAAAAACGAATTTTTTTCATATTAGATAATGTTTAACGCAAAGTATGTTTTATTCTTTTTTCCAGTTTCAGAAGGGAAATATTTCTCCAATGAAGAAAGACTGTCATGGAAGAGAAGGAAGAAGGTAGAGGATCCTCCCTAATGGAAAGAAAAATTACAATCATTCTGATGTTGGAGAGATATCCCTTTTGAAAGTATGTTAATATTTATTATTCATCTCGCCAAAAAAAAACGAATTTTTTTCATATTAGATAATGTTTAACGCAAAGTATGTTTTAATCTTTTTTCCAGTTTCAGAAGGGAAATATTTCTCCAATGAAGAAAGACTGTCATGGAAGAGAAGGAAGAAGGTAGAGGATCCTCCCTAATGGAAAGAAAAATGACAATCATTCTGATGTTGGAGAGATATCCCTTTTGAAAGTATGTTAATATTTATTATTCATCTCGCTAAAAAAAAAACGAATTTTTTTCATATTAGATAATGTTTAACGCAAAGTATGTTTTATTCTTTTTTCCAGTTTCAGAAGGGAAATATTTCTCCAATGAAGAAAGACTGTCATGGAAGAGAAGGAAGAAGGTAGAGGATCCTCCCTAATGGAAAGAAAAATTACAATCATTCTGATGTTGGAGAGATATCCCTTTTGAAAGTATGTTAATATTTATTATTCATCTCGCCAAAAAAAAACGAATTTTTTTCATATTAGATAATGTTTAACGCAAAGTATGTTTTATTCTTTTTTCCAGTTTCAGAAGGGAAATATTTCTCCAATGAAGAAAGACTGTCATGGAAGAGAAGGAAGAAGGTAGAGGATCCTCCCTAATGGAAAGAAAAATGACAATCATTCTGATGTTGGAGAGATATCCCTTTTGAAAGTATGTTAATATTTATTATTCATCTCGGAAAAAAAACGAATTTTTTTCATATTAGATAATGTTTAACGCAAAGTATGTTTTATTCTTTTTTCAAGTTTCAGAAGGGAAATATTTCTCCAATGAAGAAAGACTGTCATGGAAGAGAAGGAAGAAGGTAGAGGATCCTCCCTAATGGAAAGAAAAATGACAATCATTCTGATGTTGGAGAGATATCCCTTTTAAAAGTATGTTAATATTTATTATTCATCTCGCTAAAAAAAAACGAATATTTTTCATATTAGATAATGTTTAACGCAAAGTATGTTTTATTCTTTTTTCCAGTTTCAGAAGGGAAATATTTCTCCAATGAAGAAAGACTGTCATGGAAGAGAAGGAAGAAGGTAGAGGATCCTCCCTAATGGAAAGAAAAATTACAATCATTCTGATGTTGGAGAGATATCCCTTTTGAAAGCATGTTAATATTTATTATTCATCTCGCCAAAAAAAAACGAATTTTTTTCATATTAGATAATGTTTAACGCAAAGTATGTTTTATTCTTTTTTCCAGTTTCAGAAGGGAAATATTTCTCCAATGAAGAAAGACTGTCATGGAAGAGAAGGAAGAAGGTAGAGGATCCTCCCTAATGGAAAGAAAAATGACAATCATTCTGATGTTGGAGAGATATCCCTTTTGAAAGTATGTTAATATTTATTATTCATCTCGCCAAAAAAAACGAATTTTTTTCATATTAGATAATGTTTAACGCAAAGTATGTTTTATTCTTTTTTCCAGTTTCAGAAGGGAAATATTTCTCCAATGAAGAAAGACTGTCATGGAAGAGAAGGAAGAAGGTAGAGGATCCTCCCTAATGGAAAGAAAAATGACAATCATTCTGATGTTGGAGAGATATCCCTTTTGAAAGTATGTTAATATTTATTATTCATCTCGCCAAAGAAAACGAATTTTTTTCATATTAGATAATGTTTAACGCAAAGTATGTTTTATTCTTTTTTCCAGTTTCAGAAGGGAAATATTTCTCCAATGAAGAAAGACTGTCATGGAAGAGAAGGAAGAAGGTAGAGGATCCTCCCAAATGGAAAGAAAAATGATAATCATTCTGATGTTGGAGAGATATCCCTTTTGAAAGTATGTTAATATTTATTATTCATCTCGCCAAAAAAAAAAACGAATTTTTTTCATATTAGATAATGTTTAACGCAAAGTATGTTTTATTCTTTTTTCCAGTTTCAGAAGGGAAATATTTCTCCAATGAAGAAAGACTGTCATGGAAGAGAAGGAAGAAGGTAGAGGATCTTCCCTAATGGAAAGAAAAATGACAATCATTCTGATGTTGGAGAGATATCCCTTTTGAAAGTATGTTAATATTTATTATTCATCTCGCCAAAAAAAAAACGAATTTTTTTCATATTAGATAATGTTTAACGCAAAGTATGTTTTATTCTTTTTTCCAGTTTTAGAAGGGAAATATTTCTCCAATGAAGAAAGACTGTCATGGAAGAGAAGGAAGAAGGTAGAGGATCCTCCCTAATGGAAAGAAAAATGACAATCATTCTGATGTTGGAGAGATATCCCTTTTGAAAGTATGTTAATATTTATTATTCATCTCGCCAAAAAAAACGAATTTTTTTCATATTAGATAATGTTTAACGCAAAGTATGTTTTATTCTTTTTTCCAGTTTCAGAAGGGAAATATTTCTCCAATGAAGAAAGACTGTCATGGAAGAGAAGGAAGAAGGTAGAGGATCCTCCCTAATGGAAAGAAAAATGACAATCATTCTGATGTTGGAGAGATATCCCTTTTGAAAGTATGTTAATATTTATTATTCATCTCGCTAAAAAAAAAACGATTTTTTTTTCATATTAGATAATGTTTAACGCAAAGTATGTTTTATTCTTTTTTCCAGTTTCAGAAGGGAAATATTTCTCCAATGAAGAAAGACTGTCATGGAAGAGAAGGAAGAAGGTAGAGGATCCTCCCTAATGGAAAGAAAAATGACAATCATTCTGATGTTGGAGAGATATCCCTTTTGAAAGTATGTTAATATTTATTATTCATCTCGCCAAAAAAAAACGAATTTTTTTCACATTAGATAATGTTTAACGCAAAGTATGTTTTATTCTTTTTTCCAGTTTCAGAAGGGAAATATTTCTTCAATGAAGAAAGACTGTCATGGAAGAGAAGGAAGAAGGTAGAGGATCCTCCCTAATGGAAAGAAAAATGACAATCATTCTGATGTTGGAGAGATATCCCTTTTGAAAATATGTTAATATTTATTATTCATCTCGCCAAAAAAAACGAATTTTTTTCATATTAGATAATGCTTAACGCAAAGTATGTTTTATTCTTTTTTCCAGTTTCAGAAGGGAAATATCTCTCCAATGAAGAAATACTGTCATGGAAGAGAAGGAAGAAGGTAGAGGATCCTCCCTAATGGAAAGAAAAATGACAATCATTCTGATGTTGGAGAGATATCCCTTTTGAAAGCATGTTAATATTTATTATTCATCTCGCCAAAAAAAACGAATTTTTTTCATATTAGATAATGCTTAACGCAAAGTCTGTTTTATTCTTTTTTCCAGTTTCAGAAGGGAAATATTTCTCCAATGAAGAAAGACTGTCATGGAAGAGAAGGAAGAAGGTAGAGGATCCTCCCTAATGGAAAGAAAAATGACAATCATTCTGATGTTGGAGAGATATCCCTTTTGAAAGTATGTTAATATTTATTATTCATCTCACCAAAAAACGAATTTTTTTTTCCTTTTTTGAATCCTTTACGCAACCTTGTGTTGGAATTTTCTTTTTATCGCTACGAAAATGTTTGTACTAAAAACCTTTTTTCAATAAAGCAAAAATATTGCAGTTTCAAACCTTTCATCCTAAAAGCATTTTTAAAGCTTTCTTAAAAAGTATTGTCGTTTAGGCAAAGTGGTGACGTAGGTCCATAATGAAGTTTTAGCTGACGTCACACTAGCGATAAGCTAAAATCGCATTGTCCATTAAAATTTCATGACTAGGTGGACTTAATCTGAGCATACAAGACTTGGCGAAAAGCATCATAATTACCTAGATTTAAGATTATTTTCACCTTGAGACTAGTTCTATTAAAGGATTTTTCACACTTGAAAACCTTGAGTGAACCTCGATGTAAGGTTTTTATATAGAAAGAGGTTTTCCAGGTTTTTGGATTTAGGTAACATGCTTAGAATAGAGTAGATTGTCCCAGATCTCGTTTTAAGATTATGTGGCCTACACCTAAACCGCATAATAAACCTTTTTAGATTTAAATTAAAAGGTTTTTGCTTTTTGAAAAAAAACTTTATTTTGCTATCTGGATCATAACAGGCGCTTATGCGTTTAGGGGTGGGTAAAATTCTTTTTCCACATTACGTAAGCTTGATACCTACACCTATCAAGCACTTTTATTAGTATTTTAGGTATCTTTTACAACAGCAGTTATTACCACAACACTATCAGTACCTGTTACCCCAATTAATGAAGTTTCACTGGCTTAAATAAAAGTTTAGAATTTTTTTTACAGTACCTAGAAATGGAGGAAGTCGGATTTGAAGCTATCAATGTTCAATTACGTTGCCTTATAATTTTAATCTTAACTTAGAGTACCGGGACAAACTTACTGTCATGAAGGACTTTCGGTATGACTTGTTTAAATTTTAAAAGCCTTTATATTGTTTTTGAAACCATATTTGTATAATTTGATTAAAAGGAAAAAAAGCGTTAGAATTCCATTGAATACTTAGATTACTTCGAATACTTAGATTGAAATAGGAGAATTGTTATATACTTTGCCAAGATTTCTATTGAATGCCTAGCGCATCTAGGCAACAACTGAAGTGAGAGAATTATTATATATTTTACCAAAGTTTCTACTGGATGCTTATCATTTTTAGACAAAAATTGAAATAAGAGAATTATTATATAGTTTACTAAGATTGAAATAGGAGAATTGAATTGGTAAAGATTGAAGTAGGAAAATCAGTTGTACTTTACTAAGATTTCTACTGAATGCCTAGTAATTTCGGGCGTAGATTGAAATAGAAGAGTTTAATATACCGTATTAATATTGAAAATTAGAGAAATAAATTAGCGAATCGAGATGGTAAAGATTGAAAATTAGAGAATTAAATTGGAGAATAGGGATGGTAAAGTTGTAAATTAGAGACTTAAATTAGAGAATCGAGATGGTAAAGATTGAAAACTAGAGAATTAAGTTAGAGAATCGAGATAGTAAAGATTAAAAATTAGAGAATTAAGTTAGAGAATCGAGATAGTAAAGATTAAAAATTAGAGAATTAAGTTAGAGAATCGAGATAGTAAAGATTAAGAATTAGAGAATTAAATTAGAGAATCGAGATGGTAAAGATTGAAATAGAGAGTATTATTATATACTTTAGCAAGAATTCTACTGAGTACCCAGCATTTTTAGGCAATGTATGAAGTAGGTGCTGACGTGAAATATCTTCAGTGGTTAACGGATCATGGGTTAGAGTCCCTTTGACGTCAGGCTAACCGTGGGAGTTCCTCGTGGTCTTCCTTCCCATGCAACGTAAATGCGAGTTAGTTCCATCAAAAACTCTTCCATGAAGGCAAAATTTCTACCAATACTTGATCCAGGATTTCCTTAGTCTTCTGCTCAATAGTCTTTTTGCTTCCCTAGTCGGGCTCAAAATTACAAGGCTGCGTAGTTGAACATTAGCAGCCATAAACCCAAAAAATTGTGTCGGATGTTCAACGAAGGCTATAAAATTATTAAATAAAAGTACATGTCCTCTCTGCTTATTTTTCCTTAATTTGACTTTGGGCAATCCATTGACCCGCTTGTCAATTTTGTTTACTACAGAGAAGTATAGAGGAGAGAAGGATTGAATTGGATATAGTATAAATATGCATTTTAAAGATCATACCTAAAGTAAAACAAAAGAAAAACCCATATTAACATGCAGGAGATGAAATAAAGATGAAAGTTTCATATTTCACAGAACATTATTTATGTTAATGTGGAATTTTTATATGAATTTTTACAGGGATTTTAAAAACATCTGTTTGGGGATGGATTTTGAGAAAGACACCGATAAAGTACTAATTGCGTCGAGTTAAGTAGCAAATTTATGTAAATTATGACTCTTTGTGCACTCGAAAAATTAAATAAATTCATTCTAATCAAAGTGTGAAACTGATTTACAAATTCAGAAAAAGATAAAATAAGTATATAACATTTAAAATAATGAATCTAAATGGAAAAGCGCTTTAAGCAGCTAAAACCAAATTTGCAAATTTGTTTTATTTTAATGTAGAAATATATATATATATATATATATATATATATATATATATATATATATATATATATATATATATATATATATATATATATATATATATATATATATATATATATATATATATATATATATATATATATATATATATATATATATATATATATATATATATATATATATATATATATATATATACTCATGTTTGTGAAAATTGCAACACCATGAAGGACTTACGCGAGTGAGCTGAAATTTTCAGGAAATGCAAAGTAGAGCATAATATGCAAATGATTAGAATTTCAGATCCGTAGCTCATGCGTATGCTGAGCAGCGCCCTCTGAACGGCGGATGGATCCGAATAAATAGACAGCTGAAGCGACGCGTTTATGGTTATCGGTGGTTATCTGCTAGTGGTAAACGTTAGCTCAGACGTTACTTATGCTAATTCGACGAAGGAGAGCGGGATTTCAACAACTTACGGAGTTTGAAAGAGGGAGAATCATCGGCCTTCGTGAAGCTGGATTGTCTTATCGTGCAGTAGCCGCTCGTGTGCAGCGTAACAGAAGCACAGTGATGCGTGTTTGGAAGCAGTGGACGGACGAGTGTCAGACAACTCGGAAATCCGGGAGTGGACCCCGAAATGTCACGTCAGCTCGCGATGATAGATACCTGGTCCGCATGGTGCTGACAGACCGTACGGCTCCCTCTAGACAACTGGCAGCACAGTGGTCAATAGCTACAGGTGTTTCATTGTGTGCTTCATCAATTCGTAGACGTCAAGTGCAGCGTGGACTGCGCGCAAGGACTCCTTTATACAGGATCACCATCACGCTAAACCATAGCCGCCTGTGGCTACAAGGGGCCAATCAGCATAGGAACTGGCGTGCTGATTGACAGCGTGTCATGTTTTCTGACGAATCCCGCTTTAATTTGTGGTACCATGATGGCCGCATTCGTGTCAGACGCTATGCCGGTGAACGCCACCTTCCGGAGTGCATTATCGAAAGCCACAGTGGACGAACACCCGGAGTTATGGTCTGGGGTGCCATAGCATATCATGGACGATCTCAATGGCTACGAATTGTGGGTAATCTGAACAACATCCGGTACATCAGTGAAGTTTTACAGCCCCAAGCTGTTCCCTTCCTTCAAGCCTTGCCAGGCGCTGTATTTCAACAAGACAATGCCCATCCTCATATTGCTAGGATTGTTCATCCTTCCTTGCATTGCGACAGGTACAGCTTCTTCCTTGACCTGCATATTCCCCAGATATGTCACCGATTGAACATGTGTGTCATTTCGTTGGTCGGTGCCTCGCTCGTGATCCTCGTCCTGTTGCTTCTACAGACGAACTTTGGGTACGCATACAAACTATATGGAATGCTCATCCTCAGACAGACATTCAAAATTTGCTTGACTCCATGCCACGTCGTGTAGCAGCGCTTATTGCGGTGCGTGGTGGTTACACAAAATACTGATTTCGATCTCTTGTTATTGTTTGTTTGCTTTGAAAGTTTAATCATTTCTTTGTACCACTACCACTCAACTGTGTAGTAAATTTCATTTAATTATGACGATTCCTTCATGGTGTTGCAATTTTCACAAACAGGAGTTTATATATATATATATATATATATATATATTTCTTTGTCACTCTCTAACAATAACTGTTGAGTTGGTTTTAAATTTTTTTTAATGTAAACCATTGTTGCAACAAGCTAAAAGATGTAGTTAAACAATTACTGTCAATGGTAACAAATATTATTTGCTATAAAAGTCTTCATTGTTGCAAAGTAATTTTCACAAGAAATAGAAATCATTATTGAGTTCATTTTGCGCTTGGATTTCGTGTGTGAAGATTATTCTTTGAAGTTGTGCGAAAGTTGTTAAAGACGGATGAAATAAAAGAATTTGTTGACTGAAGATGAAGACAAGAAAAGGGACTTGAACACTGTAAGTCACAGTATTTCATTAAATATTTATTTCATAAAAGAAAAACAAAATAACGGTTTAATGATATTCAAAAATAAATTACATTCTTTCTTTACAATGCACATAACTATATTTAAAATTAAACTATTTATGCGTTTGTTCGGTGTCTTCTAAAATACAACATAGTTTAATAATAATAATTAATGTATGTGAAACTATATAAACATTACCTAATCGTGCGAAGTAGCAATCATAAGGAAATATAATGATTTTTCCTCTTTTTTTAATTTGCAAGTATTAAAATTTAATTTGCACGTATTTTATGGTTTTAATTAATGAGTGTCACTATAAATTATATGCAACCATTTCTGCTTAAGGTGACCAAATTTTATTTCTGCTACTATGATTCTTCATTTTTTTTGATAAAATTCTCCCACAGAGAATAAAGAACAGGTAAAAAATTGATGGGAGGCAAAAGTATTGCTCTAAAATATTTTTATCAAAGTCATATTTTAGCCAAATTCTTATTACATGAATTCTTATTATATGACAGTAAACACTTAATTTGAGTGTCAAAAAATTAAATTGCCTGTCTATTTGGAACAATTATATATAGAGAGATAATTATAATTATATTTCCTGAATTAGCAGCTTAGCGTATTCAAGATGCACCATTTCAAATGTAACATTTGCAATTTAATATATGATTTCCCGAATGCAAGGTCGAAATTTGGACGTGTTAATGACCGGAATTAATCTTTTGAGACAAACAAATTATTTAGAAAATTTATAAAATTGTCGACAATTTAGGCTTCATGAATGTTTCTCAAAAGATAATTTCCATTAGTACCAGCTGCTACTGATTTTATGATCTCCTAACAAGCATTATTTTTTAATTGTCATTTAACTATTTTCTATTCTAGGTTGAACAATTCTTAGGCTTCAGTTTATAAATTTAGTACCAGTCTGCATTAGTGCCAGCTGTTGCCGTAGATTATTGATTTTATGCTTCCTAACATACATTTTTTTTAAATTGACATTTCACTATGTTCTAACCTAGGTTGAACAATTCTTAGGCTTCAGTCTATAAATTTAGTACCAGTCTGCATTAGTGCCAACAGTTGCCGTAGATTATTGATTTTATAATTCCTAACATACATTATTTTTTAATTGCCATTTCATTGTTCTCTAACCTAGGTTGAACAATTCTTAAGCTTCAATTTATAAATTTAGTACCAGTCTGTATTAGTGCCAGCAATTGCCGTAGATGATTGATTTTACGATTCCTAACATACATTATTTCTTAATTGACATTTCACTATTTTCTAACCTAGGTTCAACAATTCCTAGGTTTCAGTTTATAAATTTAGTGCCAATCTGCATTAGTACCAGCAGTTGCAGTGGATGATTGATTTTACGATTCCTAACATACATTATTTCTTAATTGACATTTCACTATTTTCTAACCTAGGTTGAACAATTCCTAGGTTTTAGTATATAAATTTAGTACCAGTCAACATTAGTGCCAGCAGTTGCAGTAGATTATTAATTTTATGATTCCTAACATACATTATTTTTAAATTGACGTTTCACTATTTTCCAACATAGGTTGAACAATTCTTACTCTTCAGTTTATAAATTTAGTACCAGTCTGCATTAGTACCAGCAGTTGCAGTAGATGTTTGATTTTATGATTACTAATATTCATTATTTTTTAATCGACATTTCACTATTTTCCAACATAGATTGAACAATTCTTAAGCTTCAATTTATAAATTTTGTACCAGTCTGCATTAGTGCCAGCTGTTGCCGTAGATTATTGACTTTATGCTTCCTAACATACATTATTTTTTAATTGCCATTTCATTGTTCTCTAACCTAGGTTGAACAATTCTTAAGCTGCAGTTTATAAATTTAGTGCCAGTCTGCATTAGTGCCAGCAGTTGCCGTAGATTTTTGATTTTATAATTCCAAACATACATTATTTTTTAATTCACATTTCACTATTTTCTAACCTAGGTTGAACATTTCTTTTATATCAATTCCCTCTTTTTCAAATTTCCACAGCCATTTTTTAAAATCTAATTCACCAGTTTTGTACTTACAACGAGAATCTTCGTTGTACAGCACGCAACCACCACTCGCTTACCAATTTATTTTGCGTTGATACTTTCCATTAATGCTTACATTTATTTGAATTTACCTAATATGTAATAAGCCTAATCAAAAACTTGCTAATATTAACATTTGACTTCAACTTCCGAAGCTTTGTAACAATTTGGATTTGTTTCTGATGAACAAGAGTGATTTGTTTCTGAAACAAAAGCCAATTCTCCGGTTAACTTGTTTGAATTTAGATAATCCTTACAAAATGATTCAATATTAACACAAAATAAATCAATATCTGAGAAAAATTTTGGCATATGTCACTGAGCAACTAATAAAAACCACATTTTGTGTTTTTCAAGTAATAAAAAAAATAACATCATCACATTATTCATTAAACTGTCTCATTTTACTTCCATTTTTTTTCTAAAAATCTTTCAGTCGTGAGTCTCCAAAATAGGAATAAAATAGAACAATGCAAACTAATAAGATTTCTTTTGGATATTTGTAGCCCTCTGAGAAATATATAATTTTTCTTTTCAAGTAGATGAAAATTTTGCTACTAAAAAAATTGCTTACTTGTTTTGTTTAACTTCAAGAACTTTAGATTAAAATAAGTAGAAAGGCAAATATTTTAAAGAATTTCGGAAATCTTAAATATTTGATATCAGTGTAATATCAGAGTTTTAACTCAAAAGTAGTGTCAAAATTGATTTTTTTTTATTCGGGAAAATATTTAGTAGGTAGGAACTACAGGGAGAAAAATAATATTCAGGTTAATTTACCGTAGTCTATGGAAATTACTTATATATATTTTTTTTAAAAAAAAGCATATAGCTGATAATAAAAAACCAAATATGCGTTTTTAAACCATTAATTTGGTAACCGGAAATTCTGGACCCGTAGCTACTAATTTTATGAACCTCTGAGAAACATTTTTCAATTGGCATTTAACGATTTTCTAACCTAGGTTGAACAGTACTTGGGTTTCAAATTATTATTTCTCAAACTCATTTTTTTTTCTTTTCACAATTCACCAGTAATTCAAGAGCTATTTTTTTTACTTAATTCACCAGTTTTGTACTTACACCGCAAATCCGTCTTTATACAGCGCACAACACGTACTCTTTTACCAATTTATTTAGCGGTGGTACTTTCCGTTAGCACTTCCATCAATACTAATATTTACTTCAATTTACTTAATCTGTTATCGATCTAATCAAAACGTACTAATATTTGCATTCGGCTTCAGCTTCCAAAGCTAAGTAACCATTTGGATTTGTTTCAGATGGTGATGTAACAAAAACACATTCAGCAGAGGAGAGGCGAAATAGAACAGGATGCACCATCAGAGATCCACCGTGTAAGGAAGGAATAAGAAGAGTGATCTTAGATTTATGCAAAATTTCTTTTCAGATAATATAAATTTTATATATATCACTTGCATTCATATGTTAAATCTTCTAACTTTGATGTGTAATGCAAAACATTTCCTTTTCTCTCACTCAGGGCTTGGAATGGAGAGATTCTTCAATGAAGACAGGTAGTCCTTCAGGTTTTGAATCTTTAGAGGGAGTGAGAGGAAAGGCGAAATAGAAGAGGATGCACCATCAGAGATCCACCCTGTAAGGAAGGAATAAGAAGAGCGATCTTAGATTTATGCAAAATTTCTTTTCAGGTAATATAAATTTTATTTATATTACTTGCATTCATATGTTAAATCTTTTAACTTTGATGTGTAATGCAAAACATTTGCTTTTCTCTCACTCAGGGCTTGGAATGGAGAGATCCTTCAATGAAGACAGGTAGTCCTTCAGGTTTTGAATCTTTAGAGGGAGTGAGAGGAAAGGCGAAATAGAAGAGGATGCACCATCAGAGATCCACCCTGTAAGGAAGGAATAAGAAGAGCGATCTTAGATTTATGTAAAATTTCTTTTCAGGTAATATAAATTTTATTTATATTACTTGCATTCATATGTTAAATCATTTAACTTTGATGTGTAATGCGAAACATTTGCTTTTCTCTCACTCAGGGCTTGGAATGGAGAGATTCTTCAATGAAGACAGGTAGTCCTTCAGGTCTTGAATCTTTAGAGGGAGTGAGAGGAATGGCGAAATAGAAGAGGATGCACAATCAGAGATCCACCGTGCAAGGAAGGAATAAGAAGCGTGATCTTAGTATTTATGCAAAATTTCTTTACAGGTAATATAAATTTTATTTATATTACTTGCATTCATATGTTAAATCATTTAACTTTGATGTGTAATGCAAAACATTTGCTTTTCTCTCACTCAGGGCTTGGAATGGAGAGATTCTTCAATGAAGACAGGTAGTCCTTCAGGTCTTGAATCTTTAGAGGGAGTGAGAGGAGAGGCGAAATAGAAGAGGATGCACCATCAGAGATCCACCCTGTAAGGAAGTAATAAGAAGCGTGATCTTAGTATTTACGCAAAACTTCTTTGCAGGCAATATAAATTTTATTTATATTACTTGCATTCATATGTTAAATCTTTTAACTTTGATGTGTAATGCAATACATTTGCTTTTCTTTCCGTCAGGGCTTGGAATGGAGAGATTTTTCAATGAAGACAGATAGTGTTTCAGGTCTTGAATCTTTAGAGGGAGTGAGAGGAAAGGCGAAATAGAAGAGGATGCACCATCGGAGATCCACCCTGTAAGGAAGGAATAAGAAGAGCGATCTTTGATTCATGCAAAATTTCTTTTCAGGTAATATAAATTTTATTTATATTACTTGCATTCATATGTTAAATCATTTAACTTTGATGTGTAATGCAAAACATTTCCTTTTCTCTCACTCAGGGCTTGGAATGGAGAGATTCTTCAATGAAGACAGGTAGTCTTTCTGGTTTTGAATCTTCAGAGGGAGTGAGAGGAAAGGCGAAATAGAAGAGGATGCACCAGCAGAGATCCACCCTGTAAGGAAGTAATAAGAAGCGTGATCTTAGTATTTACGCAAAACTTCTTTGCAGGCAATATAAATTTTATTTATATTACTTGCATTCATATGTTAAATCATTTAACTTTGATGTGTAATGCAAAACATTTCCTTTTCTCTCACTCAGGGCTTGGAATGGAGAGATTCTTCAATGAAGACAGGTAGTCTTTCTGGTTTTGAATCTTCAGAGGGAGTGAGAGGAAAGGCGAAATAGAAGAGGATGCAGCATCAGAGATCCACCCTGTAAGGAAGGAATAAGAAGAGCGATCTTAGATTTATGTAAAATTTCTTTACAGGTAATATAAATTTTATTTATATTACTTGCATTCATATGTTAAATCATTTAACTTTGATGTGTAATGCGAAACATTTGCTTTTCTCTCACTCAGGGCTTGGAATGGAGAGATTCTTCAATGAAGACAGGTAGTCCTTCAGGTCTTGAATCTTTAGAGGGAGTGAGAGGAGAGGCGAAATAGAAGAGGATGCACCATCAGAGATCCACCCTGTAAGGAAGTAATAAGAAGCGTGATCTTAGTATTTACGCAAAACTTCTTTGCAGGCAATATAAATTTTATTTATATTACTTGCATTCATATGTTAAATCTTTTAACTTTGATGTGTAATGCAATACATTTGCTTTTCTTTCCGTCAGGGCTTGGAATGGAGAGATTTTTCAATGAAGACAGATAGTCTTTCAGGTCTTGAATCTTTAGAGGGAGTGAGAGGAAAGGCGAAATAGAAGAGGATGCACCATCAGAGATCCACCCTGTAAGGAAGGAAGAAGAAGAGCGATCTTTGATTCATGCAAAATTTCTTTTCAGGTAATATAAATTTTATTTATATTACTTGCATTCATATGTTAAATCATTTAACTTTGATGAACTTTGATGTGTAATGCAAAACATTTCCTTTTCTCTCACTCAGGGCTTGGAATGGAGAGATTCTTCAATGAAGACAGGTAGTCTTTCTGGTTTTGAATCTTCAGAGGGAGTGAGAGGAAAGGCGAAATAGAAGAGGATGCACCAGCAGAGATTCACCCTGTAAGGAAGGAATAAGAAGAGTGATCTTAGATTTACGCAAAATTTTTTTTCAGGTAGTATAAATTTTATTCATATTACTTGCATTCAGATGTTAAATTATTTAACTTTGATGTGTAATGGGAGGCATGTGTTTTCTCTCTGACAGGGATAAGAACGGAATGAGAGGTGGAATTGAATCAGAGATAATGCAAGGAAACATGAAATAAAAGAGGATATAAGATAGGAGAACCACCAACAAGGGAAGGGAAAAGAAGACTATTCTCAGAATTCAGCTAAATTTCTTTTTAGATAATATAAAATTAAGTTACAAATCTCGCATCATTTAGTCTTTGTTATGTCATTTAACTTTGATGTGTAATGCGAGACATGTGTTTCTCTCTGACAGGGTTAAGAATGGAATGAGAGGTGGAATTGAATCAGAGGTAATGCAAGGAAACATGAAATAAAAGATGATATAAGATAAAAGAACCACCAACAAAGGAAGGGAAAAGAAGACTATTCTCAGAATTTAGCAAAATTTCTTTTTAGGTAATATAAAATTAATTTACATTGCTTGCATCATTTAATCTATGTTATGTCATTTAACTTTGATGTGTAATGCGAGACATGTGTCTTCTCTCTGACAGGGTTAGAAAGGGAATGAGAGGTGGAATTGAGTCAGGGGTAATGCAAGGAAACATGAAATAAAGGAGGATCTAAGATAAAAGAACCACCAACAAAGGAAGGGAAAAGAAGACTATTCTCAGAATTTAGCAAAATTTCTTTTTAGGTAATATAAAATTAATTTACATTACTTGCATCATTTAATCTATGTCATTTAACTTTGATGTGTTATGCGAGACATGTGTCTTCTCTCCGACAGGGTTAAGAATGGAATGAGAGGTGGAATTGAGTCAGAGGTAATGCAAGGAAACATGAAATAAAGGAGGATATAAGATAAGAGAACCACCAATAAAGGAAAGGAAAAGAAGACTATTCTCAGAATTCAGCAAAATTTCTTTTTAGGTAATATAAAATTAATTTACAATACGAACATCATTCAGTCCATGTTACATAATTTATCTTTGATGTGTAATGCAAGGTGTTTTCTTTCTCGCAGGGTTTAGAATTAATGGAGAAGTTGAATGAAATAAGAGGTAATTCTCAGATTTGATTATTTATAATAATATTATCAAGTCATACGAACTATGGTGATTCAGTTGTGATTTTATATCTGAAGACAAACAAAACAAGTCGGCTTTAGAAAGCGATGTAGGGTTATAAAAATGCAAATTTACGCTTAGAAGTTGTAAATCTTTCCTGAATTATTGAAACTGATTTGGATAAGTTATTTTTAAGTTTAAAATGCTTAGAAATCTGCACCAGAAGGGAATTCATGCTGGCAGTGAAATAGCCGATGAGTGTTTAATGGATTTATCTTGCTATATTGCTACTACGTCACTTTCTTCACTCTAAATAGTATAGTAATTTTACACCAACAGTAAATATACAATATTTCTTTACTGAAAACTTTCAGTAAAATATGACCGAATGGTGATTTACATTCAGTATAGTAATATTTCAAATTCAGAAAGTGTAGTGGGTATTTAAATAGTAATTTAAATAAGTATTATGATGTAAGTAAGTGACAAGTAATTTAAGCTCTCAAATAACATTGCCTTGGAAATTTTATTGAGTTAAAATTTAACCATGTTTTGGACTTGCAAAGAATTATAATAAAATCATGTATTATGAAAAAAGATAAACAAAAAATCATTAATAAAAATATTTATCTTTCTTTTAAAGTTTCTGAAATTGTCAACAAAATGGCGTCATATTTTCTAACAATAAACTTTTTTCCGTGTTTTTCTCGTTATATGGCGATATCAATATTCTTAAGTTATTATTCACAAAAAATCGAAAGGATTTGTTTAAAAAAGAAACATACTGTTTATAGATTTTGCAATTAACACTGTACGCATTTTTATATTTAAATATTTTGACCCTGCTAATTATTTTCCTTATGATTAGAAATTATGAAAATAATGTATAACGTCTTGAATCTGTCATTGAGGAGGGGAGGAAAGAAAGAAAATTGAACATTGCTATCTAGGCAGATGAGGTATTGTTTATCGAACCATATTTTATACGGAATCAATTAAAGTAAATTTGTAGTATATATGACCAGTAATTTATAATTTATAAAATAATTTATAAGCGTAATCAGGGGTCTGTCCAGACATTTTGTGAAAGGTCCGTTTTTGGTAAAATTGTGAAAAAATTACTCGTAATTTGTGAATATAAAATAAACGTTAAGTCACATTCGTTCAACCAGGGTCCGCTTTTGTGAATTTGTGAAAATAGGGTCCGTTATTGCAAAAAAACTTTTTCAAGGAGTTTTTAAATTGTAAAGACATACAAGATTATGCTCAACACTTTAAAGTTATAATTAAAAAAATTAAATTTTAAAAAAATAAACAGCAAATGCAACTACTAAATTAGCGATTCAACATACAAATATTTGGTATTTAGCCTATACTGCTGAACGCAGAATTTACTGCTGAATGTCGAAGACAAAATTTAGTTCGTTTATATCTGCCTTTATTCCCTCACCCCTACCAGGGAAGGGTTTATTCGATTAACAAAACAATAATGAAGATAAATAAATTTGTGAAGGGTCCGATTAAAAGATAAATTATTTTGTGAAGGGTCCGTTTTTAAGTTAAAATATTTTGTGAAGGGTCCGTTTTAAAGTTAAAATGTCTTGTGAAGGGTCCGTTTTTATGAAAAGATATTTTGTGAAGGGTCCGTTAACGGACCCAAATTTCTTCTAAACAGACCCCTGGTAATACAATACATATATTTGTCCTAATACATCGCTATTTTACATAGGAATATTAGGCGTCTAAATAGATCTAAGTACAAAGTATATATATTTTTCTTTTTTTTAATTCAGAGGAAATTTTAAAAGTTTTGAATATATAGTGTTATAGATTTTGTTTTGACCCTCTCATTAAATTCATAGCAGAAAAATATGCATAAGTAAATGTACCTAGCTTTCGCAGATATCAATGTTAGACGTTTAAATAGGTATAAGCATAAAGTTATATTTTTTATACACACAAACTCAATAACATAGAAACTATTAGTCTTATCGATCTGAGTTTAATCCTATTTGATTCAAAGTAAAGGTAAATGTATATAAAACACAAAATCTCACTTGTTTTGATAGCAATGATTAAAGTTTGTCTTTAGTAAGAACTCCCCATGCTGTTCGTCTGGACCCGTGTTGGTGACTATGGTAACGAGGTATAACAATTTCTATAGTTTGTCTATGGTAAGAGCTCCCCATGCCATTCGTCTGGACCCGTGTTGGTGACTATGGAAACGAGGTATAACAATTTCAAATAAGGATGCTGGGTCATTATTTAGGACTAGTTTTAGTGCGGAACGGCGAGAGAAAGGGAATCTTTCTCTTCGGTCTATTGTGTTAGCTATAGAATGAAGTGAAGAAATGCTATATTCTTGTTTCCATAGCAGCAGACAGCATCAGATATTGTCGCGGGAGGAGCTCTTACCGCAGACAAACTATACACATTTCTGTCCTTCTTTTCCGTCTTCTCTCCATTCAAGGTTTTCAGATTTTTGATATATATTTTTTCCTGAGAATAAATGAAACCACTCCTAACATTAAATAACAAAGTTCTAAGTGAGCTTTAGTAATTGTTTTAGTTAATAGTGACAATTATTAAATTTACTGTATTTTAAAACAGGTAGCTTTAAATGTTTTGGTTCCTTATACCTTCGCAATTTATTACAAATTTCTCTTACAACTAATAAACGGAACTAAACATGATATGAATTTATGTTTTTTTCTCACAACAATGCTTTCGAGAAAAAAAATAGTTTAAGACAAATATTTAATGATTGCGATAAATTCTATTACATGAAATAGCTATTTTATTTTGAATGATTAATTAGCTGGCTTAAAATATGAAAAAATAAAATAATCCATCTCAGCATTCTATTCAAAAAGTCATTAGATATTAAAGTAATTAAGCATGCATGTCGTCTCGCAACAGTTATTCAAGTTTTGGAAAATCCAATCTCATTATCAATTTACATAACATCTTCAAAGATATTTCTTGTATCTTGTCAGCTGTTGTTATCTTTGAAAGTTAGTCAATGTTATGTAAATGTAGCACTTTTCACTGAGTAGTGTTTGCTATTTTTATTTATTTCGACAAGAAAGGAATAAATTTAAAATACGGGTAATATCTTAGCAGCAGTTGATAAAACAGGATGTAATGAGCATAAGTATTTCTCAGAATTATTAGAAAAGTACGCATAGTTTAAAATTTGTATTTTTGTAATATTTAAGTGGCAGTTGATTAAACAGGATGTAATGAACATAAGTATTTCTCATAATTATTATAAGAGCACCCATGGTTTAAAATTTGCATTTTTTGAAATATTTAACGATTAGTTGGCCCAATTTTTCTTTTTATAATTGAAGAATTGTAATTGACGATTGTTAAAAAATGAATTCTCTCAATACTGCAAATAATTAATTTTAAAAATAATGATTTTTAAAGAATAGCGATTAATTTAAAGAATAGTATATTTGATTTAGTAGATTTGCTTATTTATATTTTAGGATCAGGAAAGATTGGTCAGATAATATTTAATATGATTAAATATTATTTAACCATTGTACGATTGAATTGCATTTAAAATAACTATTTATTAGCATCAGTGAAAACTAGTTCGAAAAGAAACTCCATGAATTAAAATCGTAGTTTTGTTTTAAAACATGAATATTTTTTTTTTAATTGAAGATCTAATGCTTGAGTATTGCTTTAACAAAAATGTCTATTCTTTAAAAACGGTGATTGTTTAATTTCAGTAATAATGATTTGTGCATGTAATAATGATTTGTGTATGTAATAATAATTAGTGTGTCGTTTCGAATGTCTCCATTATTCAGAATTCATAGCTTCGCTTTCAAACCGCGAAACAATAGCGTCTTTCAGAAATGCTTCATGAAACAGAATATTTTGCTTGCAAACATTGTATAAATATCATAAGCTATGTTCTGGCTCTTTGAAAATATGAACAACCATTTTAAAATATGCAAAGCGAATTGGAGAAGTCGTAGTTGGATATTTTCTACTCGGCCTAAGGTATTTAATATGGCAAAATAAAACATTCATCATTTGTTACCAGAAAAGTTATTAAAAAGGGTTTGCAATAAGCTTAGTGCAGCACAAGCTTATCGAAATTACGGAGATAATCTCATTAATTAATCTAATTAGATTATTAATTAATCTCATTAAAGATTAATCTTGACAAGTGGTGTAATATTCCGCTGGATTTAGGATTTCGTCGGATAAAATTACTTAGTCGATGGCTTCATATTTACGAGAAAATACTTGTTTATATATTTTATGCTAATTTACGATTTCAATCAAGCTGAAAATGTTATCCTATGTTGCAACACTTTAACTACGTTAGATACAGTACGGTCAGGAGGTGCAATTGTTTAAAACACGCTCCGCACCTTTATTTGAATGCAGGAACCTTATATCACTGATTCAAGACAATTTCATTGTCTTCAAAGGTTTAAAATTACTTCGCGTAATAACTGGGTTAAGGTACACTAACATTTGTCAAAAACAAACAACTGGAAATATATTTAAGTAACCTTTTAATAGTTAAGAAATAACTTATTAAGCCAATATACACTCTGTAACAAAAAAATCGACGCACCAAGAAGCAATCATCCGATTGCTTTGAAATTTCGTATGCATGAATGTTTTGAACAGATATGCAAATGATTGAAATTTGGTGTCCAATGAACGAATGGTTTGATCTCTGGCGCATCGGAACTGCGCATCCAGGAGACGTAATAAGGAGCATTTCTTCAACGGTTGTTAAAACTTTCGGTTTGATTGCGATTCAGATTACCTTTCAACAACTTAAAAAATGCCTCGCTGCAGGATTCGCGCTCATTACGAGCAACTTCCAGAGTTTGACAGCTGTCGTATCATTGGATTGAAAGAGGCCGGTTGGACAAATCGGAGAATCGCTCGTCATTTGAGTCGAAGCGATGCGGCGATTTGAAGATGCAGGCAAGGATGGGTGGAACATGGCAGAGTTCAGCGCCAGGATGGTAGCGGTCGACCTAGGGCTACAACAGAGCGTGAGGACAGAGTGATTGTCCGAGCAGCTGTCACAGCGCCTTCTTCATCTCTATCAACCATCAGACGTTCAGCCCAAACACCAGTGTCCACCATGACCATTCACAGACGGTAGAGAGAGCGAAATATACGCTCGCGGTGACCGTTACGCCACCTGCCACTCACGCTTGCACACTGCCGAGCCAGATTACAGTGGTGCATGGCTCGATCAGGCTGGAATAATGCCGACTGGGGACGTATAGTCTTTAGCGACGAATCCCGCTTCCAACTGTGTCCTGACGATCATCGAAGACGTGTTTGGAGACGCACAGGGCAGGGGGGGTCCTGCCTTCACTATTGCACGCTACACCGGCCCTCAACAAGGCATTATGGTCTGGGATGCCATTTCCTTTGACAGCCGGAGCCCTTTGGTCGTCATTAGAGGTACACTTACTGCACAGCGGTACGTCGACGACATCCTAAGACCTGTTTTGCTACTGTTCCTTTTGCAGCGCCCTGGGCTGGTTTTTCAGCAGGACAATGCCAGACCACATACGGTGCGTGTTGCTATGAACTGTCTGCAAGCTTTTCAAACTCTTCCTTGGCCTGCCAGATCACCTCTCTCCCATCGAGCATGTCTGGGATATGATGGGAAGGCGATTGTATCTGGCACGGAATGTTGATCACCTCGTTCGACAATTGGATCGAATTTGGCAGGAAAAACCACAAGAGACCATCTGGGAGCTTTATAGGTCTATGCCACGCCGTGTGGCAGCTTGTATCCAGGCTAGAGGTGGGTCAACACCTTATTGAACTTGTTACTGTAACTCTGCAATAAATTATTCAATTGCTCTGAAATTTTAATCATATACTATTCTGTACATTGTCTTCCTATCCACCAATTTTCGTTTCAATCTGACTACTCTTTCTTGGTGCGTCAATTTTTTTGTTTTAGAGTGTAGTTTCAGGCTCTCTAAGTAAGAATAACAATTAAAAAACAGTTAAGATTTAATAAAGTAACAGTTAAGGTAAATAAAAAAAAATATTTCAGAAGATTCCTGTGGTAGGACATTAGTTTCTGTCCTAGAATTCCTAATTTTATTTCAAAAAGTTTCCGATAGATCGCTCTGTATTTACTAAACGTCCTGATCGCAAATAAGTTACTGAAAATGCCGTCGCATTTTTTAATAAGATATTTTGAATAAGAGAAAAATTACCTATTAAGGTAGCCACAAAATTTATTTAAGATATTTTGGTGCAAAAATAATTATAATTATTCTAATTAAATTTAACCTTGCTAAGATAATTATATCAAATATAGAATACAACTCAAGATCCTTTAATCAAGCCAATGTTAAACCTGACTAATTAGTATACCACACGTGGTGGTAAGCCTTAAAGAATATTAGTGGTAAGTACAACGCATTGAAATTATCTCTGGAAAGAAAAATCAATAAAAATTTTGAATAATATGGCTAGAATAAAATTCAGAAAATAATAATCAACAAAGGAAAAACGACAAATAAAGAATAACTTACAGAATTCATTTATTCCATGACAATATTTCTGAAGGTCCACAGCATTATTAAAAATATAAAAATCGATGAAGGGGATTTAAACATAATTAAATTAGCTATCTGATTTACAGATATTTCAATTAAGGAAATGGATGAACAAAGATGATGGAATGCATTACTAGTTGCAGAAAATCAGGCATTTTTTCATTCCATTAGCAACAGGAACAAACACACCGGAGGCCTAAGCCCCGGTCACCTCTTTATAACCTTTTAGAACCACATCTGCCGTCTCAAATTACTTGCAAAAGACGCTACAACTAAACGTTGCCATCCTCACTTACAAACTTACAGGACGAACCTGTCCTGTCCCACTCGAATTTCCATAGGTAGCGCTCTCTACACGGCTTGTAGTCCAATCTCCTCTCGGCTGGGATTCAGCACCAAATCTGGGATTGTGCACCTTATGTAGATTTTAGTTCTTCAATATATTTCGTGGCAAGTGGTATTTTTCAAAGTTCGTGTAAGTTGAAGAAGTATACAAAAATAAAATAGTATTGTAAAATGCCTTAAAAGAATTAATGTTACCAGTGTAACATTACCTCATAGTAGTTTTAAAATACCCACCATCATCCACAATTATATATCTTTATGTCATATGTTACGGTATTATTTTTAAATTTCTTTAGATTTTTTAGTTTTACACTCTGAATTGCCTTCTGTAAAAAATCTTTTCTTTTTAAAACCAGGAGAAAAAAAGCTATGTCTTACATCCTAAATTTCCTTTATTTCATTTAACCCTAACCCATTCCATGCTTTAAATGTATTTTGAAAAGCGGCAGTATTACTTAGTACACCCTGTATACAACTTTTAGTTATTTTCTGATGCTAATTGTATTCCAAGTGTTCTGTTATCGCTTTTCATACATATATATTTTTGACACGTTGTAAAGGTGTGCACAAAATAGTAAATACCTTTCCTTAGTCCTTTGAGTCCTTTACTATTACTTAGGTGACTAAAAAAACATTTTCAAAATATTGCATTAAAAATGCAACAACCAGTTTTGTAATTCGATGAAACTTTTATTGGATGAAATGATGGTATCGATTGCATGAAACACTTTTCATATTGAATATACTCTGCCTCACGTAAGTAAATATAAATATAATAAAAAAATACTTTATCTCACAGTTTTTATGTAAAACTACTTAAATAAACTATATCATGCCTTTAACATTTCTTTCATTAAAAATTTTGTATGCAAATTTAAACTTAAAAAATTCGTCTATAGAGGATATCCAATTTCAAGAGTGTTACTTACTAACTGATTAACGTTTGAAACAAATTTGTTCTAAAAATTCCTTTCAGTCTTCTAAATTTTATCATAATGTATCTCAAAACAGATTGTAAAAGATACGCCTAAAGTTAAGCCATTTGGAATTGATTGCAAATGTGTTTCTCTAACTTCAAAATCCTCATTCCAGAATTCAATCTTAAAACCTATTAAAATGGCTGATGGAATTTTCCTTTATTTATTCTTATGGGATCCATTGTTCGAAACAATCGCTAAATTAAATGGTTTGAAAACTTACCCTACTCATTTTCTCAAGTGTAATTTGGATTTAAATATTTTACGAGAAAATGCTTAAAACGGATGGTAAGATATAGGGAAAAAAACTGCTAATTTAAAAAAAAAATCGCATAATTAGGTCTCTAATTGGAGTAGCAGAATATTATCAACGTATAATAATGAGAATCTAGGAAAAAAAGAGACATTTGAAATACAATTTAAGCCTATACACACATAAAGTCGTAAAATTAGTTGTAAAATCATTATAAATTGAAATACATTCTGTGATGATTTGCATTGGCATTTCTTAAAAATAATCTAAGAAATGATTTTTTGTGACATTTCAAAGCTATGTTTAATTTAGTTTTGAAACAATAATTAGAAATTCGTGCTCAAAACTATTTTATTTGGTTGCATTTTTTGTTATAGCAACAACTATAACATATATGTTGATTACATTATATGTTCGCTTAATATATAATTTAAAAAAGGTTTTCTCTTTTAACTAACTTTGTAATGCATTAGCATGTACAGTGTGCCAAAAATAAACGGTTTCAGAGAAATCAAATTTCGGAAAAATCGTATTTTTAAAACTCGATTTCCCAGTAACTATTTAACTGAATTCGCTCAAAATTTTGTGTTTTGTTAGGTGAAATTATACTTTAAAATAATGTAAAATAAAATGTATGCCTTACAATAAAAAATTTTTTCGACAATTGTTAAATAATAAAAAGTAATACATACTTACTTGCAGTTATTTTTTTGCATAGAATTATCTTTTGCTAAAAATGTGCTTGAGATATGGCAAAATACGCATTAAGTAAAATTAACATTAAGAGACTCAAACTTTGGATCAAACTTCGGAGACCATATTTAGGAGACCTTACCTTGAAATACTGAGGAGTTTATGAAAGTGCATGCCTTTACATCGCAAAAATGTACCCTTTAATATGTATTTATGTGTTTACGCAAAAGTATTTTTCAATATACCATTAATAACGTTGACGCAGCATCTTATTACTCTAAATAATTTAACCATGAAGCATAAATAGTTCTGTTGATAGTACTACAATAAATACTTAATATTATACAACTTCATTGAGTGTTTCTTAAAAGAAATTAGGAAACTAAACAGTCACAAAAGTTTTTCTTTTAATTGTGTGTTTTTCAATTGTAATAATCACTTTTACCTAAAAATGTTAATTTAAGATGCATATGTACACCCTTCATTTAAGAGAATGTAGTTTTCGAAACAAAATATTATATTGAATGGCAACAGAATGAAACAAAATAAAATCTGATATCATCGTGAGTTTTCCCATAAGATTATGTAATAACAATAAACTTTAAAAAATTCCTTCAAATAAACTTTATCCTTTCATAACTAATAAAGTACTTTTTCTTTTGAGAATTCTCAAACAGCTAAGCTAAATAACTACAACATAAATCTCTGATTGGTTATTGATTTATTCTAGTTAACTCTTTCACTAACACAAGTTTGTTAAGTAAGAAAAATATGCTTCGAACTTTGGACTAAGCTCATTCGGGAATAAAAATTGCTGATGCAGACGATCTTTTATGCTTGATGTAAGAATTGAGCTATAAGCGCCTCAGCAAACTGACGGGGCTTGTTTTTTTTCTTGATTTTTATCAGTATGATAAGAGTATTGAGTTGAAATGCCAATATTGGAACAACTCAGACCTTTTTTTTAAATATCAAATACTATATATAAATATTTTGAGCTTTTTAAACACATATGCGCTTTTCAATATTAGTTTTTAGAATAAAATATTGTTTCGGTTCTCTTACTGTTCTTAATATGCTTTGCATAGTTAAAAATTATTCTTCAGCAAAACAGATTTAGGGAAAGATGCAAAATAAAGACCTTGCTTGCCTGTATAGAAACCAAACAGTGCATTTTAACTACAGCCTGGAATTTGATGACCTGAAACATCCCTTTAAGTGAAAATAAAAATATAAGAAATGCCCTTAAAAATTTCAAATTGTCCTTAAAAAGGCAAAAAAAAAAAAAATCGTTAGTTAGGACTAAAACAACGTTTCCTTCTTAGGAAATTGCTTTTACGCATGTCAAAAAGTATAAAGAAATACAATACATGTTATACTTTCATTAAAGTTTAAAATAAAAGTTATGTGCTAACCGTATTAGGTGAAAGCAGTTAACGGTTTTTTCTCACAGTTAACTGTTTGATTACCTATTTATTTATGGTTATTTGACTGCTTTGTTTGAATATCGAAAAATAAACATTAAGTAAATTGTTATTTAAACATATTTTCAGATAAATCTCTAACAATGTAAGATCTTCATAAAGAAATGGAGCAGTAATATATTCAAGCTATATATTCTTTATTTTCCTGAAACAAACGAATATAAATCAAAGAGCATAAATCAAAACCATGTCAAGCTTTAAATTCACTTCGCTAAAAAACTTGTTTTTTTTACTTAAACAAGTTTTTAAAATTTATTTTGCAACTCTGATGGGTATAACAGTATTTTATTTATCATTTCGTATTGGCGTTTATGTTCGGTAAATACCAGACATTTTTCAGTCCGTCATGCTGTCACGAATTTTAAATATACGCCTTGGGGATATTTGTAAACAGAGTTTGGAATTCGTGGTTAGGTTAAATATCATGACCTGTCGCCAAATTCAATAAAACCTGTCAACAAATCATTTCGTGAAAGGGAATTAAGGGAGACATATTTGACTCAGATTATTTGACATTGAAGTTCATGAATTATGTATTATGAACTAGAGGCTTTGAATGCTTATATAAAATATTAAGATAACTGTTTCAATACTGTATTAGGTTGAAAAAAAATCTTTTTTCTTGTAACTACAAAAATTTACGAGTTCTTGATATTTTTAAAAATATTATCGCAATAAAAAATTCATATCTTCACGTACAATTTTAAAATTGCTGCATAAAAAAGTTTACCAGTGCAATTATAAAATTAAAAGTTATATTAATCAATGCAAACTTCATTCCCAATTGCTATTATGAATAAATTAGAAATTAAAAAACCTAAAATTAAAAACAAAAATTAAAATTCATGACAGAAAACAATTAGTGATATCGCAGTTAAACAAAAATTTCATTTTATTTACTCAATTATAATTTTTTTAGAAAAAAATCAAGGCTATCAGTTGGTTGTAAAAGTTGGCTTGGCAAATATGTATGCTGTAAAAAAGGCCCCGTTCGTTTTACAAAGTTTATCTGTTTATTTGACGGTTTATGGCTGGTTTCTTGACAAAACGTTTCTCCGTTTTTCATCCTATTCAAAAACGAATTAAAACCATCAGTTCAAATTTTAGTTTTTACCACTTACTTGCTAGTTTTGCCCCGCACTTTTTTTTTCAAAATCTTTTTATGATTATTTTCTTTCCATACTCTTATTTTTCAGCAACGATTTTATTATTTTCAACATCGTGTAAGTAAAACTGCGATTCGAATTTATTCTCAAATTGATGCTTTAATTGATTGTTATATTTCTTAAGGTATAATTTTTTGGGTAGTTAAGTTGCCAAAATTTTTATATGGGTGTACCACGATATTTTCGAACGTATTTACACTTAAATTTCATTTCAATAATAAGACTTTTGAGATAAAAACAGTTTAAGAATTTTCTCCAAAGTGAAACGCAGCTGCTGTAACTCAGCGGATAGAGTGGTCGCTTTCCGATGAGGTGACTCTGGTTCGAATCTCAAAGTCGACTGGTTGCATGAATGCTACTCTTGGCTCACTCTGACCACAATGAGATACTTTTTTGCTAAAATAACAGTTTGGTTGTTAAAATAACAGGACGTATCTACTTAAAAACCAAGTGACACTTATTAAGTAAGAGTATTTTTCTGTGTAATAAAGGGTTATCCCCCGTAAATTTACAGAATTCTTTTTACAGTTTATTTTTATGTAGTTTATTTACAAATTTATTTTCATATAGAGATTAGTTTGATGCTAAAAATATAATTTGGTTCATTTTTAAAGAAAGAAAGTAAATAATCCATTACGGAAGTAGTGTGGCAAGTTTCTTGAGCCATCTTAATTATAATAACAGTTATAATTAAGATGGCTCAAGACAACTGTTATTACAACAGTCCTGTTATAATAACAGTTTGGTTGTTAAAATAACAGGACATATCTACTTAAAAACCAAGCGACACTTATTAAGTAAGAGTATTTTTCTGTGTAATAAAGGGTTATCCCCCGTAAATTTACAGAATTCTTTTTACAGTTTATTTTTATGTAGTTTATTTACAAATTTATTTTCATATAGAGATTAGTTTGATGCTAAAAATATAATTTGGTTCATTTTTAAAGAAAGAAAGTAAATAATCCATTTCGGAAGTAGTGTGGCAAGTTTCTTGAGCCATCTTAATTATAATAACAGTTATAATTAAGATGGCTCAAGACAACTGTTATTACAGCAGTCCTGTTATAATAACAGTTTGGTTGTTAAAATAACAGGACATATCTACTTAAAAACCAAGCGACTCTTATTAAGTAAGAGTATTTTACTGTGTAATAAAGGGTTTCCCCCCATAAATTTACAGAATTCTTTTTACAGTTTGTTTTTATGTAGTTTATTTACAAATTTATTTTTATATAGAGATTAGTTTCATGCTAAGAATATAATTTGGTTCATTTTTAAAGAAAGAAAGTAAATAATCCATTACGGAAGTAGTGTGGCAAGTTTCTTGAGCCATCTTAATGAAAGTACAATGTCTGTATGAGTCCTAGTTATGTTGATTTGAGTCATTTTGCGAAAAAAAAAAGAACTGAAAATCACCTTTTGAATATATTTTTCTTCACAAAGAAATGGTTAAAAGTCATAAATTTTCCACTCCTTAACCTCTTAATGAACGCTTTTTTTCTTCAATATACACTGTTATACTCGTTTTTAATTTATTGTAAGCGTAGGATTTCAGCCATAAATTGTAAATTAATGAATGATTCCAGAAGCTTATAATCGCTTTCCGTCTATCAGTTTCAGGTCATTAACCACATTTGTTTACCATAATTTAAAACTTAATCATCCAAAGCAGGTTTAAACAATATAACATTGAAAAAATAAATTTTTACTGGAATATGACAGTGTATATTTTTAATCGCATATTGCTAAACTCATTTTATTATTAAAGAAGTCATGAAAGTATACGCAAAAGGGAAATATAGGTTGTTACTTTAAATTATGTTTTTAATAGACTATTACAAAATTTTTTTTCCAAACAATTTGTGACTAAAATAGAAGGAATCAGTATACTTTATAGTGATAGAGGGGATACTTATTTGCAAAATGAAAAGAATACAGTGAATTTCTAGATTTAGTTCAAAAATAATATAGCAAATAATTATTTCAAAATTATTAAGTAAATAAAAACTCATTTATACACGTATTAGATATAAATATGTACTTGTATCTAAATATAAAAATAATCACATTTGAAATAAATCTAGTTATTTAATATTAGCTGTTTAAAACTAATAATTATATTTACCTAAAGAAAGAGAATTATAGAGTTTAGAAACCATTTTACTATTTTTTTCGTTACCTTAACTTATATTTTATGTGTATGATAAATATTTCCTTTTTTATTACAGATTATTGAAATCCATAAATTTTCATTATTATTATTATTATTATTTACTATTATTATTATTATTATCATTGAAAAATTTATCGTCATACATATAGTAATAATAATCGTCATACTCTTTTAATCGTCATACATATAGTAATAAATTTTGATAAATATAAAAAGTCGTAACTATAACTCAGATTTTGGTGGCCTAAAATACTGAGAATGGCAAAAAATTCCTTCAAACACAAAAAAATATCTTTAAAAAAAAAATAAAAAAACTTATGAAAAATGAACCATAATTCAAAAAATTATAGATCAAATTTTTTTTTTTACATCATTGTGTGCTGAAATATTTATACTAAAAGTAATGAAAGTGTAATTTTCTTTAAAATTTGAATACTTGTTAAACTAAAAAACAGACGAGAAGTCATAAAGTTTTTTTTTTATTTTTTATTTTTATTTTATTTCCAATGAGCTGCACAATCAGTCTTGCCGATGAGCAGACCTAGTGCGTTCTCCAGAGGTGGTATCCACTCTTTCAGGACCACCACAATGGGTGAGATACCGTTGGTCATGTTAATTTGGACGTCTAATCCAATTAAGCATCCAAATAGAGTCTCGGTGGATGGCAGCACCGAGACTCTATTTGGATGCTAAAGTGCACTAGGAATTTAATTTTGCCGGAAATGCCAAGAGCCAATAAAGCACTCCAGGGATCTTTTATAATTTTGCCGGAAATGCCAAGAGCCAATAAAGCACTCCAGGGATCTTTTACCCGCCGCATAATCATACGACATGGCCGCTGAGGATTTTCTGCATCCCGAAAATCCGGTGTCTGGGCCGGGGATCGAACCCGTAGACTTGGGCTCAGAAGGCCGATGACAAACCAACTGCGCCACCCAGCGACAGAAGTCATAAAGTACAGGGAATAATAAGAGTTCCAATATAAAGAGCAAAAAATATTGGAAAAGTTTCATATAAAAATGATTTAATGCTAAAAAGTATGTATGCACTGGTATGTATAAATAAATTATACAAAAATGTAAAAATTGTTCTGAAAATTCGGGGTTATTCTTTTGAATAACCCCGAAAATCTCAAAAAAGCCCAACAGAGATATATAATTTAAAAATGGGATTGTCATCAAAATTAATTTTTATTAGTTAAGTTAAGAAATTTTAAGTTTTATTGGAATTTAGGATTAAATATATACGTTTTATTCTAGCTCAATCCAAACTTGCGTAAATACAAAAATAATGAGTACGAAATTAAACCCAAATGATGTTGATGCAATAAGCACCGAAAAGAACAATTTTAGCATAGTCTACTACTTACGAATGGCAATTAAATCCTTATTTATTAAATTTACTTACTAACCTTTTTAACTTCATTAATAGAAGCAACAACAAAATATTTGTCATGAAATTCAATTACTCGACTCTATTCACTAAGCAAGGAGTAGAAATATTTCTAAGAACAATACGGAACAAATAGATTGTAGTTGTATTAATAGTCTTTTTTAAAAGCCTTATTCAATAAATTGATTGAGATAACATGTAAAAGGTTTTATCAAAGAAAAAAGGATTTCTTTTGTTACTTTAAGCCGGAAGACGTTATTTTTAGAATTATTTCACTTTTAAAGTGATTAATAGATTTGATAATTACATTGTTTTGTGATTAATTTCATTTGAATGATTTAATACGATATTTCAGAATGAATCGTATGTTTAAGATTGAATAAATAGGTTAACGGATGATTTGATTACGAATTTTGATTAAGATTATTCCATTTATCATTTAGAAATAAATAAAATAATTGTAATTCAGACTTATTTGTACTTACTCCTAAATTCGCTTCTGTCATTGAGATAATGAAACTTCAGTGAAGTAATGAGCACAGTGTTTTGCTTACTTACAAAATAGCAGCTGGATATTTTCTTCTTGAAATTAGTATATTTTAAATTCATAATTTATGCTTTATGTTATTTTCATGTATATTTTTAGCAGTAAATTGTATTTTAACTAATTTTTAACAAAATGTATGTTTGTGAGCTTAAAATAAAATATAATATGTAGCATATACACAAATTAGTAAAGTTAGTTTTGCTCGCAAAGCTGCATATTTTTTCAAATGACATTTTAGCTAATTTTTTGTTGAAATACACAAGTTTAAAAACCTTATAGGAAGCAGGGGGTCGCTTATTTTTTACGATAAAAACCTAGGGAAGTTAGAGCCAATCATCAGGATTGAAACTGCATAGTAACCCATGCCCGGAAATATCGTCGTACACGGCTGGGGATGTTTCCCTCTTGCGGCCTGTTTAGAAGTACAAGAAGAAACAATTTACAAAAGGTATGTGCTCCTAGCGGCGTATGACGTCGTTCTGGCATGGATTCCTATATTCATGGCATGGATTCCTATATTCTTTTACTTTTGATGATGTGCCTTAACCCCCCTAGAATATTTTCGCAACATTCATACAGCCCCCTGTTTTATATATAATGTTTTAAAACTTATATATTTCGACAAAAAATGGACTAAAGATGTCATTTGAAAAAAAAAATAAAAAAATAGTGTTTGGAGATAGAAACCGATGGCAGATTTGAAGTCGATGAAACGAAAGTATATGAGATTTGGTAGAAAATCTCACGCAACAGAAAAAAAAAATGTTTCCTAGTGTTATTGGATAACCACTTAAAGGTCATACATGTATATGACCTTATGTTATATTTCGTCATACTGTATATTTTGCCGAAGTAATGGCTGCATACAGTGCCATCGTTACTTCCCAGACGAGCTGATTCCCATCGATCTGAAGCTGGGTGAGCTTCACGCCACAGTTGGGAATCTAACCTCAATTCTCTACAGCAACAGTTCAGTGCATTAACCATTGAGCTATCGTGGCTCAGCTGGTATATGCAATAATAATGCAATTTGGTTCACACTTCTAAAGTAAAGTTCGAACGTTTGAATATTTATATTTATTCATACCCGCATGAAAAAATATATCAAAGACTATGCTTCACTTCCCTGTCTAAAAGAAATTCATTTTTACACCCAAGTTACCCTCAATTCCCTCTGAAAAAGGTGTATAATACGCTTACAAATGGGGGTATAAAACGTTTAAAGGTGCAATTAAAAATATTACTTTTTGTACATAAAACGCTTATAACTCTTAAACTGCGAGGCGCATCCAGAAAGTAAGTTTCCCTAATTTATAAAAAAGACCAGCTTGCTCTTTCAGGAACATATTTATTGGCAACAAGTACAACAATGTTTCAGCTAATTTTCAACGTAGCCACCATCAGAATTGAGACACTTGTCGTATCGTGGAATCAACTTTTATATCCCTCTGTCGTAGAACTCTGCCGCCTGTGAATGGAACCAACGTGAGACAGACGTCTTCGGTTCTTCGTCGTTGCCAAAACGCTCACCGGAGGACAGGAATTTCTTGAGGTGCAAGAAAACGTTAAAATCACTGGGTGCAATATCAGGGCTGTAGGGTGGATGATAAAGCAACTCCCAGCCAAATTCCCGTCAAAACAGCTGCTCTGCGTCGTGCCGTATGTGGACTAGCATTGTCATGGAGGAGCTCAACAACTGCAGTAAATATTCCACTACCACGGTCACAGTTACGGTAGACGTTTGTCACACGCTTGTTCCATTCACAGGTGTCAGAGTTCTATGACAGAGGGATACAAAAGTTGATATCACGATACGACAAGTGTCTCGATTCTGGTGGTGGCTATGTTGAACATTGTTGTACTTGTGTTGACAATAAATATGATTCTGAAAGTGTGAGTTCTTTTTCTTATGAATTAGGTAAACTAAATTTCTGGATGCGCCTCGTATTAGTTCGAACGTCTGAGGATTTGGTTTTATTCATACCTGCATGAAAAAATATATAAAAGACTATGCCTTACTTACCTGTCTAAAAAATTTATTTTTTTCAATAAAGTTACCCCCATTTCCCTCAAAAATAAGAGAACGTACAGAGGACACTTTAGGGGAGTTTTTAGGTATAATAACCTAATAAAATTTTCTGTAGGAAAAAAAGTTGCGTACTAAAAATAAAAAAAAAGTCTAATTAACAGAACTAATTACAAATCATTAGTTATCAGTCATAATTGTAAACATGATTTCATAAGTTCTGTTACTAATAATTATTACTTCGAATTACTTATAGCTATAATTAACAGTAATTATTAGCACTTGTAATTGCTGTAATCATTAATGTGGATTATTGTTACCCATTTTTTTAATGTTATTTTTAATAGTACGCAAATCATAATTCTTTTTGCAATGATTTTTTTGCTATTATTATTTAGCAGTGGTAATCAGAAATAATAAGATGAACAATAGTATTACCTTTTAATTCCGCAATAATTCCTAAAAGTCTTTCTATTTCAAAATTGTTTTTAACCTTTATTAGTTAAAAACTTTCACTCGCTTATTTAAAAATTACGAGACAATTTCGGATAAATTGCCAGTTTTAAAAACAGATCTAATGATTATAGCTCCAGTACCTTAACTTTTGTAAAGTTTATTTGAAAAGTAATTCACAGTTTGTGTGGGCTCAATATCCCATTTCGTTCGAGTAATTTTAATTTCCCAAGAATGTTTCTAAATCGAGAGAGTTACATCTTAAAGCTACTTCGAAATTTAAAATCTGCGAAACTGATCGCAACTGCTTTTCGAAAACTTCGAAATCCTCTTACAAAATGGTAATCTTGAAATCTATTAAAATAGTTAATAGAACTTTTAAGTTATTTATTCTAAGGGGATTTCAAACCGAAACAATTGCGGAGCTTTGAAGTACGTGGATAAATTTGCATTTGATGTTTCAGTTTTAATATAATTTTATTCAAGGGAAATTCTTATCAATTATGTGTTTACACATCCTAAAACATTAATCTATTTTACTAATTTATAATTCCAACTTTCATAAATTGATTATATTTAGGAGAATAATTTTTTCCATAAATTTCGGTTTTTAAAAATATTTATTTCTAAATTGTCTTTCTTTTAGCGTGAATAATTGCACTGAGAAAAAAGTATGGTCAAAACTGCCAGAATATGGTAAAATTCACCGTTTTTTGGCTCCATGGGAACATTAAAATGCACGGTTATTTTTACCGAAGCATTTTGTTAATGATTTTGGTAAAATTTAACAATAAATGTATTTTTATAATACGAGATAAAATTTGGTGAATGTGATAAAACTTGATAATTTTTTCATGATACCTTAGACCACGACAGAAAAACCATTTATTTGGCTAAATTTACTTTTCAGTTTGTACTGGGTTATTCATAATTCCCTCCGCCTGTAAATGCCATTTTTCTTTACTACAACTGGCTTCAGTGGTACATGCTGCGGCCATCTACCGGTAACTGCTTAAATTAAAACTTGAATGCCTTCGGAATAATTTCATATGTTCTTTCTTGCCATATTCGTCTTCGTTTTTTTGCTACAACGCTTCGAAACCCCCGGAGGGAATTATGAATAACCCTGTATATATTACTAAAGGTAAGGTAATAAAAACTATAATTTTGAAAACCATAATTTCCGGCAAATGGTTACTATATGAACGGAAATAACCAAACGAATGGTTTAAATTACATATATTATGGTTTTATTAATCACAGTTATGTTTCATTTATGAGAAATGTAATTGCCATACAGTACGGTATTTTTATCAGAATGTTTTTTCTCCGTTCTGTTCATTTATATTTATAATTCTATGATTAAATATGTTTCCAATTATTTCAATTAATTTTATAAGTTCTCTCATAGAAGAATTAAAAATTTCTCACAGGTAGTGAAATATTAAAGATATGATAAAACTGAATTTCATTACCTGTACAGGGTGATAAAAAGGCAAACCAACCTGAATACCTTTTGATCTTTCCTCTAATCATCCATTTTAGGATTCAAGCTTATAGATTGGGAAAGGGGAATCTTCAAATATGCTAATTAATTTGTGCAGGTGATAATTTAAATGTCAAAATCATACACAAAAGCATAATTTTTGTAAGAAATTTAATTAATTTAAAAAAAGTCGTATTTTAAAAGATCAAAAAGTTGTATTTTTCAAACTTGATATGTCAGGAATTAATCTACCGATTTCATTTAAATTTTGATGTAAGAAATTGCATGCGTTACAATTCAAAATTTTTTTTCTATTTTTAATTAAGATAATAAAAGTTATTATATATTTATTAAATGTTGATTTTTACATGAAAATCTTTTGGGATAATTGAATTTTATGATCGTATGCAGAATTTTTTTGACTCAATTAATTATTATTAGAGTTAACATTAACAGGTCCAAACTTAAGACGGCTTTTCTGATCAAACTATTAGATTCATATTTCCCAGATTACCCCCTGTAATTTGGAGATGAAAAATCCAAATAGACCAAACAGTAAATAATAAGAAAAAAAAATCGAAATTTAGAGAAAATACGTGTATGACTTCGCAACTTAAAATTAAATCTGCACTAATTAATTAGCATATTTGAGGTCACCTTCTTGAACCCTTACTCTCTTAAAATGAAAGAGTTATTTCCCCTACTCAAAAAAGAGTTAAATTTGTTTAACTCAACTTGAGTAAAATACATTCTTATTTGAGCGAAATTCTTGCTTTGCATTAACTCAAACTTGAGTGGTATTTATTAAGCAATATTTGAGTGCTTTTAGCTCAAACTTGAGTGATTTATTTATTATTTAATTGTGTGCAAGATATAAGCTGGAATTTCTATCGTTTTATTTTAAAAAGCAAACGATAATAAATCTAAATAAAATTGTTACGATTATGTCTTCGTTTTTATTTTACGTTTAATTTTTTTTCCTGGAGAATATGTCATTTTATATTTTGAATTTAGAAAAATTAAAACACCTTTTAGTTCACAACGGTATTTCTGAAGAAGACGCTGTTTTACTTTTCAGTAAGTAGATATACTTTGCTGTTTTTATTTTGGAAATATTTTTATTTTGAATGTGTTATATACACATTCCATTTAAATTAGCTGTTTTTCAGCGTGTTTTAATAAAATATACTATTCTTTTAAATTATTTGTCAAAAAAATTTATTAAAATTGAAAGTGTTAAGTGTGGATGATTATGAATTATTAAAAAAATTTGATTCCCTGCTAGAATCTTTGTCAAAGCATGGGATATATTATATCTGATAAGAGTTTTAGAATTTTTTCAGATTTCATATTAAAGTTTTAACATTTTATTTCATTACAATAAATTTATATCCATGTTTTAGTTTTTTTGATGTATAATTTTGGTACAAAATATTTCTGGATAATTAATTTCATATCGTTCTATACTTCTTTTTATAAAATATATTTACGAAATTATTGTTCATACAGTCTATAATTGCTGTTATTTAAATTGCTTTCTATTAATAAAGTTGACTGTCTTTAATTTATGAAAGTTCACATTTGCAACATCCATTCATTCAAATCAGAATCTTCAGATGTTCAATGTATTTTATTATAAATATATAATTCAAAGAAAAAGTGGAAAATATTATATTTAAAAAAATTAAGCAGCATTTTGAATTTTTCTGTTTTTATCTTGCTTTTAGCTTTTATTTAATTGGAATTCAGAATTAATACTATCTTCTTATTTCATAAAGTATTTATCACATTATACAAACTATTTTTCCTTTGTTGCTAGCGTAAAAGTTCTTACCACTTTTCTTCAAATTCAATTTTCGAGGCAAAATTGAAAATGCAGAAATAATATTTAATTAAAAGTACAATGCTAATTAAAGTACTTGAAAATTCAAATAAATTAGAATTTTACAATAGTTATAGATTAATAGTAAAAAAATAGGAGCAAAATTAAAAGTAATATTTATTATGAGATACAGTTCAATTTGAATTTATATACCTATATCCCAGCTGAAAATAAACTGTAGTTATTCTACAGAACTGAAGAAATTTCGTAGTTTTTCTAGAGTTAACTGCAAATTTTCTGTAGTGCAATCTTAACTGTAAAAAAACTGCAGTTATTTTGCAGCTAATGCGAAGTAGTTTCGCAGTAATTTATTTCGAGAAAACTTTTAGCTATTGTCTACAAAATTACTGTAGTTTAAGTAAGGTCACTTTAAAATCATAAATTTAGAAAAAACTGAAACTTTAAATCCGTTGTCATTCTGCATTAAATTTGAAGTAATTATGCAGTCATTGTTTCAGAAGTATACTTTCTGATGAATCTGCAGAAAAACTGCAGTTACTTTGCATTGTTGTAAAATTGAAAGAGTTTGATGTCTTCAATCTTGCTTTCCTGGTTGGTATATAAAATTTTTATAATGTTTTTTCTTTTTGATTATATATTAATTTCTTACAATTAGGTAAAAATTCTAAACATATATATTGATAACGGAAATAACGTACACTATCTATATTCATAATAGTTAAAATTCATAAAATACATATTTGATTTAATTGTAATTATTTATAATTCAGAAGCGATCCAATTTAATTAGCTTAAAATATGCCTAAAATTAGGTATTTAAATATTTCTGTATTTTAGTAATTTTATAAAAATGTCGTTTTCATTAATTTTTATTATTTATTTCTTTTTGACTAAAGAAAACTATGTTTGAGCAAATTTTATGGTAAAAACAATATTAAAGTAAAGTCAAGTAGTTAATGTTAATTAGTTAATTTTTTTATTCGAATTCATACTAAGCTAGGATTATTGCAGAACAAAAATTATACTTATTTTTTTCTAATCAAAACAAATATATAGTTTGGATTTTAAACAAATTTATATCAAAAGAGTTTGCAAAATTGAGTTTGAAAAAGGGTATTTTATCCAGATTTTTTAGCTTCTAACGTCTTCTTCAAAAATTTATTAAATTCACTTAGTATCAGAAATTTGTCTTAAAAACATTTAGGCAATTTAAAACAATATACCTTTTTTATTGCTTGAAAATAAAGCTTTATAAATTAAACGAATAAATTTGTTCGAAAAAAAATGACTCATAGTATTTTTAATTGAACCTAAATGTGCATAATATTTATAAAACTGCTTACTTTAAAAATTCGTTTAGAGCTCCTTACTTTTAAAAATTAAACTTCAAAGAAAAATGACGCAACTTAGGGGAAAGAAAAAAAAACTCAAATCTACAGTGGTTAGGAATTTTTCATAAAAAAAAACCTCTTAAGTAATAATTCATTTAATTGTTGTTTTACCGTATACAATCAAAACAATTGGATAACCACAAAATGCTGCTATTAACTCTGAAAATTTTTTTTAACCGTGTTTTCACCTTATTTGATTTAACAAATAAAAACTTTATCCTCGCCAACGAGACCCAGCTCATGAAACTAATTAGTTCTTTGCAGCCGTCTTCACACAGGACTGTAGTCGAGATGGTTAATCGGTCAATCTCTCGACAGACGGGAAGCCAGTTCGAATCCCAGGATACACAGTGTCGATATGCTCACAGCGAAAACTTTCGCAAGTACTATATTATCTAATTCGATATTTAAATTCAACAAACGTTATGATAAAAAAATTTCCTATCTAAGGCTTTCTCTATCAAAAGGAATTTTTTTGAAACGAAAATTATAGTATTTTCTATCGCTTACGATAGATGGCACCACTAAATACAAAAATTTCGAATATTAACAGTAAAAAGTTTGACTGCACTTTACAAACTGAAATACTGAAAATCGCTCAAACACGAGTTAAAATCACTCAAGTTTGAGTGAAAATGATTCACTCAGGTAATACTGAAAATCACTCAAACTCGAGTGAAAATAACTCAAGTTTGAGTGAATTTTTTTTCACTAAAATTGAGCTATTACCATATAACTCTTTCACTTGAGTGATTTTAACTCAAGATGAGAAGGCCGGTTTTATCTAGATGAAAGAGTTAAATAGCACTCAGGTAGAGTTATTTTCTCTCGTTCATTTTAAGAGAGTAAGATTCCTCATTTTTCGACATAGTTGCTGTCATTGTTAGAACATTTGCTAAGCTTGGGAAAAAGCTTCTGTATTTCAAAGTTATAATTTCAAAGTTTTGCATGTCAAAGCTTTAGAGCTGTTTAGTTCATGCGAGTTTTCTTACATAGCAATAATATTTAAAGTTTTTAGTGATTTAATGTATCAAATAATATACCAATAGACAATATATGGCAGAAAATCACGTAATAAGCTTGTAACTTGCATCGATTACTTTGGTTGTTATTTGCAATAACTGCATAAAATTTCGCAAATCTAGCTTAAATATTAATGAGCATTTTTGTAGAAAAAAATACATGTTTTTTTGACTTACGCTTTTTTGTTACAACTTCAAAAATATTCTATAAAATTAAACAAAGCTTTAGAAGCAATTTAAAATGCTGCTTATAATTACAAAATACTGCTTTTGCTAAAAAAATAAATGAATTATAATTTCATTGAAAAATAATTAAATAATAAATAAAAATAATAAAATTCGCTAAAAATGTTAAAGATAAAGGTTTTTAAAGAAGAAGAAGTTCTTTTATGTTGCTCATACGCGAAAACCATTACTTTTTTTCTTCATAATTTTGTAGTGAATTCTGTTTCACAACTAATGAAAAAAGACTGATATGAATATCTAATTTGAAAAGTTAAAAAGTTTCAAGCAATTTTCTAAGTAGTCTTTTCACTTTTTAAAAGAGAACTCAGGTGATCTGGCTTTTTTCACAAATTTTATTTTATAGTTTCGCAAATTACATTACCCTATAATAACCTATAATAAAATTTATGAAAAATCTTATCTTTTTGAGCCTTTTTTTAAAAAGTATAACAACTACTCAGAGAATTGCTTGAAGCTCTTTAAATTTTTAAGACATTCAAATAAGACTTTTTTCATTAGTTACCAAAAATAACTTAATACAAAATTATGAAAAACAACATTCAAAAATTTTGCGCAGCATGCACAGTTTTTAAAATTTTAATTTTATTTCCAATTTTTTAAATTTTAGAACAATAATTTTGTGAGTTCTTTAGAAACTGATTATTTTTTTGAATATTTTTAAAGTTATAGTAAAAAATGCAAAACAATTCTTTTTAATATAAAATTGTCCACATTTCCATAAATATTTAAGCTAGGTTACAAAGTAATAGATGCAAGTTATAAGCTTAGTGTTTGATTTTCTGGCATAGACTGTTTAAAAATACTTGCCTTCTTTCGTAATTTATTCTCGGTCATAAAGAACTTTGATTCGTTTAAACTTTATTACTAAGTATGAAAAATTCCATGAATTTAACATCGCTAAAGTTACAAAATAATCCTCTAAGTAGTTTTTGAGAAAGTTTAAAAAAAAATGTCGAGAACTGAAAGTGTCTCTTCCATTATTGTTGGTTAGTGTAGCATCTCTCAAACTAATAGAAAAGAAACGAATTTAGAAGTTTAAAAATAGAAAAATAATCTCAGTTGATGGGATTTATGAGATTAGTTGTAATTCAGAACATTCTGTTGTCGTAAAAAACCCATTGCACATAATGACAATTTTGCGAATGTGTTTAAATAAATTTGAATTAATACTGAACCAATATATTGAGTTTAAAAATAATATTTTCCTTTCAGTTTTATTTCCTAAAAAATATAATAGAACGTTTTTCTTCATTCGTTACATTTTTTACATCGTTATTATTCATTACATCGGTCGGTATGTATTGAGGACTACGGAAAAAGTGAAAAAAGTTTTATATGTTTGTTGAAATGCAACGACATATCTAAACGCTTATGAAGTTCTCAGCAAAACTTATGAGATAAGTTTCATAAAATCTAAATTGGAAAAGTTTTTATAGCTTACATGTATTCGATTTGTTATAGGATTTTGACTATTTTATGTATTTTAAACAAATAACAACAAAATTGCGTTTGGCCAAGTATTTTGATAAAAATATTAAGCTAATATTTACTTTCTAGTAGCGAGAAGATTTGTAGCTAAAAGTAATGTCAGCAATATTCTAAGTTCACCATAATCATCTTATTGTTATTATCATTCTGTATTCATCATAATTAATTAGTGAGACCATGAGAAATTTTTTCTAAGATTTGTTTTGTAAAAAGATAATTATAAGTAAAATATTTGTCTTATTTAAGCATATGCAGACCTTTCTTAGTTCTTTTTTCCTTTCTTAACCAATTTTCGGCCAAGGATGCACAAATGCACCATTTCAATATACGTATTTTCAATAACACTGTGACGCAATCTTTTTACTAATTTTACTTTTATGCTATTGTGCAGGGTTCTGAAGACAACCATAAATTATTAGTAATTCAATTGGAGTGTATATTTTCTGTTGATAAATCTTTAAACTATTCAAGTTTTTTAACTTAAAATGAAATTTTTTTTGATAATGTATAATTTGTCCTTTTGAGATTTATCATATGTTTTTATGATGTATTGAAGTTGCAAGTCAGTAAATAAAAAAAGAATTAAACAAATTTCATCAAAAACTAGTGTTCAACTAAATAGCTAGTTCATTGATTGTTTATACGTTCCATTTTATTTCTTAAATAAAATAAAATTTTTCATACACGAAATTTTTTTGTGCCGTAATGAATATAATATAAGCATACTTCAATGAAAACAATGCTACATTTTAAAGAACTGCTACATTTGGCCAGAAATGGATTAAAAACTATATATTTTTTTAAAAAAATATTAAAATAAATCAATATAAAAACGCACGGTATTTGAAAACGGATAGGTATGAGAAAAGACACACACATATGTACCAATATTTTAAATCACAATTTTTATAGTAAAAAAAATTCATTTCACATCGATTATACAATTTTGAAAAGAAATATTGGAAAATTATATTCATACCTTCCAACAACTGCAAAATTTCTGTAGTTTCGGAAAGTAATTTTCCTAATGGTGACAAAATTAATTTATTGATATTTTTCCTTTAAATTAGAAAATAGAAAAATTTTGTTCACCACTATATTTTAATAATTTCAGGGTTATCTGTTATCTCTCGAAAGTTTTGCTAAAGGTTTTGTAAATGTCTATATGCTTTAAAAAATTCCACCTTAAATCGCTACCACCGATAAATATATTTCTTCCGAAACTTAAATGCTGGAGAGTATGTTATATTTTCATAATTTTTGAGATGCGGAAATAAATTGAAATTGGTTTCACATTAAAAAATTAGCATTAATTTTTCTGAAAACGCACACTTACGCAGATTTCGGCGCAAGATATGTTTAAAGAAAATTAAAAAATGCAAGATATGTTTAAAGAAATTTAAAAAACGCAAGATATATTTATAGAAATTTAAAAAAACGCAAGACATGTTTATAGAAATAGCTTCCTTTACATGGTAACGAATAGTTTTACTGCATGTTTATTGACCAAATGCAAGACATGCTAGTAGATTTTTTTTAAAAAAAGAGCTTGTTTAACCCAAATCACGCTTAGTTTAGAACATGTATATCTATAGTATAAGGGTGGACATTTTGTGAATTCATTAAATCTGGTTTAATGCTAAAACGAAAAATCTATTTACTCGAAAAAAACATATTTGTTAAGAAATATTTTTTAAAATTCATAAAAAGAATTCTTTTCGTCCATAGCACTTGAAACCCTCAGCATGTTTTGCTAAAAAGTTGGAAGACAGATTGCGATTCTTTCACAGTTTTTTGCAGAGAGGATTTTATTTGAAACTAATTTCGTTTTAAAAAGTGAGCAACACATTGTTAGAAATTACCCATATTTGTATAAAAATATTCGCTGAAAATTGAAAAAAATAATAATAATAATTATTTGTTTCGCCTGAAACATTGAAAAATCACAATAGGTATAATGTTGACATAAGGGTGCTCACTTTACGAATTTCATGTAATGTGGAGCTCAGTTAATGTTCAGTTAATGTAATCAGTGGTTTCATGTTAAAAATGAGCATCAGTGGCATTTAAAAATAATCCTCTATAATATCCTACTGTATAAATGCTTTTAAAACTCCTGGGGAAAAGTAGCGTCATCCTGAGTTGCTGTATTTTTTACCATGTTTAGATCCGGTATTTTTCTTACAGAGTAGGCTTTCATTAATCATGTAATAATTTCCTACTTTTCCGGACAGTTTGATGCATGTATATAGTTCGTTCACCAGAAGTTGAGACTTGGCTCCACCTCCTGGGACGCAGAGTTCATTTCAGCGCGGGAGTTAGAAGAGAAACATCTCCGTTGTTGAAATTGAGACAACCCTTAATTTGCGCCAAACACGAAAAGTGAATTCTTTTTCAGTCACTTACTTTGTTTTATCATTTACTATTATACATTTTGTTACACTAGCTAATTAAATGTAGTTTAAATTTAAAAACTGCTGTACTCCCAGCGAAATGACTCATAAAGGACAAAGTATTCACTCAAAAGAAAGAAATATCATAAAAAATGGTGCAAAATATCATCAAATTTATGAAATATTTATTGTTAAAAAAATGCACATAAAGTTTGCGAAATAAATATTTTTGCCAAACGATCGCCAAATAGCAAGATTGTTCAGGATTGCTCTCAACCTTCTCCCAAAAATAGCGAAATAGTATCGTCGCATACCACGTGATGAAGGCGGAGCCAAGTGCCAACTCCTGGTGAACGAGCTATACTAATTATGCATACGCTTTATTATGTATAAATTATTATGCTCATTTTAATTATGTATATGCATAATTTTTTCACATAACTAATAAATACTGAACAACATACAAAAGTTTTCTGCACATATTATTTTTCAAGCATTATTTTATTTCCAAGAACTTCAGATGAAGAGTTAGAAAGTATTTTGTCCCAAAATAATGATTTTCTGTATTGTCTTAAAACAACACTGTCATTGGCTAATCTCTTTTATCTAATCAAGTGATCTAAGGCAACGCTTTCTGCTCTGACTATTGTAAAGATAAGGCAATGAATAAGACTTTTCCTTACTTAACTTAATTAACAATACCTTCTTAGCTGTTTATCTTTTACCTCATTGTTTTAAACAAGGTGTCTTATTATAACAGTATAGAGAAAAGGAAAACAATAGCTTTACAGCTAACAATTACTTTACTTCAAGTAGGATAATCTTGACAGTACTTGCTGCTTAAGTGAATAGTTGTGATCGCAACTGTATTTTATTTCAAAACGCATATTTTAGTTTTCTAAGAGGGAATTAAACAAAGTATAATAATATTCCACAATTATGCATTTATGGAATATTAAATTCTCTATTTTATATGTTGGCTTACAATCTATATTTTGTTTTAAGATTTAAACTAATTTTTATTAAATTATGTATGTTTTTTAAACATAAAAAAGTCACATTATTCTTAAATAAGACAAAAATTAGAAGAAAGAGTAAAATTGTATTCTGGAATTATTGAGTATATTGTTTAATGTATGAGGCTGTTGCTTTATTTCAAATCTTGGTGCTTACGTTTTTTTTTAAAAAAAGGATATTATTAAGAGATATGATGAAACAAAAATTTTAAAATTGAAATTTAAAACTTTGAATCTAAACATGAAATCTAAAACTTTTAAAGTTATTATTAAATAATATATTCATTCCTAATATTAAGTAAACAGTTTATTGTGTTTAGAGTTGCTAAATACATATTCACACAAACACCAAAATCTATTACTATTGTTGCATTCAAAAATAAAGCTTTCGAGAAAAATACATTTTTGCGAAATAATATCTCCCTTTACATATATATATATATATATATATATATATATATATATACCGAAGAGTCATTACATTATGACCACCCTGCTAATAACATGTAGGACCATCTTTATCCATCAAAACTGCTAGCACCCGCCGTGGCATTGATTCTACAAGGTGCTGATAGGTAGTCTGAGGTATCTGGTACCAAGAGCTCGCCCACTGGTCCTGCAATTCCATCGCATTGCGAGGGAGTAGCGTGGCAGCAAGTGATTTTCGTGGGGTAGCGTGGTTTTCCAAGTAGGACCACAAATGTTCTATTGGATTAAGGTCAGGTGAATTTGGGGGCCAAGACATGACTTGAAAGTCACTGGAATGTTCCTCGAATGGGTGAACCTGGTCTGCAACTATGTTCTATCTATGTTCTAGCTTGCAGGCGTCAGGGATTGCTCTATGAAAATTATGGATCCTAATGTGCCCCATGAAAACATTGTTCCTGGGCGAGAAACCATGGAAACCTGTGCGAGCCCATTGTTTCCGATGGAGGGTGGCCATAATGTAATGGCTCTTCGGTGTATATATATATATATATATATATATATATATATATATATATATATATATATATATATATACTTTAAATAAGAACCTACACGTAAAATTATAAATAGAAAATAGTTCAGCTTATATTCCGTACTTTTGAGAAAATTTAATGGCTTAAAATCTCATATTAAATCAAATCCTTTTGCTCACCAAAGCAAAATAATACGTGAAAAATACACACAAGTAAATATTTGTAATCATTTTTGAAGTATTTCACTTTGGACACAAAAATAAATATTTTTGATCAATGGTATACTTACTTCCATATGTAATAGATGCGTCAGTTCAGCATTAAATTTTGATATTTGATGATAGAGTTTTTGTGACGTAGCCTGTCACCGAATTCCTTTAAATGCGGAAAATAAGCTGAAGATCAAATATTTGAATTATATTTGTTGACATTCTATTTCATAAATTATGCATCAGATCTGCCATATTGATGTCATGTAGGTTGATGTATAGCGCATAATATTTTATGAAAGGTTGGAGAAAATATATGAAATTTTCAACTGAATTTATCCTAAAAGATTGGAATCTAATGGGAACATGATTATTAGGAAATAGTTAATTATGACACTTTGTTTAATTACGATACTAATTAAATTTCAGTAAATTCAGTTTCAATGAGTAAATGGGGAAAAATCTGGTTAAATTACGATACTGTATGGCAAAATCATTTATGATTAAAAAAAACATAATTCTGGTTAATAAAACCAAAGCATACCGTACTACACATTTGGTAATTTAATGTTCACTTAGTAATGGTTTGACGGAAATTTTGGTTTTTGAAATTATTGTTCTTATAGACTCATATTTAGCAAAAAATACAAAATCGAAAAGTGAATTTAACTGAATAAGTTACTTTTGTAGCATTGTATGAAACCGTATTTTTTTTCTTCAAGATCGTTATCAAAGAGCTTCTGTAAAAATGACCGAGCTTATTGGTGTTGCCTTACCAAAGAGTCAGAAACATGGCAAATTTTACAATATTCTGGTAGTTTTAACCATACTTTGTTTCTCAGTATGATATAGTTGACACTAATTACTACACTATAATTACATGAACCAACTAACACTAATTACATGACCGAGCTTATTGGTGTTCCCTTACCAAAGAGTCAGAAACATGTCAAATCTTACAATATTCTGGTAGTTTCAACCGTACTTTGTTTCTCAGTATGGTATAGTTGACACTAATTACTACACTAATTACATGAACCAACTAACACTAATTACATGACCGAGCTTATTGGTGTTCCCTTACCAAAGAGTCAGAAACATATCAAATCTTACAATATTCTGGTAGTTTCAACCGTACTTTATTTCTCAGTATGGTATAGTTGACACTAATTACATGAACCAACTAACACTAATTACATGACCGAGCTTATTGGTGTTCCCTTACCAAAGAGTCAGAAACATGTCAAATCTTACAATATTCTGGTAGTTTCAACCGTACTTTGTTTCTCAGTATGGTATAGTTGACACTAATTACATGACCCAACTAACACTAATTACATGACCGAGCTTATTGGTGTTCCCTTACCAAAGAGTCAGAAACATGGCAAATTTTACAATATTCTGGTAGTTTTTACCATACTTTGTTTCTCAGTGTGGTATAGTAGACACAATAGAACAATTTATTTTACCGAATGCTATTTTTATCCAAAATGAAGTAATACTGTAAATAATCTGTGATTAAATATCTTTTTGCTCAGTTTTTAATATGAGAGGGCAAAAATATACATTTCTTAACAGTTCGGAAAACCAAAATAGAATTTCATTTCTTTATAAAAAATAAAAATTGAAGAACAACTTCTAGTAGCGTTATCTTTCCCATTAAAAATTAAACAAATTAAGCAAATGCAGGATATGGTATGTTACACACGATAAAGTGTACCAAATTCTTGTAGTTTTGAACATAAACAAACGTATACATGTCAGAAAAAATGACAAATAAGGTGAAAAACATTAACTTTTTTGCTGCATAACATTTGCTTTAAGTTTTACGAAAATTAAAAAATTTTGTAGATAAATTTAACATGTTAAGACATAAAAAAATGTATAAATACAGGTTATTGTTCTTCATAAATAGTACGATAATTGTACTATAAATATTGAATGTGTGTGTTGTAGAAATAACTTGATAACACAGATAAATATTATTTCATAAGTTTAAATTAAATATATCTAGACATTTCCCATTTTTTTCATTCATTTTCATTATGGGTCTTACTTATTTTTGCCATTTTAAACTCAGTTTTACATTTTAATTTTGTAATATTCTCTTTTCTGTTTATCTCCTGAAAATTAAAATTATTAAATGCTATGACTTTACCCTGATATTTAAGTAGTTAACGATTAAAAGATTGAATAGTTTAAAATCTCTTTGTAATTTCCATCTTTATTTTTAGCTGAATACAAATACAGTTTAGCTACCCAAAGAGATAAAGAAGTAAAAATACTATACTTACACGATGTATATTTAATCCGTTTTGATATTTCTTTTTAACTCTTTAAACTATTTTACAAGAAAAAAATTTATTTGGAACGAAAACTTTAATACTTTGCATCCTAATGTGCACACAAATAACTTATATTTAGTAATTATTTTAGCCAGAAAGTTTCTTAATAAATGTTTTAATAGCTTTAAAATAGTCTTCATACATTTGCTTGCCTTTTTATTTTATGGATATATTTAAAGATTCTGTATTGTGTCAACTGTTTAGTTATATAGAATATCGAAAGACAATTCTATAATTTTCATACGCAGCATTATTAAAATATAAATTTAACTTTATGGTCAATTATATATTTCTTTTAATTAAATCATACAATTTTACATCGTGTATAAAGGTGGATAAATTGCGCAGATCGTGAAGCTATTATAAATTTTATGAAGTAATTTATGTACTTTATAATGACATTATTATTTAAGTATACAAATAATTTATTTTATGTCATCTTTATATTCCTTTTAGTTAAAGTACACCAACTAAAAATTAAAAGCATAATTATTTAGAGAACTTTTTTGCTATATTTAAAATTAGTTTAAATATAAGCCAATGCTATTTTTGAAAAACTAATGATGCGAGATTTATGGTGAATTTCACTTTACAATTTGTAAAGTCTAGACTATTAAAAAAGGTATAACTAGAAGGATGAATTTTTGTTGCTTCAGAATAAAATTTGAAGCAAAAAGTCTCTTTAAAATATTGAATCTGAAACCCCGTAAAATCTAAAGGATATAACATGTTTGTCATTTAAATATAATTGCAAGAACTCTGTTATCTTAGGAATAGAAAAAAGAAAGAAATTTAGCTCTGATTTTTCCACCTGAACATTTCAGTTGAAAGAAAAGAACATTCTATATTTAGAGCTTCCCCTATTGACAAGTCAAGAAGAAAAGTCGGCTTTCCTTTTCGTTTTTTTGCGATTCATTGGTCTTGACAAATCAAAAAAGAAATTGCTCCAATATTTTTAGGAATAAAAATTTTTTTTACGTTTGAAATTCTAGAAAAGTAAGATTCTAAATTTAAGTTTCAAAAATGGCTTTCATTTCAAAAGAAGAAAAATTGGCTTGTTAAAAAGGATTACAAATTTTGTAAATACTTTTTTAAATTACATGTGTTTTAAAGTTAATCAATATTTCTTATTTAAAAGTTAATAAAAACATTAAAATTTAATTACGCTTTTATAAACTTATTTAGCTGTTAAATCTATTTAAACTCAACTCGACTGTATGCTTCTTATTATCTGATATTATTATTTAAAAGCTAGTGAGCATTTATAAGAATTATTCAGAAATTTATGAGTAATTCGAAATCTTGTTAGATTTCTCTGAATTTCGTTTCATTATAAAGTTATTTAAGTTGAGAAACTCATACTAACTACATGAAGTTAATGATCATTAAGTTTTGAAAAGTCTCTATAAATTTCTTTATTAAAAGCTATTAAAGATAAAGAACGTGGGTACGTACTTCATTATAGCTGATATAGATAACTATTAAGAAGATAAAAATCCTTCTTAAATATTTTTAAACTTTCATTTTTTATCTACTTAAATTTAAAAGAAATATTAAGTATTTCATGTTAAAATATTTCCATCACATGCGTTTAAAACAAAGGCAATCACACAAAATACAAATTTGAAGTGTATGATTTCACTAATTATATGAATATCAGTTTTTTATCTCCTAAAATACTTAAAAAAAGAGCCTTGGTGGCCCAGGGGATAGTGGGGTTGCCTCCCAGTGAGGTTCGAAAACCAGTGATGACTGATCGATACGAATTCAACCCTTGGCTTGAACCAATCACAGTGCTGATGAAAAATGTCCTCAGTGGTTGATAGATCATGGGTTAGAGTCTCCTTGCTCTCAGGATGACCAATGGAGGCTCCCGTGACTTTCCTTTTCATGCAACGCAAATGCAGGTTAATGCTATCAAAAAGTCGTCCATGAAGGTAAATTTCTATCTATAGTTGATCCAGGTGTTCACTTGTCTTCTGGATCGGGTTCAAAATTACAAGGTTATAGAGTTGAACACATGTTGTCGTAAACTCAAAATCTGGTCATCAGTCGGTCATGACGGTTATAAAATGAAATACGCAAAACGAAATTACTACATCATGTTATAATTTAAAGAACCTATAAATAAAATATTTTTTTCCACGTAATAAAAGTTTCAGTGTGATTTTTTTGTTGGTAAAATATAATTATAAATTTTTGTAAACACTTTTTTTTTACATTTTTTTGCTAGAAAAAGAGAGATAACACAAATGATAATTTTTTTTATTATTTAATCTGAAGAGTTATGTTTTACATTTTTATTATAAATAAAATAATGATGCATGTTTTTAAAGAATAAATTTTAAAAAAAAAACTATGATAATAATTGTACTGTTTGCTAAAATGTACTGTTTTATCGAAGTTTTTGAACATATTTTGCATTTTTCGGAAAAAAAGCCTTGTAAAAAGTTAAATTATTAATCATTAATTAAATTATTATTAATCATTAATTATTAATCATTAAAGTTAAGTTAAAATTCATTAATTATAACAAAATGAAAGGAGAGGAACAAAAGAATTAATGAGAGATAGAAATGGGATAGAAAAGCATTGACATGAAACCCGAAATAACACGTTTTTAATCTATGCCATTTTTTATCGCTATTAAAATTGACATATTGATTAAAAAATAATCTTGTTTTCTTTACATTATAATGACTTTTCATGTAAAACAGTTCTTTTCAGCAATCGTTTTGTAAAATTATTATAATGTATGTATTTTTGGAACATTTAGCATAGTGTATAGTTAAATTAAATATAATAATATTTAAATGAAATAAATAAAATAAAACTCCATGTAAAAATTTCAAATCAAATGATGGTTTATTACGGTAAAAAGTACCGGTGAAATACGGTAAATAGTACCGGCAATCCGGGTGCCGGTAATTTTGACCATAAGATCCATTTTCATCGGACCAAGTTATGGAACAAAGAATATATTAAACCATCATTTTTGCAGTAATAGTTACTGTAAAATCACTACATTATTAATCACTATTTTAAATAAATAAATATTACTGTAAAAATTACAATGAAAAATTCACGGTAAAATAGATTTAACTGTAAATTAATTTTACGAACGATGCAGAGTATCGATACTTAATACAGTGATTTGATCTAGACATGTTTACAGTATGACAATCATAATACATTTTAATGAATGTAATTAATGAAAACATTCAATGCTTTGAAATCGCAACAAGTCAATAAATTATTAATTCGATAAATTTGAGATTATTCATTATTAATTATCTGAAATAGGAAATTCTCGTTAACGTGAGAATCACTTGGAATCTTAAATATCTGAAATATTTACGCTACACTTTACGTTATTCCCTATTTAATTAAATCAAATTTCGAATTCGCCTCTCTCACTGTAACAATAAATTTTGTAACAAAATGGCTTAGAATTCTAAGATTGTATTGATGAAGAATGAAGCAAAGAAAATTCAATTGATGAAAAATTAGATACATTTGTTGTGCTTGGCATTTCCATCCCTAATTTGTTTAAAAGTTAATTTAATTATTAAAGTATTCTTAGCTATCTGCAGTTCTTGAGTAATTCAATCCCTGTATATTTACTAAATGAGGTAAATAGGTAGAGACCATAATTTTTAACTAAATTTTTGGGGATGAACAATATAATTGCATTATTTGAATAATTAAGCAGTTTAAATAAATACGTTTTATTAAACGTAATTATTTTTTTATTATATAATTAAATTTATTATAGTTATTATTATACATTTATTCTTAAATAAAATAATAAATAATTACTGAAAGATATCTTTGGCATGGAATTATCTGGTAATTCAATTATAGTTTATTTGAACGATTTTACAACATGACGATCTTAAAGTTTAGTTTTACGTAGATCTTAAAGTAAAGTTAGTTGACGAAGTTTTAAAGTTTAAAAAATCAAGTTTGAAGTGAAAATAAAAATTTGCAAACTATACTGTTATTAAAAATATAAGCAGTCTAGCAAACTATAAACGAACTTTCTTGTTGAATATTTTAAACTTTTCTCCCCCGAGGTGTTGATGTTCGCAGTAACTCATTAGCGTAACAAAATATCTGAAAATGTTTTTAAAATTTATGTATCAAACAATGTTACACTATAGTGTGTTGTTTAAGGAATATAAAAGGAAATATAATATTTTAAAAAGGAAAGAATGCCTCCAGAAACAGCACAATAAATTTAAAAAGTTTAAAAAAATTTTGCAGTAGAAATTATTTGGTTTCAATCAAAATGTCGCTTTACTTTTTTTAATTTCTTATGATTTTACAACTTTTCATCATATTCATCATGCATATATAATTAAATAAAAATTAGATAATTATAAATAACATAAAATAGAAGATGTTTTAAAAGGAAAAGGGGAAATTCACAATCAAATAACACTCTCTTATACTTATACTTTGGAGGAATCTTAATATACCTATTTCCGCAGTATCTATCATAATAAATGCTCAGTATAAGAGCAGCTGTGATCGGTGAGGAATTTACTCATAAAATTCTTCCTACCTATATAAGAGTATGTTTGGTACGTATTAAAACTGCATAAATATCCATAATGCCAGTAGTACCTACTACTAAAATCGAGAAATGTTGGTGTCAGTAATTGTATGATGATTTTTACAGTTCTCCATAACAAAAAAGTACATTTTCTCCATTGATTTTGCTTTTTGGAACGTAGCTTTTTTATTTTGAATTATACCTATAACCCTTCCAGGTGCTTTACGTTATTAAACCTAAACAATATGGAAAGGAGAAAAAGTCCAGCTCTTCAAGCACGTGACTGACGCAGGGAACTGCTCGGTGCTGTATGCTATCCGAAAAACAATTAACAGAATGAGCAACATGCTCAGATTTAGCAAGACATCATATGTACGACGATCAAGCACGTGCGCTTAAGAAGCAATGCGAATCGGTCGATAGACAACTCGACGTGCAGGGCTGGGAACGTTGCCTCCTGCCAACTGTCGTTTTGTTGTTTCTTTTTATGCCAAAACGTGTTGGCAGACTTAATCAACATAGATGATATAAATGTATTCCCTAGGAAATATCTTTATCAATAGCACAATTTAACAATAGTGTAAAAATGCAGAGCACACCAACAATAAGTAAAAGGAGAAAACTTTTCATCTCCTCCCTAACCAAAGTATATAGCTTTTCTAAGCTAAAATCTCCTCCCGCCACAAAGTCTGAGGCCATCTGGTGCTATGGAAACAAGAATGCCGCATTTTAAAGAGGGTCGCTTCACTCTAGGACAAACACAATACTCCGAAGAGATTCCCTTTCTGTCGCCGATCCGACCCGAAACCACTCAAAAACTGGGACTCCGCACCCCTACTTGAAATAGTCAAACCTCGTTGCCATAGTCACAGCCACAGGTCCAGACGAATGTCTGGAGGAGTTCTAATTTTAGACAAACTGTAGGTTTGAGAGAGAGGAGGGTATAAATCCGTTTCAAGAACTTCTGCTGCTGTGTTTCTAAATGATCTTTTCACCTTTAAACGGTAAGATAGTATTAGATTAAAAATTACATTCCCTTCAAAAATATAAAAAATAGAAATAACAGTTGACATGTTTCCGGCTCTCAGAAATAGGGGCATGTTATGCACTTGATTTTTGTAATAGGCATAATATTAAACACTTATGCGTTTATTTAACACTTAAAACCGAAGCTAACCTTAATAAAACTACACATTTATCCGATTTTTAAATACCTTTCGCTCAAAGAAGCCCCAGTAAAAAATAACTTTAATGCAACATTTCTTCAATATTTTCAAAAGCAAACTGATAAAAAATAGAATAAGCTTTTGAATTGAAAATGCACATCTTTAATACAACTTCCTTGAATGTTATTTTTTCATCAATTCAAATTTCTTAGTCGTAACAATGTAACAACACGTATAAAATGTTTAAATAGTTTTTGTACCAAACATTGTTGCTTACAGACATTAAAAAAAAAGATATTTTTAACAATTTTGGAAAAAAATTAATACTTGATATGTATGCGTTTAATACAAACAAAACATAATTGCAAGAGTGAGGCTATGGAAAAATGGCTGAGTCTACTTGGATTTTCTTTTAAAAAAATAAACACATTTTAAACTAACCGAAAATTGTTTTCCGTAAGGATAATGGGAAAAAAAACTAATCAAATGTTTTATGCCAGCTTTTGTAGGTAAAAAAGTAATTTTTTTGTCTAGTTTGTATTGCTAGGGAAAAAAAAGTATGGAGAATAAAGTAATTTGTGTTGAGTTTCCGCCTTAAACACTTTTGCATGGATTCTATAAAAGAAAATTCTAAATTTTTGTAGCTGTTTATTTTCATACGAATTTAAATAACTGCATTATAAATTTTAAAAAGTACAAATGTATTTGAAGTAGTTTTTTTATATTTTTTAAAATTTTTAATGCTATAAGAAAGATAATACTTTTTTTTTATATTTCCAAGTCTTAGAGTAAGTTTTTTCACTAATATAACACGAATAGTTAGGATAGTTAGAGCTTCCTTAAATGCGTCAAATTCTATCTTCTTTAAAATTTTTTATCCTACTGCATGAATTTTTCGAAATAAAAAGACCATTTTAAAATCATTTTTTTATTTTTTTGTTCTGTTTTAGAAAATCTTTCACAAACTAAAAGTAGCTAATTTTCTAAAAAAAGAAATTCTTTGAAAAATTTACTTTTAATTTTGTTTCATTGCATTAAATTTCTTAATAGTTAAGAAATCGAGCAAATAAAAGTTTCTAAGTAAAATGAAAACAAAACATACATTTATCCTAAATTTTTTCAAAAAATTTCCTAGTTATTGATTCAAATTTATTCATGTCATAAATGTCCCCTTAATTTAGTTAGAATTAACAGAATGTACAAGAAAAATCTTCTTCAAGCTAATACCTTATGCAATTACATTATTCCATTATCCAATTCTCCATTAACTATATCTCTAATATATTGTCAAATTCCAATATATAAGTTTGTTATCTAGGTTTTTGGTCACGAAAATTACGAGATAAAATCTTCTTCAAATTATGCAACGTCATTATATATACGTCAGCAACTGTACGCACGCATGATCGTGCGTAACACTTGTTGGAGTCGGAAGATATGAAACAGTGGTTGCAGGATAAACAAAAAAAAAGGGTTAATTGGGGGTATGGTCCCCTCTTACAGATATACAGGCCTTGTAGCGTGATTCATACTTGAAAAAAGTCAGTTTATCTTTTCCTGTGGCAACTGTCCTGAATTGTTCTGTGGCAATTTCATATCTTCCAACTCCAACGAGTGTTATGCCCGATCATATTAGTGTATTACAATTTTTTAAGGTTATTTGTTTTGTATTGTATCAATGTACGTACGTATCAAATTTCGTTAAAATCGGTCAAGTAGTTCTAGAGATAATCGACCAACTTTGCAAATTCTCTTAATTTCTTACATTAGTGTATATTATCTAATACAAATATATAAATTTGTCATGTAAGTTATTGATCTGTGCTTGGATATCTTAATTGCTGAAGCGGGTAGCGTATTGCTACCCTCTACTGCATTCAGGGCCGGATTAACCTATAGGCACACTAGGCACGTCCCTAGGGCCTACGAAATTCAGAGGTCTATGAAAAACTTGGGAGAAAAAAATTTGTTGACAAAAATAATTTAGCTTTAAAAACAACAAGTGTATTTTGTACAAAATTATGAAGATACAAATAAAAATATAATATTTTTCGGTAATAAATTATTTTGCAGAATCTTATGATCTAGTATATTACTTTCTTGCGATTTATTAATATTTCTTGTGATTAATCTCAGTATCAATTTCACTGTTTTCTTTGCTGCTGTGATGTTGTATTGTTGACGTGAAGTGTTTACATAGTTATCGATCGAACTAACCATAATGGCATTATCGATATCAACTGCATTATCGGCAGTATGTCGGTATTTCAGATAAAGTTCGATAAACAAATTTGTAAATTAAAATCCATATTAATAAAAATGCAAAAAAAAAATATGCAAGAAAATTTTAGCATATATTTTGAAAAGAGGGGAGTAGTGGGGGAAGGAGGGGAGGGCCCAGAAACGGCTATGCCTAGGGCCTACGAAAGGTATAATCCGGCTCTGACTGCATTAGTAAAAAATTACTACATTAGTAACACAAAAACGTTTTCTCCTAATTTATATCAAATTCTTTGCCATTTTATGCTGTCTAACACCATGATATCTTATATAAGTTTGTAATCCGAGTTGTCAATTGAAATTTGGGCATTTTACTCAATTTTCTTTAATAATAATTGCGGATTATTAAAGTACCAGAAAAGCTTTTTTCCCAACATTTTACCTTTCTGGATTAGCACTAAAAGGCAAAAAGTAATTTTAAATTTCTAAATTCAAAAATTTCCTTTTCTAAACTGGAGCTTCCCAAACTAAATAGTCGACTTATTAAAAGAAATAACTACTCAATTTAAATTTTAATCTCTACACGTCTGAGCCTCAGAATTATATGGCATAGTGAACATTAGGTATCAAATTCTGTAACATTTTGATTCTTACTAATTTTTAGAACAATTACGAAAGCTTTAACAACTCAACATGAAAGACACAGACGAAATAAATTGTTCGTAGAAGTGTGTAACTCATACAGAAAATGAATGTAACTGTGTCATAGTTTTAAAGCTTCAACTAATACAGCCTCATTTTGCCATAAGATAATTCTTGAAAGGTGGGTTTGTAGTTTGCAGACATGTAAATTTATAATTCAGAAGATACACATTTAATGAAATTATGAAACCGCATATTCAAACTGCGGGACTTATAGGGAATTGTACCTTCGTTATAGTTGTCTAAGAATATATAATTAACGTGTAATATATGAAGTCTGACTATAACTTACAATAGTTTTATTCATTAAAATATAGGGATTACATTAGTATGAGGCAAAAATTTATTATATTAATGAAAGAGAAGGTTCAAATAATTAAAATCATAGTTAGCAAAAGGAATCAAAGGGTTTTTTTATAAGCAAGAGCATATGAACTATGTAGTCAATCTGTAGAAAATTTATATTTCGTGAATTAATTTATCAATTTGTTGTTGTTTCTAATGCCACTTATCACACGGACAAGCCTGTTGGGTGAAGCCGAGTAAATTTAAGGCAGAGTGTGCGTTTCTTGTTCTTTCAGTGGCGCCATCCTATGGCACATAATTCGTATTCAGCCACACACACGTCACAGCCCGTTTTATAGGGAGTACCCATTCATAAATCCATTCATTCATCCACAGATCGTAATTTTAACCTGAATCAGAGAACGATCGATCTCCAATCCAGTACCCCCAGAGGTATTGATTTGTTATGGGAACATAGAGGACTTTGCGACTCGACAGATTTAATGTGCATCAGTCACCATTTACTGCACGGGGAGTCTTCGGCCGGCGTGGTTCGAACCCACGAACTCTCGGACATGGGCCGGCACCCTACCTACCAGGCTATCCCGGTCTAATTTATCAATTTATATTTATTAATTGGATTTTCAGTACACATTAGGTGTTTCAGTTCTTTAATTAATTAAGGGTACGCGTTAAAATAATTTTTGCTTTGTGATATGTATTCTACGATAATTTTTGAATCAAGTAATACAGCTCAGTACCAGAAGATGGGGAGAAATTTTGTTAAAACTTATAGGTAGACCTATTCCTACGTTAATTAGATATATATCTTTGTACGAAGTTATTTATTAATATTCGTATTATTGAATATCATAAACGGAAGCACACATTTTTGCAAAATATAAATCTATTATATTAATTGTTGAATCTGATGTTTCAATTTTCGATTTCCATTATCAAATATTTAAGGGAGAAAAGGAATGTTTGGTGCCTTTTCTAAATTTCTAATATCTTAAAGAGGAATTATTAATATAATATCTTGAGGAGAATTAATTAGCCTTGTTACAATGTTTTAAAGAATTTTTTTAAAACGTTAAAAGACAAAAAAAAAAAAAACGACTATAAATCCTACTAATGGACTCTTGTAATTTCTTTTGAAGATGAAAGAACATTGCATTAAGCATTTTGTAAAAAAATTTTAACTTTGTTACAAGTTTTGAATAACGTTCTATTTTATCCCAAATACTTTTTCAAAATGAGAAAAGTTCAAAATTTCAATCCAAGGAGAAATTTTCTTTAAAATCATCCTTTCATATACTTTACATTTTTTAAAAGTGAAACTGTTTGTGTCGAATTGGCTTCTTTAAAAAGTTTTTGCTGTTTAAAATTGTAATAACTTTTAATTATGTTTTTAGTTAACAAAGATATAGATTGTGGTTTGTAGTGATTTTCTGTAATAATAAAGTACGAAATAACTAATAAAATACTGTATAAGCCATCCAGTATAATATTAGTTATGCATAATCACATGATTACATTTCACGTAATCAAGCTTACGTGCACCATAACATATTATAATTGCGTAATTATAAAGCTTCAAACTGTATAGTATTTGATTTTCCTTTAACAATTGAATTCTGTATCATTGTGGTGGTGTAATTTTTAAACTATTTATTAAAAATTTCTGCATGTCACAACTGTTGTCCGACAATTGTGTTGTTATTAACCCCTTCTCCGTAGGCATTGCATCTCATGCGTTCATTACTTTTGTGCAGGGCCGGCTTATGCATATCGCGGCCCCTAGGCAATGCTCGTCCCTACCGTCTTCTAACTTCCTAATATATTTTTTCGCTAACACAACACTTTATTCATAATTACGCTGTTTTTTACTACATAGGTATATTATCACATTATTCAATAAAAATATGGAATCAAACGAAAAGAATATAAGTAATTAATCCATCCATTTAAAAAAAATCATACAATAAGCTTAAATATTAACTCTTCTAACTTTTTTTGTTACAAAATCGTTCAAGACATCCTGAAAGTTAACCTTTTCCAATACATCATTTTCAATTGCCATTATGGCCAATGAATTTAAACGGTTTTGAGACATAGTTGAACGAAGACAGTTTTTGATTAATTTCAATTTGGAAAAGTTTCGTTTTTCAAGCATGTTGTGTTAAAAAAGCTGCTCTTGCTGTATAGTCATCTGATTAGTCGGCGTTAAAACTACCGCGATAAAACTGCTTGCGATTATATTTCTGCGTTATATATGAACTAACTACCATAATATTAATATCTAATTTGGAATGCGTTCAGAAATGTACTAAAATAGCGTCGACGTAATGTACAGACCAAGACAATCGTCATTGAAATTTCGAATTAAATTTTTACTGTTTAAGAAACATTGTCAATTTTTTTCTCTGTAGCACAGGGCCCCTATGCAGTTGTCTACAGTGCCTAATGGATAAAACGGCCCTGCTTTTGTGCCCGTATGGCCGATGTCACTATTTTGAATTCGTCACTATTTGCACGTCTCTTTAAATCTCGCGATTATTTTTGTTTCTCTGAATATTGCTAAGAAATGGCATTACTAGCCCCACTTTCTTCGCAATTCATCACGCAGGGACATTTTCCGACTTGAATTGAAATCAAAATAATTCTGTACTTCTTCTCTTCTATTAAAATTGATTATTATAAATTAATGATTAGTATTGACTAATTATTATTAATATGTTCACTAGTATTGAAATTATTTTCCAAAATATTTCTTTACCTAGTTTTAATTATTATTTTGTGCAGACATTTTTCTTAAGCACCTTAAACCAATATACTTAATAAATATGTTATCACAGTGTATTTCTTACAGATAAAACTTGGATGCATTGCAGATCAGTGGACGGGATATTACATATTTTACCATCAATAGGTCAAGCAAAAAACTATTTCCTGACAAAAATATTTTGCATCTTCGAATTTAGGATAGAGCATATATTAATTTTCAGCATTAAAAAAAATGCTTTTTTTGGATTGGAAATTCGAAAAAAAAAAAAAAAACTTGAGGGAAAATGCTTTTTTTTTGTCACCTCAGTTATTCTCGAAGAGTATTCTGAGAATGTTTATAAGTATACAGTGACGACCAAGTTACTTTGTTGAACGCATATACACCAGTTTGGAGTGAATCAAACAGAAATTGTGAATGCGTAAAATCATTCAAACAATTGACCTAATAGGAACATCACAATCTTTAATATATTTTTTTACAAGGCAACTTCAATCAGACAAAAAACTAACATATGCAAAACAAAAATTGAAACACACTCTTTTACCCATTCGCCCGTATTGTTAACACATTATACATGCTCTCTGCAAAGAATTAAAAAGATGCAGCTGGTTCTAAAATTGCTGAGCTCGGATTCTTACTAAAAGTCAATTCTTACTCCCAGATACATCGAATATGATGATATCAAATGAATCTTGGTAACTAGTTGCTTGTTCAGTTTATCTGATTTTCATCTTAAATATTTTTTAATATTATCATTTTCTTCACCTCCAGTTTAATGTGTTTTCAATGCATTTGTTGTGCTTAAAATGAGAAGATTATTCAATATTCGCTCGGCCTACAGCTTTAATGTTCTCTTATCGAATGTCCAGCTTTTTTCTGAACGGTACACTTCTCGGGGAGTTGCTTTAGAAATGTAATAGGTAAAGTTGGTTAACTATAACCAACTTTGCGCTGTTGGCACAGGCGTCACTCCCTATGCTGGTAAAAAGCCAGAGGTTGAGAATTTGATTCTGGCAGCCAAATAAGCAACCGGCGTATTTGCGCGGAAAGACATACGTTAAATTTGTCATGGCTAAAAGTTATTTTATTGTTTGTGGGGTAGCAGTTTGTAGAGAGATATACCAGTACAGGCGCTGTACTCGTCCTCTGAGTGGGATCAAAATTGCTTGACGTTCCTACCATGGCCGTTAAAAGACATAGCCCTGTAAAACGGGGCTACTAGCTTGACCGGGATTGTGTGTGTGAGGGACAATGCGAGTGATCACTTGTGGAAAAATACCTAGAAGTCTGATGTTTGTTTTGGAGTTACTCGTATATACTTAGGTTAGAAGAAAACTCTCTGTGAAAACCTTAACAACCTTCCTGCCTTGTTTAATAAATTAGTGACCAATATTATTTAAGGTAGCTTTGTTTGTCAGTGATAAGACAAAGAACGTTATAAATTACTAGAATAATTTTGCAACAATAGTAAAGGTTTAAAAATCCATTATAGCTGTGCTTTCTCAAAAGAGTGCATTATTTATCAAGTAATTCAAATTGTTACAGAGCATTAACTTTTATAAACTTGGAATTAAATTATAAGGTTTTAGTGATATAAAGGCGTTTTAAGTCAAGTTATTCTAATGAGTGACACAAATTACAAGATTCGAACAGAGATCTGAAACACTCGATTCGGATCACTGATCCGTATCACATGGTACTAATCGGTGATTTGAATCACATGAAACGAATTATTGATCAGAATCACTTGATTTAGTGATGTGAATCATTTCATCAGAATCAGTTTATCGAATCATTTGATTTGAATTAGTGAAGTAATTCGAATCATTGATCCGAATCACATGATTTGAATCATTGATCAGTATCACTTGAGTCAGTGATGTGAACCACTTAATTCGAATTATTGATCCAAAGTGCATGATTTAAATCACTGATATGAATCGCTTGATTCGAATAGTCACCCAATTTGCTTTTGATTGCATGTGAAGCATTTGATCAGAATTACAATATTCGAATCAGTGATATGAATCACTTAATTCGAATTATTGATCCAAAGTGCATGATTTGAATCACTGATATGAATCGCTTGATTCGAATAGTGACCCAATTTGCTTTCGATTGCATTTGAAGCATTTGATCAGAATTACAATATTCGAATCAGTGATATGAATCACTTGATTCGAATCATTGATATAAATCACTTGATTTGAATCACCGATATGGATCAACTGGTTCGAATAGTGCCAGTGACCCCTATCTCATGATTCGAATCAGTGATCCGAGACACTGCTTAAGAATAACTGAATCAAATAGCATAATTCGAATCATTGATCCGAATCGAATGATTTCAATCGCTGATCTGAACCACTCGATTTGAATAGCGATACAAATCGCGTGATTTGAATCAGAAATCCAAATTACATAATTTGAATCAGTAATCTGAATCACATGGTTTGAATTGGCGATCCGAATCAAGTGACTCTATTCAGTGGTTTGAACCACTTGAGTCCAATATTGATCCAAATCATATGATTCCAATAGTGATTCAAATTGCTGATTCGTATCATGTGATTTGAATCAAAGATTCGATTCAGTGAATCAGATCAGTGATTCAAATTAAGTAATTGGAATTTTTTGATTCAATCCCTGACTCAAATCATGTGATTTGGATCAATGATTCGAATCACGAGATTCAGATCACTGATTCAAATTGAGTGATTTGGATAATTTTTGAAACAAGTGTTTCACATCAGCGATTCGAATTATGAAATCTGGATCAATGATTCAAATCACTAATTAAAATCACGTGATTTGAATAACTGTTTCTTATGAAGTGTATCAGATCACTGATTCAAATCAGGGGATTTGGAAAACTGATTCGAGTCCATTCTGATTACTGATTTGAATCATATGATGTTTTAAATATTTTATAGTAATATGTTATCTTAAAATTAAAACAAAACTTCGAAATTAAGAAATTAAAAATATTGAAATGAAAAAAGTATGAGATTTTACCTTAAAATGCCAAGAACAATTTTTTTTTTTATTACAAATTTAGGTATTTAAATTTTAGTAAAAATAATATTATTAAGACTTGAATTTCAATTTATGTTTATTAATTATTTTAAGTTTATATAGTGAAATAATACTATTTAAATAAATTTTAAATTTTAAAAGTATGTCTATGCATCAAGTAATGGCTGTTAATTCGACTGACTATTAGAAGAATGGGAACTGGACCCAAATCAGAGGATAACAATATTTGGATAAGAGAGGTTGCTTCGTTTCTGTAATCAATTGTTTACAAAAAAAACTAAATGTAAAAGTGTTAATAATTGTCCTACATAGTATTTAAATTTAATATGACAATTTAAAAATCGCTTTTGTTAAATAGTATAAGACACATGATTTTTAAATTACGTTTCCCAATTGTTTCATATAGCGACATTTTCCGACACCCTTATTGAATAAATCCTTTTTGAAAAGCATAATGCAGTACTAAATAGTTGGTTTACTTAAATGATTCTTGTAGTTCATTTCATTGAGCTTTCTTCCAACGCAATTAATTAGTTTTTTTCTTATTTCATTCACTCTACGATTTTAAACGCACTGCGATATTCTTACAAACATAATATAAAATGTTTTCCAAAGAGAAACTGGATGCCATGAATAATAGTAATCTACATAAGTAATAGTGAAAAAATCGGTAAAACGACGAAAACAACAATTTTCAGATTTTTTTTCGCATTAAGCAAAGCAAATAAAACTACCAATAGGTAAAATGATTATTGGTTATTCACATATGTAATTTTATAAATTTTTTGTAGCTGTAGTATTCTAAAATACCTTACTTTGCTAAATTCTTACTAAGCTCAAAAGGACTGGTTTGAATAAAAATAGGAAAATGTGATACCGTATTTTAGTAAATTCTCACCAAGTTTAAAGGGAATCAGAGCAATAAATTCAATAAGCATATGAAAATGTGTTTCCGAGAAACCTTTTTTTAGTAAATTCTCACCAAGATCAAAGGGAATCAAAGCAATGAATTCAATAAACATATGAAAATATGCTTCCGAGAAACCTTATTTTAGTACATTCTCACCAAGCTCAAAGGGAATCAGAGCAATAAATTCAATAAGCATATGAAAATGTGTTTCCGAGAAACCTTTTTTTAGTACATTCTCACCAAGCTCAAAGGGAATCAAAGCAATTAATTCAATAAACATATGAAAATGTGCTTCCGAGAAACCTTATTTTAGTACATTCTCACCAAGCTCAAAGAGAATCAAAGCAATGAATTCAATAAACATATGAAAATGTGTTTCCGAGAAACCTTCTTTTAGTAAATCCTCACCAAACTCAAAGGTTTCTCAACGCAATGAATTCTATAAAATATTGAAATGTGTTCAGAAACTTCTCTAAAATATTAAAATGTGTATCCGAGAAACTTTATTTTTGCAAATTCTCACCAGTTCAAAAAGAATTAAAACAATGAATTCAATAAACATATGAAAATGTGCTTCCGAGAAACCTTATTTTGGTAAATTCTCACCAAGCTCGAAGGGAATCAAAGCAATGAATTCAATAAACATATGAAAATGTGCTTCCGAGAAACCTTATTTTAGTACATTCTCACCAAGCTCAAAGGGAATCAGAGCAATAAATTCAATAAGCATATGAAAATGTGTTTCCGAGAAACCTTTTTTTAGTAAATTCTCACCAAGATCAAAGGGAATCAAAGCAATGAATTCAATAAACATATGAAAATGTGTTTCCGAGAAACCTTGTTTTAGTAAATCCTCACCAAGCTCAAAGGTTTCTCAACGCAATGAATTCTATAAAATATTGAAATGTGTTCAGAAACTTCTCTAAAATATTAAAATGTGTATCCGAGAAACCTTATTTTTGCAAATTCTCACCAGTTCAAAAAGAATTAAAGTAATGAATTCAATAAACATATGAAAATGTGCTTCCGAGAAACATTATTTTGGTAAATTCTCTCCGAGCTCAAAGGGAATCAAAGCAATGAATTCAATAAACATATGAAAATGTGCTTCCGAGAAACCTTATTTTGGTAAATTCTCACCAAGCTCGAAGGGAATCAGAGCAATGAATTCAATAAACATATGAGAATGTGTTTCGGAGAAACCTTGTTTTAGTAAATCCTCACCAAGCTCAAAGGTTTTTCAAAGCAATGAATTCTATAAAATATTAAAATGTGTTCAGAAACATCTTACTTTTTTCAATTCCTACAAAGCAATGAATTTCATGAAAATAGGAAAATGTGTTTCCGAGAAACTTTATTTTAGTAAATTTTCACCAAGCTCAAAGGGATTTAAAGCAATGAATTCAATAAAATATGAAAATGTGTTTAGAAACACCTTACTTTTCCAAATTTTCACCAAGCTCAAAAAAATTCAAATGAAGAATTCAATAAAATTAAGAAAATGTGTTTAAAAAAGTCTTTAGAAAAAATGATCAAAATACGCAGAATATGGTAAAATTTGACGTGTTTCTGGCTCTTTCGGATCTCCAAAAACGGTAAGTCTTACCCAAGTGCTTTGGTTATGACTTTATGTAGAATTCACAGTGAAGTATGGTTTCATTACCATGCTGATTGGTGATAATTGTGGTAAAATTTAGTAATTTTATCAAAACTCCTTAGAGAGTATGGCATAAAACTCATTAATTCGGACAAATTTATTTTTCAGTTTTGTGTTTTTGACTAAATGTGTAGCAATAATTTTAAAAACCAGAATTTCCGGTATGAACTATATCATATGAAAGGAAAAATAACTAAATGAATGATTTAATAACCGTATGTTATTTGTTTTATTAACCAGAAACAGAACAACAGAACTGTCGTACCATATGCCATAATAATTTTACCATTCTTTTTCTCCATGTACTAAATTCTCAGTGAGATCAAATGAATTAAAAGTAGCGAATTGAGTACAAATAGGAAAATGTGTTCCGAAATTCCTTACAACACAATATTTTTAACAAACAAAACGCTCTTTTTCATTTCAGAAAATGAAATAAAAAATTGCCTTTCCTATTTCCGAACTTACAGTGAAAAACTTAGTTTATTAGATGATAAAATGAAAAGTTTATTGCAATTTATTATCTTGGGACTTTGTATCTTGGGACTTATATTTTTGTATTTATTATTGAATTGATTAACAATTCTATACAACATTTTAAACTTTCAAATTACTTTGCTACTATTAATCTAACTTTTATGATTCTCTCCGTACGTTTCCCAAAGTTAATGATCTTAAAAGTAAAAGTAATTGTCAATTATACGTCCCAGGATCTCATCTTACAATTAATGACTGAAAGGTTTTTCAGGTAAAATGTAATCTCTTATAGAAACTCTTGAAGATAATGATGCACCATAAAGATTTTATTGTTTTACGAAATGAGAATATTGTTTTTTCCCCCAAGTCGACAGTGGTAATTTTGCTATCTAAGCTATTATTGTCACTAACTGAAATTAAAAATACATGTTTAGCCTTGATTTATTTAGGTAATAATTTTCTTCATTTCTTATTGATAAACATAATTTTTTATTGTACATTTAACTGTTTCTGAAAAATGATAGCGAAATATGTTGGTAGAAAGTTTTCAAAGTACTTTATCTTTTGAAAATAGAACATTAATATTTATATATTTTTTCGTTTATCTATTTTATAGTGTTAATATTATTTTCAATCAAGATACAAAGTATGAGTGGTCTTTAAGCAATGTAATTATAATTCATGTTTTTAAACTGTCAATGTAATTATAATTTATATTTTTCATTTTTCGGTAAAATAAATGTATATATTCAAATCAATGCATATATTCATGTACATTATTGTATAAAAACAGTGAAATGTAAAAACATCAATGACTTTATTACCCCAGAATGCATGAGTAATAAGCTCTCGCATTATATAGCATATGTTTTAGTAAATTGACGCAAAGAATGTAGCGTAACTGCAATATGGTAACGAAAGCTCCTTTAACATTTGTTTTCCTTTTTTCTTCCTTTTTTGGAAGGGGGGAGGGGGTAAAACTTGTAATAGAGGAAAAGCTTTACTTCATGAGTTGTTTATTGCTTCACTTACAACCAGTTCTTATAATGTTAATTGCTTATTTCTTTTATCAGCTATTAGCTCACATTTTTTGTCATACTATCACGTTAAGCCCATGAATTCGACAAGCCAAATTTCATATGTTTCAACATTATTAAGTTTAATAAATTCTGTACAATGTTTTACCAGATTGTGGAACGCAATTGAAAAAGAAAATTTGACTTTAGTTTGATTATCTACTAAACAATCAATGCGTTCAATAAAATCACGTCATATAAACTCACTATGCCGGAAAATCTATCATTTATTCTTTTAATTATTTTCTAAATGTTTTATGACATCTAATCAAATTGGGAAACATAAGTATAAATGTAAAAAAAAATAACTATTTTAGTATATTTTTATTATCTATTTATCGCAATGCTATATAGAATAATAAAATAAAGAGTTTTTGAGACTTATAACCTTGTGTATTGAAAAAATGAGGTCTCCGATCCTAAAAATTGTTCACGAATATAAATTATTCCATTCAAGAAAGTCGGTTGAAACATAATTTTCTTCTTTGGTTGGCAATAGCCTTTGTTAAATTAAAGATGATTCTATTTTTTTTGAAATATTTAAATGATAATATCAGTGATATTTGCTAACTTATAGTTCTAATTAATTAAAAAAAAGAGTTTACTTCACATTCCCTAATATTTCCATCATCGTATCAGATAAGCACAGATTAAATCATTGTAATTATAATTCATTAAATCATTGTATCAGATAAGCTCAGATATTAACGTGGATGGCATGTAAGGGCTACGTTACTGAATTATTATTTTTGAATTTATCTGAAACCACGTTTTTATTTTGTTTATAATTACGCTTTAAGAAGCTTTGTGTTTTGGAAGAACTAAGTTATTTAAAATAAACGTTAGAATTGAAATAAAAATAAATTATGTATCAAAAAGCAAAAATTTAATTTAATTCGTTCAGGATGGTCGTTTTTAAAAAATTTTCAAATAGGTTTAGGTTTAGCCATTGTCATAAATGAAATGCTTTTTAATAGTTAAAAAAGAAAATTATGGGTGTTTATTTTTTCACTGTTCTACTTAATTTAAAACTGAGTTTTAAGCACGTTCTTAATTTATTATTTTTTATTCGTTTCTTAAAGAGGGCAGTATCAACGTAAATGGCATGAGAGGTATATGTCACCGAATTAGTATTCCTAAAATAATCTGAAACCACGCATTTTTTCCCAAATATAATTTCGCTTTGAAAGTGTATTTCAACATCACTAAATAATTTAAAGTCAACGGTAATCGAAATTTTAGGAAATTAAATTATATACAAAATGAAATTTTATTTAAAAAATTAATTTTGTATATAATTTAATATATAATTTTGTATATAATTTTGTATATAATTTTGTATATAATTTAATATTATAATAATTTTTTTTATAATTTTGTATATAATTAAATTTAAAACATTAAATTATATACAAAAATAATTGTTTAATTAAATAAATTAAACAATTATCTTCATCAAAATAATTGTTTGAGTATGGAAAATGTGGAGAATCTTGAGTTTGTTGTAATCAATAGCATCATCTTCGGAGTTGATTGGTAATTAAAATATTAATTTTATTTTGATGATGAGAAGTGTTTTGTAAAAACGTGTTTTGAAAATTTCATTATGTTAATTCATATTAAAGGGTAACCAATAGTAATTAGCAAAAACATTTTTTTATTGCATTCTAAATTTTGACAGTGCATGACTTTGAACTTTGATTAGGATTTCGTAATGTTTATTAGCACTAATTTAATAATTATATACTTATTTTACCCCTACAGAGAAAGTGTGTTAAGCAATGTATCAAATCCTATCGCGTGTAATTAATGAAATCATATACTACTGTTTCATAAGCTGAAGTCTAATCAAATCATATCATATTATCATCATAGCAGAAAAAAGCACTTCTTTTGTTTCATTAGTTACTAAAATTTAGGATCTATTTATGCCTGGGTTGATCATTTACCTAATTAATGCTCGATGCATAATTCAGCTAAATGTAAGACTTAAATACCAGTTTTTAAAACAGGCAATAAAATTTTAATTTTAATATCGAATGAATTGAAAATAACTCAACTACAAATATTAAGCGAAGCTCAAGCTGCTTTTTAAGCAGTTTAATTTTTTTAACTATAAAATGAACAATGTTTTTAACGTAAAGAAAGTAATTATCTTGAATAAATTTTATGAATGAGAAAAAATCAAACACTAATAAATATGTTACCTTAATCATTAGAAACCAATCTTTTCAAGAGTATGGAGCAGCGATTTTTTTAAACTGCTGAAACTTTATGTGGTTTTTATTGCCACTTTCTTGTGTTTAGACAAATTGTGTAACCTAAAACATTAAAAAATGCAACTTCATTTGATACATATCAAAATTAAAAAAAAATATTTAGGATTAAGTGCTTTAATGAAAGCTAAATGTATATAAACGCAAAATATCAAAGTAAAGATAGGATTGTTTATTTTATTAATTTGGATGACACTTGCCTCGTTATAATAAAAATTAACTACAATGCGTTTTTAAATGTCAAAAACCAATTATTTATTACACTGTGTATTCCGTTTTTGGTAAAATATTTTTGAAAACAAATGTATTTTTAAAGTTTTTCCTAAAAAACATGTAAGTTTTCTTACAAAGCTATGAATAATAAATCATTTGAAAAATGCAATTTTTCATTTTCCAACGACATTAGGTCATACATTGTAAGAAGTTGCTTTAATAACAAATATTTACCTTTTTTTAGCAAGGATGAAAGCAAGGAAAAAGAAAGGTAATCAATCATCTGAAATGTTGAAAAATATTTTTAAAAAAGTTTTCTGGATGAATTCATTCCAGTACCTATAAAAATTGTAATAGACTTGTTGAAGAAAGTATACTTCAAAAATAAATATTTGATGCATAACCAGCATTTATTATTAGGATAAATCTAGATTGAAAATTTATCAAAATGTATAGATTTAAATCTGTCAATCATGTTTTTAAGCTTAAATTATGAGACAGATTTTATACGACAAAATATAAAGCAGCTTTTAAAAACTAAACGAAAATGGAATTTTGGAAATCTGAGAACATATTAATGCTCTCCTTTAACCTGCTTACATTTTCCGTACTTATTATGTTACTGTCTTTTCTATTATCCTGTTAACATCCTTCATTTTTAGTTTGTTAATATCTTCCTTTTTCTCCTGTTGATATAATACATTTTTAGTTTGTTAATATCTTCCTTTTTTCCTGTTAGCATACAAAATTTTTATATTAATATCTTTCCTTTTATTCTTTCAACATTTTACAATTTTATGTTAATATCTTCCCTTTTATCCAGTTAACATCTTTTAACTTGCTGCCATCACCTGCTAACATCTTCCATATTTAATGTGCTACTGTCTTTTCTATTTTCCTGTTAACATCTTTCATTTTTAGTTTGTTAATATCTTCCCTCTTCTTCTGTTAACATATTACATTTTTAACTTGTTAATATCCTCCTTTATTTCCTGTTAACATATTAAATTTTTATATTAATATCTTCCCTTTTATTCTTTCAACATCTTACAATTTTATGCCAATATCTTCCCTTTTATCTAGTTAAAATCTTCCATTTTTATGTTAATATCTTCCCTTTTGTACTTTTAACAGCTTACTATATCTTCCTTTTTATCCCGTTAACATCCTCCATTCTTAGTACATTAATATCTTCCCTATTATCCTCTTTACATCTTCAATTTAAAATATGTTTTTTTTATCTTCCCTTTTATCTTGTTAGCATCTTTATTTTTTAACATGTTAAAATCTTTACTTTTTCATCGCAATTAAACTTTTAGATTCAATTTGCAGAAGTCGCGCATTTTTAATAGCAAGAAAGAACCGACAAAATGATGAATGAATTATAAGAATGGATTGTTGAATAATAAAAATAAACCGAGCATTCAGACGATTTTGCTTTTTATGTCATATAGTGATATGTAACAAAATACAGAGAACTGATAAGTAATTCAATTAAATAGATTGAAGATAATGAGAAAGGAGGAGCATTTCAAATTAAACATGTATATCTATTGAAAAACGTTTGGTACAAATGTAACTTGCATCAAATTTTAAATACTTATATCTGATCTGTGGATTTTATCTAAGTGGATGGATTTAGTATCTTGATGTAATGAAAGCTCAAAATAAAAGAATTACATGTTTCAAATCTAAATATATCTATGATTACTCACTTACATATTATGATAAAGTCTTTTTGACAGCACTGGAAGATGGATGGTGTTCTTCAACAAATAAATATAACATAAGAACATGGAACATTCAAAAATATTTTGCCGCTTATCAATTGTTCTCAGCGTACTTTGTTTCAAGAATTTTTTTTAGTTAGTTGTTGATGTATTATACAAATACATGATCTTGCCTGATTCGAGTGGGGGAATTTCGAATCTGAATCCTCACTGAGCCACCAAGAAAATTTCGTACTGCTCATTTCAAATCTGCTTTCGGTTTTTCTTTCACAATAACAGTTTTTTTTTTTATAAATGTCAAAACAATAGTCGAGTTTTTTGACGAAATTTGCAGTTGTCAAAACGTTATAATAATAGGGGGCCACATAAATGTTACGACAATCTTCTAGGAGAGTTAGGACACATCAGGAATTAAACTTAATAGAAAATCACACTCGGAAAGGTCGTCATATGCCGCTAAGGGCACTTCCCCATTACAAATTGTTTCTTCATGCTCTTCATGAATTCAGAAACGCTCCTATCCTATATATATATATATATATATATATATATATATATATATATATATATATATATATATATATATATATATATATATATATATATATATATATATATATATATATAATAACCAAGATATGCTAAAAAATCGCAATTGAAGACAAAATAGAAAACCAAATAAAATTGTTCCACTATGTAAATTATAGGTAAATACCGTTGTAATTTTTACCTATTTTATTTTCATTATTGCTGAAGATTTTTTAAACTTTATTGTTATGGAAGGATCTCATCGTATGTCTTCTGCTATCTAGTATGTGTTATCTGGCATCATCGTATGTATTATAAGAATGAACCGGCAAAAATTAGAAACATATTTGGTTTTCATGTTATATACCGTTGTGCAGAGAAATACAGACAATCGAAAAACGAAACAGTGAGGTGCAGAATGCGCCGCAGATTATAATTATACTCTGATTCCAAATTGGTATTCTTTGCCACAGAATGAAGCGCACTAATCAAAACACAATATTATACCCTTCAACTACCATCACTTTTATAATAAATCTAACATCATCCCGACAAATCCTATTTACGCTTAGCTTGGAATCAACGTTACATTGTCACACTTCTCGCTTTGTTAAACACAAAGATCAAAGAAAAGTTTTACTCGAAGACAAATAAAGCTCTTCTTTCACAAGTGGGTCACAGTTGTTCAACCTAACAATGCTGAAAGAAGTATTTGAGCCCTTAAGGCGAGGTTCCATAAAAGCAAATAAATTCAAAACACTTTTCGTAAATCTTTTGTTTGCAGATATTCAATTATATAGAATTCGAATTTATGAAAGATAGAATTTTGTTTTAAAACATTATATACTTGTTTCTGTTAATGTGATATTTCCGGTTAAATATATTGGAGTTTTATCTGTATTACACAATGGTGATACTATAATAAATGTACATGAAGTGGAATATTTAATAAAAGATTTACGCAAAGCATTAAATAAATATAGTATTAATTGTGAAATGAGGTCAACCATTGTCCAGTTTTTTGGTGCTAAACTATAAAAAAAAAACTTAATGAATGATGCACGTGATTGTGTTGAATTTTACTAAGTTGAGTTTTTTTTTTAGCATGTTTAAATTTAATTCAAAAACAAAATCGTGTTAAATTTATGTTTCGGAATAACTAATTAGTTGTTTAGAAGAAGGACTAATAAAATTACCAGATTTCACTTCAATTACTACCAAACATCATGGCTATCAAACCATGATTAGAATGGATAAATTTTATTGTTAATTTCTTCAAAGGTCCTTACCAAAGAGCTTCGGGGAAAATTATTGTGAGTTTTGGTGCTCTGATACAACCGGAATCATTATAAATTTCACCATAATCTGGTAGCTCTACCATGCTTTTTTTTAAGTGTAGACTTTCATGTGGAGGTGATAATTCAGTCAACTCCAGTCAATCAAATTTTGATAAATAATTTGATTAAATTTTATGTGCACCCATTTTTGTACAGTGTATATAAGCATATATCCAGCGCATGGAAGAAATAAAATAAATTTAAAAGAGAGAGAAACAAAGCGAAGAAACTGTGGCACCAGTTATGTCAGAACTGATTAAAGCCCTTGTAATGTGTCTACCACTACAAAATTACAATTCCAATTCACTAGTATATAAGACTTGTTAACTCCATTCTATGTTGAGGTACCAATTCATATATGAAGGTTGACATTGTCGATATCTACTCTCTTCACGTTGGTGACCCGGACGTGATGGGAAACGCCTACCTTGACAAAAACTCCCACTACGATTTGAACACGCCTACTTCGATGCATGTTCCACATTGAACAGTTGACATGCTACTTGTGACAGCGACATTATCCACCTCCTTGCACCGTTGCTTCTCAGTTTCGATTGCACACAACTAACAACGTATACACTCGACTGCTAAAGGCAACACAGGAGCGCCCACGATCGTAACCTTAATACAGCTCTCACGGTTTCTCACAAAACAGCAATGAATCAACCAATGATATCCCATTCAACGAATTCCATCACAGATATAATTCTGGTGGAGGAGTACTGTAATGTCTCTACCACTACAAAAATACAATCCCAATTCACTGGTATATAAGACTTGTTAACTCAATTTTGTGATGAGGTACCTTTTGATAGATGAAGGTTGACACTGTCGATGTCAACAACATTGTCAACAACACTCCCCACCCTAATTGTAATCCTCCAAAGAGTCTGCCATGGAGTGCTATGTGTTGTGTAAAATAATCAGTTGTGTAAAATTATTATTAACATAGCAAATTTTTTTAAAATTCTTTATAAATCATTATATTCTCAGTAACAACTATGATATTTATGAAGGTAAGATTATTGACAATTTATGATTTAGAGAGAAAGACCATTTTTTTAAAGTAGCAAAATAAAAAAATAGTATTAAATTTTGAAATAACAATAATTAAGTCAATAGCATATTTTGTTTTAATAAATTATTTTTACTTGTCGAAAATAGTATTAAAATAAATATCCTAGTGCATAATTTAAAATTTTCATGAATCAAGTTCTCTAGTTTAAATTTTGTATAAATCAATAACTAATATTTCTGAAAAAATCAACTACTAATATTCATTGATTATTGTTTTCCTAAAATTTAGCAAATCGAAAAGAACTATATTTATGCAAATTGGACTAATTTGGACTAGCAACGTATTTTGTTTTGCACTCAGAAAATTTGTCAAAAAAGTTTTTTTTTTTCATAATGGAGAGCAAGATTAGAGTAAGATTGCAAAAATAATTTATATCACTTTTTAATATTATGAACGAACGAAAGAAAGAAAATATCAATTAGTGTTTTGAAAAAATTTGCAGTTACAGATTTAAGTCTATTATGAAGTCTACAGATTCACACAGTTTTTACAACACAGATTTTATTTTTATAAATTTTCAAGTAAAGTGGTTTTTAACTAAAGTATAAGTTTTGTACGTGAATTCAATACTTAATGTTTTGCTAGATTTTTAACTTAATTTCCTTATATTTAATAAAAACTCCTTGATCATAAAAGTAAATTGTGTTAATAGAAATGCTTGCTTAATAAAATAGTAACCCTATCTATTACACATAAAACTACATTCGATGTACACTTGTATGTACATTTTATGATTTAAAACTACATTATTGCGAGTATTTTAAAAATACTGATGAAGTTTAGAATACTATAAAAATCATATGTAATACAAGATATTTTATATTTATTTTTTGTTATTCTAAGTTAAAGTAATTGTGCATAAAAAAGTAATTCTAATTGAATTTTAAGTTACCCTTTCCCATTTTCAATTAGAAGTTGGTATTAACTAACACAAAGAAAAATGATTTTTTTTTATGGAAATACAATTAGAGTTAAAAATTAAATCTGAAAATTCATCGCTCTATAAATGAATATGAAATTTTAAAAAAAATATTACGGTTGGCTGAATTTTCCGATTTATGTAAAGGTTTTATTTTATATACTAAAGAAGATTTTCTTGTTTCTAGATTTGTTCATTTTATCTACAGTAAAAATTGAGATTAATGATCCAAACATTAAACTATATATCTATTCAAAATCATTTGAATTGTTTCAAATTCAACTGCTACTTTAAGTTCGGAAACTAATAGAATGTCAAAACATATTTTACGGAAAATTTCAATACCTTTTAAAGGATAAGTGCCAAATTATTTAAAATGGAAAAGAAATGCGACAAAAAAGAATAATTAATGCTAGAATATATATTTTTATGTTTATTTTTATGCTAAAATGTATTCTTGTTCTTGATCTTTAAGCTTGAAAAAAAGGCATGAAAAAGAAAGCATAAAAAATTTAAAAAATGAACTATTTATAATAAAAGTGAATTTAAGATTGGAAAAATCTCGAAAAAATGTCCTTCCTAAATTATAATATTTCTAAATTTTGAATAAAAAATGTACACATTTTAGATAATGCTTTGTAGACGTTTGGATTTCAGTTTTGTAACATAGTATTTATTTTTTTATTTTTACTCAATTCATTTTGAAAGCTTTTTTCCAATGGCAGAGAACTTGATAAAATATATAAATACAGACAATACGTCACAAAATAAAAAATCACTATATTTTATTTGAAGTGTTAGAAAAACTTTTGTAGAGATAAAGGTAATGAAAACAAATTCCATAAAGGAAGTACTTAAAACATTTGCTTCCCTTGCAATTTAAATTCCTTAACAATAAACACTTTTAAATAATGCTCTCTATTACTATTTTATTGGGTATATATATAACAATTAACAATTTAATTATCTTTTTTGTACCAAATAATATAACTATTATTTGGTACAATAAAGTTGCTGTAGTAAAGGAAAGGAATTTCTCGCTATATGATATTCGTGTGCTTCTCGCCTAAAAAATGCATGAAATGCAAGCTTAAATTCTTTGAATTCTTGTAATCACATCATTCTCTCCAGGCTAGTTATAACTTCGATGAACGTGTACAGCGTTTAAAGAAAAACGTAACGAAATATTAAGATTGCTTTTACTAGTTCTTTTCATCCTGTAACTGTCATAAAAAAGTTATAAAACACAAATTTTTTAATAACTGTCGCTGAACAGCCCACTTGTTTCGAGTTTACGACTATTAACGTTCAACTCCGTAGCCTTGTAATTTTGAACCCAATCCAAAAGACAAGGGAACTCATGGATCAAGTATTGAGAGAAATTTGCCTTCTTCTATTTTCTTCCTCCTTGCCAATTCTTTGTAATCTTTCTTCTGTATCAACATGCACTGTAATAAATTCCAGATCAAAATCGGTACAAAGTACCGGCACTTTAGGTGCATCACTTGTAAAATCCATTTTTACCGTAAAATATTATACAGTGATTTTTACAGTAATACTTTTTTAACAAGAGATTCTGTGATTTCACGTTACTTATAACTATAAATATTACTGGTACGTCATATTACTTGTTCCATAACATGTTTCCGTAAAATGAACTTTACGGTAAAATAACGGCGCCCTGAATGTCGATAATTTTTACGAGAATGCGAGATAATTTTTTGCAGAGTGTTACCCCGTCTCATTCTGTGATTGAGCATTAAAAGAAAGTTCCTCATTTTGAAGTCATAACTGTATTGTGTATGATTTTGTGCTATTATTTGTGTTTATTCACTTTGTTTAGCATATACAGCACACATATTACTCCATTGCATTCCTTATATGAATGAAACACTTTATTGTAATTTCAACGAAACAGTTTTAAGTACAATCACTGTACGAACTGGATATTTCCATTCACTTGCTTCGGTATAATTCAAACACTTGTTGCGAAACTAAACGAATGGTAATAAACTCAAATATTAATTTATTGTGTTGCAAGCTTCATCGTGATGAACTCTCAAGAGAGGTTTTAGTTACGTAGTTGACCGTAAATTGATATCCAAGCGGAATTAATGAGTGCATTAATTCATAAATTATCTATACTCATCATCAAATTTCTCTCTGTGTGTGATAATTCAACAAATTTGGGAAATAATTTATGAGAGAAATTATTAACCTATACCATCAATAGTTATAAAGCGTTTTAAATCACACAGATAATATGTTTTAATTCTGTAAATTTGTACTCTTATTTTAATTGTTTTCATTAATTTCAAAGGAAATAACTACTTGAAGAAAAACATTTTGGTAAATTTACCCATGGTATAAAAAAACATAAGTCTTGTAATAAAACTAAATTATGTTATATTTATAAGCCATTCTTTTAGCAATTTTTCCGATCATATGATGACAATTTACAGGGAATTCTGAGTTTCAAAGTTATAATCCTTATTACCACATAATTAGTAAAGAAGACTGAATACTGAATTAGAAAGTGAATTTCAAAAATTTTTTTTTTTTATGTTATGCCTTAAAAAATCATAAACAAACATCAAATTTTGCCACATTTACTAATTTTTATCACAAACTTTTACACTATATTTTATAGTGAATTTAACCAACATTCTTACCAAAGTACATACCAAAGCATTTAAACATTACCAAGCGTTTTGGTGTTCTGATAGAGCCAGAAACACAGTAAATTTAATGATATTCTAGCAGATTTGGCCATATATTTTCCTTAGTGTTTTCAACATTACCAAGCGTTTTGGTGTTCTGATAGAGCCAGAAACACGGTAAATTTAATGATATTCTAGCAGTTTTGGCCGTATATTTTCCTTAGTGTTTTCCTTAGTTTTATATTTTCCCTATGTTAAGAGATATAAATAAATAAATTCAACCAATAGTTTCATGCTTTTTTTTAAAAGTGAAACATGTGAAGGAATGCTCTAATTCAATTTCTAAAAGAATTGTCAATTTATATCTTCAGATATTTTGATCAAAACCATCTGTTTCAGTTATCCACATAAGCTCCAGAAACAGTTTTCTGGAGTAAAATACTTGTAGAAGTAAACATATTATATTTACTTTCTTACATGTTTTAAAGTATTGATAGCATGAAAAGAATAGGAAAGTCAAAAGATTTTTAAAACTGTTTTACATTGGGAAAGTATTAACGAAAGATATTTGCAGTTAAAATGATGATTTTTTGCGGTATAAAAATTATTTTTGTGCAACTAAATTCTATTTGTGTAATGTTTCCACATTTTTCATTAATAAATGTAGATATGATATATGTTAGAGGCTAAGAAGAATTTGTAGAATTAAATGATAATTAATGAAAAGTGAATATCGTCTGCTGTAACAGCTGCAGGGATATTTTATGAAATAAGAATCAGTTTGATATTAAGGCTTAAAGTAAGTATAAGAAAAAATAATAAATAAGCAATAAAAGTATAAAGATATCTATTGGTAGCACATTGTTTTGAACATTTAAGGAAACAAATACTAGTTTTTTTTTTGAAAAAAATTTACACTTCAAAATTATATGTTATTTTGGATATGCATTAAAAATTATATAATTCTTAAAAATAATAGATGTTTGGCAGAGCAGAAATAAAACATTTAACAAAAATAGTAATTTTCAAAATCCAGCACCTTCTGATATAAATTGAGTACCTTTTAATGTACCTTATTATAAGTTTTACTCGTTATAAATTTTTGCAAACAACAGAAATTTAAAATATACACCGAGATATTTCCTGTATAGTGAAAAAAATTAATTTAAATAAACACCTGTGAGCAACATTACAACGACCTGAGACATTACAAATTCCAAACTGGTTCTTATAACTGTAACCCATGTAAATATTAAATTATATGTTTTAAAAATGCTTTAAGATTTAATGATGTGTTTTAAATAATGAAAAATCATTCACCAAATTATTTCTCGCAAATTAGAACAATACAAATTAAAAAATAACTGTGAATAACATTACAACAACACATCAAATTCCAGACTTGTTTTCCTAATTATGCAAATTTAAAATAATCTGTTTTAAAAACGAAGAAATTAAACTTATTTATATAGGGACTCCAACACGGAAGCTGTGCTCGGAAATATTGCCATACGCCGATAAGGGCTCTTACTCCTATAAGCGATTTTGTTTGATTCTAAACATATCGTAATAGAAAAGACCTCTTTGCCACGTATGACGACATTCCCGGTCATTTAACTATTTTAATCTTGATGATGTACTTGATGATTTCTATCTAACTCCCCTAAAAGTTTGACGCAACATTTATGCGACTCCTTGTTAGATATAATGTTTTTAATCTTCTACATTTTGATAATCTATAGAATAAATTTCCATTAAAAAAACCTGTAGTTTTAGGAGTAAAACTGTTTTCAGATTTAAAATTCCCTCATCCAAATTACACAAAAAATATTTGTTCCTAAGAGTAGTTAATTATTTTAAAACTATATAACAATATTTTTTTTAAAAAAACCTGTTATTTCATAAATGTTCATAAACACGCATTAAGTTTTGCTTGCAGCAAAATAATTATCAACTTTTTATAAAAACTTTCATTCTTAGTTAATTAAAATAAATTTTATCAACAGCAAAAATAAACACATATTATCATAAGTGCGAGAAATTGCGCAACAAAAATTCTCATTTTAAAATGAAAAATTGATATAATCCTCTTAAATGCCTGACATTTACATTTTGAAGCGAAAATTGCTTCTGAAACTAATGTCTTTTTACTCTGCCTAAACAATTTAAAACTATGCAAAATTTTTCTGAAATGTTTTCAAACTTAAGAGACATTCAACATAAATCCCTGAAAACTTAAATTGCTGTCATTTAAAGTGGATAAAGAAAGACAGTCATTAAAATATATATAGGGAGAAGTTAAGAAAACAGAACACTTTTTAACTAATGGTGGAATTTTAGTATGTAAACAAGGCTCCTATTTTACTTTAGTTATTTTTAATGTAATCTAAGAATTTTTCTTTAGCGTTTAATTACTAACTTTTAAAGAACGGAAAAAAATCTAAGAGATATATCCTTAAATTAACACTTTAAAAAAATGATTCTCTGCATGCTCTTCTTGTAAAAGGAGAAAAAATTCCGGTAAATATTTAACGTACCGATCGGTATTGACAATTCTGGTAATGAAAACCATTACATATGGTATTTAAACCATTCATTTCGAAAATTTTACCGTACCAGATAGTTAGAAAGAAATTCTAGTTTTCAGATTTTTAGTTCTTTTTACCACACATTTAGGAAAAACCCACCAAAATTGTAAAGTAAAACTGAAAAGAAAATTTAATTAATAAATGGTTTTTGTGACTAAATTCTCATGATATAATTGACAATTTTTATCACATCTAACAAATTTTATCGCATGTCTTAAAACTGTATTTTATTGTTAATTTTTACGAAATCATTACCAAAGCGCTCCGGTAAAAGTCATTAAGCTTTTAGGTGTTCCCATAGAGCCAGAAAAACTTAACATTTTACTATATTCAAGTAGTTTCAACCATACTTTTTTTTCTCTATGTTGTAGGATAAAAGTGGGACATATAAATATAAAATATATAAAAAAATAGTTATAGAAAAAAGATTATTACATAGTTTCGTGAGAGTATAAGGGTATCCTACTTAAGCTGCAGTTTTAGAACTCGAAGTAGGTAAAAAATAACCAGATAATTCTTAAAATATTAGTTAAATGCATACAAATAATGAGAATGCTATTCCTTTTTTGAGAAATATTGGATAAATAGAAATTTGCTTTGGCCCTAAATACATAAAAAAACTGCTTATTTATTTAAGAATAATCTCAGAATTTAATGCGACGGGAATAATTATACGTTAAATAAAAATTATAATAAATGTTCATTTTTAGTATCATGTGAAAGGACTTTTGGTATTCAATCACTTAAGTTTGAAAATTAAAAATGTTAAGCTTATTTTATTAAAGGTTCATGCAAAGACAATATCATTTGCAATAAAAGGACAATATCATCAAAGACAATATAATTTTTTTTGTTTGTAAGTTTTGAATATAGCTTAAATTATTACAAACCTTTCCATTCAATAGCTTGAATGCTTTAAAAAAGACTATATTTTTGGAATCAGTAGATTTAAAAAAATATAAATAACCCTGGAAATTTTTTTGTTTGTTTTCTGCTGCATGAGATTTTTGTAAGAGGCCCTAGATATTTTCGTATCGCAGAATTCACAGAATCTGGAATAGGTTTTTTCCCCACCAAGTTACAGTTTTTTAGTGACATTTTTTGACGAAATGAACAGGCTTAAATACGTTACATATAACAGAGGATCGCATAAAGGCTGCGACAAACTTCTAGGAAAGTTAAGGCACATTATCAAGACTAAATTACATAAGAACTCACTCCCGGAAATATCTTCATACGCCACTAAGTGCACATTTCTATCATGAACTGTTTCTTTGTGAGCATTTAGACCGGTCATAAAAGGAAGAGCCCCTGGCAGCGTACGGCGACAATTTCAGACAGTTGTTTCTAAGTCATTTTTTAATCCTGATGATGTGCTTAAACTCCTCTAGAGGTTTGTAGCATCATTTATGTGACCGCCTATTCATTTTGGCATTAATAGACTGACTAGATACTGTCATATGTTCTTACTAAATATACAGGAACTAACAGGTTCAGGGACTTTAGTCTAACGAAAAGCCTAAACAGTCGGCAGTACATTTCGGCAAAAATTGTCCAAAAGCGTCATTTTTATGAACAAACCTGCAGATTTAGGAAAAAACTTGTTTCAGATTTAAAATCCCCACACCTGAATTAGGCATAATCGCATGATCAAGTATTTGTATAAATGTGAAAAATGTGTTTCTCTGTGCAATAAATTAGAAATAGTGTTTCAAGGTTTACTACAAGGTTACTATCCAAAGGTTTACTAAAATAACCTTATATATGTTTACAATCTAGTTCAAAGATGAGTACAAAGTTAGTGTTTAAATTCGTAAAGATTGAAAAAATAACGCACATTTTTAAATAACTTACATTAATAGAAGATAAAAATACAAGATTCAGACATGTCTAAAAGAAATTCTCATTAGGTTTGAAAGAGCAATTTAACTTGTACTAGTAAAAAGAGAATACTTACTTAACTCAGCGATGTTTTTAAAGATTATGAGCTATAAAATCTAAAATTATTCTTACTATTAAAATATGTTAAAATTGCTTCGAAAATATTTATTCTGATTAATCATTGTAAAATCAAACCGTGTTATTTTATCAATATTTAAACTTTGTTACAGATTCAAAGACTAAACAAACTTTGAAAAAATTGTAAAAAATTTCCAATAAATTTATACAAGCAGAATAAAAAGAATGTACCTTGTATTGTAATATTTTATCATTTATTCGTTTAAAAAAATCACTTATTTAAAAGAAAGTTTACTTTTTTTAAAAAAACGCACTTATTTCGTTATCAAACAAGGTTTTTCTATGCCATTAAATGGAGCTTAGACTTAAAGAAACTAAAACATGATACGAAAAAAAAAGATTTAAAAGCCAATATTTTATGTTTGAAGAACGTGGATATAAAATATTATTATTATTGTTATAAGCAAACATTATGTTCCGAATAAACAGTCCTAAATAAAAAATTCCAAAACTTCATTACATTTTTTATTGTTTAGGACAAGTTATATAAAAAAATGTACCAGGAAAAAATGACATGAAATACAAACAGTTTATTCCTGATGATTTTCTATGCATAACTTAGTTTTCTATAATTTCCATCGCCACGAGTAGTCTTTGAAACTAGTTTATCAAGTTTAATTGGACTTTGAAACTTGAAAGAGTTTCCACACTGAGACTAAAAATAAAGTCAATACTACCATGGTAAAATTTACAGTTTTTCCGGAACTAGGGAAACGCTTCGGGAAACATGGTAATTTTTACATTAGCGCTTGGTAATGGGTTTGGTGAATTTAAAAAAAAAAATGGGGCTTTATATGATAAAATTTGGTAAATGTGGTAAAGTTTGGTACTTTTACATGATACCTTAGCATGGCATAAAAACTATTTATTCGATAGAATTTGCTTTTCAACTTTGTATTTTTTATTAAATGTGTGATAGTAAAAACTATAATTTTGAATACCAGAATTTTTCGAAAACCGTTATCACATGAACGGAATTCACAACGCTTTGAACGGTTTCAATACTGTATATTTTAGAATTTTTGAACCATTTTTTTTTTCTTTACCAGAAATACAATTACTACACAGTACGGTAATGTTACTAGAATTTTTTTCTCAGTGTAATAAACATCTTTCAGTTTCTTTCTGTTTACCTCCCCCTAACAAATAGGTCTTGTCGTTTCTTACTTCGACCTACTAGTGTAGATTAGATTATATTAGTGAAGGGCAGCTTTTGAAAGTGTTCTGCTTCCCCCCCCCTCGGTAAAATATTGATTTTTTACACTCAGTGACTGTGTTTAGTTGCGTTAATTGTTTTTCTTTCGGCAAGGATTGCAAAAATACACATTAAGGATGGGCATTACGGAACACCCGGTATAGTCATGTGACTCATGCTACAAATGGCAATATGACGGGAAATTTGTGATTTGTTTTTACAATTTTCACTATGTTCCTTTGTAACTGGCTTCATATGAAAGAGAAAGAATGGATTTCATATTTTCCTGAAATACAAATATTTCTAGAAGTATTTGCATAATACTTCTTACGTTTTTATTATTATGTCATATAGCCCAAAACGGAAAATCAAAATCGTAGATGACGCTAGCCTTGCACTGAATCTAAAAATGCTATGTAGCCCTTATTATATATGGTTATTATAACACATAATTTTCTTGTACTTCTAAGATGTTAGGTTCAATATCTGTGCCAGGCAAAAAAAATATTGTTATAGACCTTGTTTTTCGCCCTTTGTTTATTTACAGTTAGTCTTCTGACTGAATTTGGAGAAATAAAAATGCGTTGTAAGAATTTTTTTCAATTTTCAGCTTATATTTTGCCAGCTTAGAATTGAAAAATTAAGAGTTTTCGAGATGAAACTACAACTCTAAACTTCAACAACTCCTTTCAGAAATCTATGTTGCATAAAATACTAATGTCTGCATGCACGCATTGCAACCCAGACGATGAATTTTTTTTAGTTGAAAAGAAAGAACTTTAATGACAAACAAGAAAGTAGTCATAAGCATAAAAAGGCGTCTGATATGCTCTTTTAGTTTAATTGTAAAATTTTTGTATTTAAATACAACATTTCTATTTATATTCCTATGGTAGCAGGTTTTTTGTGAGCTATTAAATAAGAATAATACCGAAATGTATAAAAATGTTCCATAAGTTTCATATTTTTAGAATTTTATTTTTATGAGAATACGAACATTCATGAAAAGATAGTCTATATTCGAAGCTATATTCTGTCAAAGCTATATTCTGTGTTGTACAGAAAATATAATTTTTTCACTTCAAACAATGAATTATATTATCTTTTAATAAATAAAACAAAGTAATAAAACTTGAAAGTGATATTTCTGTCCAGAGCACCCTCAAATCTAAAATAGTGACACTGTTAAACACAAAACGTTTAAGTACTTTATGAAGCATATTCCTCCCCACTGTCACAAAATGTCACGTAACATAGAGTACTTGAAGTCCTGTCTTGCATCATATATTATGTTACAGATTTTATTTTTAAATTTCAACTATTGGTTTTTATGACATTTGTGAGCCTCACATTAATAAATATTATGCTTGTACCGCATTTTGTAAGAAATATGATTGAGATTTATCATAGAAACATTATCAACATACAATAGTAATAGAGTATAAAATTAAATGAACAATTTAAAACAGTTTAAAACTGGAAATCGACTTTACATTATCAAGGTATCATTTCAACTATATATTTTCCGATTGTTCAAATTTTGCGAAAATAACCAATCTAATGTAAAACTGTTAATCGCTAAGAAGATTTTCTTTAAATTTAAAATTTTTAACTTGGATTCATCAGCAATATTTTATTCCGACACAAAATAAATTCAAACTGTACACAAAATAAAACCATTAGAAGAAAATAGCATTTTTATCATTTCAAAGCAAATGCAAAATGCAAAAAAATATATAAAAATATGTCCAAACAGGGTTATATCACCCTCCTTACCCTTCCTCCCTTATTGCAAACTGTCAGAATTTCTCTCAACCCCTCACCCTCATCTTACGTTTTATTATTTGTGGATGACCCTTAATGATATCAGTCAGTGATAAATGTTATTTTTACATTTTTCGCTATTAATTTAGCATTAGGTTGGAGAAAATATTCTTGTATTCTCTTATACCAATCTATATTATATAAAACGCTAATACGTACGTATGTATGTATCAATAAAACCGATGATATTTCTTTTCTCGCGCTGGCAACAGTTTTTATTTTTAATTCATTGGATTCGGCGCGCAAGAGCACGTAGTGAGCATCATACGGCTAATCTATATTCGCGATCGCAACGCTCGAGTACGCCGTCTAGCGGGAGCCTGTAAATATCAGACATTAATTTATCACGTTTTCATTTAGTTCCATCAAAATCATTGACTGAATCAGACGCCATTTTTTAGCAGCAAATAAGAAACAAAATTTCCCTAAGGAAAAGGCCGAAGAACTTGAAAAAAATCTCCAGAATATTAGTAAATCTTTCAGGAACAGAACACGCCAAACATTTGAAGAAAAATTCCTCAATAATTTTTATTTTCTATTATCAACAAACTTGCAACTGATGACTTCCGATTTCGGATACTGTTACAGATGTGTGTATTAAGGTAAAATGCATTTCTTCTGTCTTCAATTCATTACGAATTAAAGTGAAGTCAACATCGCTTTCGTCATTCCAGTGAATAAATATGAATTCAGAAACATACAGAATTGTAATAGTTATAGCATATTCTTCTTCGTTATAGAATAGTATATATTTCTGTATCCATATAATTCGGAAAACAACAATAAAAAATTATCCAAGTTACTTGAAATAGTGCCATTTGTGCTGATTCTTAATTAATTTTAATCGTTTTCTTGGTAAGTATTTTTTAGTTTTGAAAGAATAAGTTCAACTGGAATTCAGCTATTCTGTTTTTAGCTACATATTCAAATTCACATCAATTATAAAATTTTGCTGTGTAGTATGTTATCTAAAGGTAATGAAGGGATAAACTATGTATCTATTATTTGAGAATAAAGTTTTCAAACAAGGAACTTATCATTTTGGAATTCTCCGGGAATTATAAATCAGGTAAGTGCAATGATTTTTACAATAAAAAATTTGCTTGTTAATATTTTTTTTTTCGTTTGATGATGGTTCTCTACAGAATGGTTTTTTACGTCTGATTAAGAACTATAAGAATAATAAAAAAAGAAACAATATGAAAGTTTTTATTTCAATGTAAAGAATTCTTAAAATCGTTTTTTTATCCTAAGAATTCTTTATTTTCCGTTTTTTAGTTTATAATTTTTTGATAAAAATTGTTCTCAAAATACTTTTTTTGAAAAATTAAATGGTATAACATTATGTGTTTATGTATACTTCTTGTATATCCCAATGTTTGAAGTAATATGATTTAGAAAAGTATGGAATAAAAATTCGGTACTTACGTATTAACGCCACCGCCTCTACAGATTTGGCGGTTTTTAAGTGCCGCCAATCTACACTTAAAATTTTTGCGACAATTCATAAAATAAAACACTTTATTTAAAATCAAAATAGTCAATCGGATTTCGGTGGAAAATGAGCCGATATAGAGTTTAGCATAGATTCAAAACAATCATATCGCCATATGATCTCTGATAAATAAGATTCCAAGTGAAATAACATTTCCAAAACGTACGTTTACCAAGATAAAGTTTTATGTTGTGGGAATTGGTACATTTTCGTTTTTTCGGTAAAATATTTCCCACCTGAAAAAATAAAATTGCATCTTGTTTTGTTCTTGGCAAATCCCAAAGACGAATTTTCGTAGCACTAAAAATGGCGACAAAAAAGAATTTTTTTTTTGTTTTGTTTCGTCAGCATTCTTTATTTTACGTTTCATAGTTTCTAAATAATGATTTTTATTGAAACTTGAAATTTTTTGATAAAAATTGTTGTCAAAAAACTTTATTTACAAAATTAAATTTCATAAAATTATGAGGCTTATGTATACTTTTTGTTCATTTTAATTTTTGAAGTAATATGATTCTTAAAACTATAGAATGTAAAGTTTAAACGGGCCTTTCATGTTATATCATTAAATTTAGTAATACTATTTCTCGAGCATTAGGTTTTAACTTTTATAAGAATATACATATTTTTTTCTGTTAATGTACAAATATTTTTCCGATGTGTTTTGGATATTCCTTCTCTAATAAAAAGAGATACCATTTTTTTTTTCGTTTGCATAAGAAAGAATATCAAGCATTTTTCTTTTTTAAATTTAATTAGCCACAATAAAGAAGGAACGTTGCAATGCTACACGCTACATAAACGACGTCTCTAGAGTAAATGAATGACTGTTCATATAGAAATCGCAGGTATTAGTCTCATACAACAACGCCCCCTATAGTTCGTTGCGATCGCGAATTATATAAAACGCTAATACGTTTTAATTGATAGGCTTCGGTGCGCAAGAGCACATAGTGAGCATCATATGTCTAATCGGGTGAATTCTCACTGAATTGGGTATACTATAGCCTACGTCACAGGTTGTGTTATTCCTACTAAATTTAACCCATGAACGGCATTTTCTGCGAGCCTAACTTCAAGCCACAAATAAACAAACGAAGTGCTTGATCGTTTAAATAGCTGCTCGCCAGATTTTATTGCATTATAAAGAAAAGTAATTGATATTCGATTTTTGATTAATAATTGATTTATGTGGATAGTGGCATTTATGTGGATAGTGGCATAGAATTTAGCATTGCGTCATGGTAAATGTTATTCCTACTAAGTGGAAGTAGTTGCGTTTTTTTTATAATATACCCAATTATGAAAAAAATTCTCACAAAATTATCTTAATCGAAGCCGATGCTTTACATCCGGCGCTCAGTATTATTTCATATTGTTTTACAACACATGGTTTTAGCCCTCTGGTGGGAAAGACTTTAAAACAAAACTTACAACAGTTACTTTTTTCAACAACTGAAATTTAGAATAGTGTGATTAAGAAAAATATGTGAACTGTTTGCAATTTCAAATTAATATTGAAATGCACAGGTTTAGACTTTTCTACAGTGAAAAGTTTTCGGAACTTCAGTGTTCAAAAAAGTATACAAAAGCTAGACGTTAAGAATGCATCCAATGAGCGAGCAAAGCGAGCATCGGATTGCGAAGCAATCCGAAATGAACTGCGAAAGCAGTTCCGGGGGTTGGCGAGCGACAGCGAGAAGGGGGCGAAGCCTCCTAGTATTCTTGTAATCTTCTAACATATTTGAAAAGAACTTTTAAAATTATACTGACTTTAATGTACGTTTTGAGGGACCTAAAATTAAATTTTAGCCATATAAATAAATTTATGTTAAAATAATAAAAATAATAATAATAACAGTTCTTTTAAGAAGATTGATAGTAGTAGTAATTGATTGAAAGTAGGTTAATTAAAAATATTAGAAAATATGTTTTCTTATATTTTCTTATATATGTCCTCTTATATATTAGAAAATATGTTTCACTAAAGATTTTTATAAAATTCTGAAATATTTTGTATTTTTTTTTTTTCATTTTTCAAAATTAAAAATAAAACTTATTTACATCAACTAAGATGCATTAATCCAACAGTGATATGTCACTCGCTAATTTTTTATTAATAAATAGAACTTTAAATCGTTCTACTTTGCATGCTTTATTGGTCTGTGTATCTTCAAAAATGATTTTAGTTCATAAAATATATTACCACAAGCGTTAAAATTTCAGAGTAGTGTTATTTTATTGTTGTACGAATGCAGATATTGTGTAATGTATTGATCTTCTACTCAGTGTTGTTAAAATTATAATAATATCGTTATTATTATTTTGAATTGTATTTCTATTGTTATGAATGTTTTTTTAAATGGCATTTCTATTGTGGTTATTATTGCTTTAATTGTATTTACATTGTTCATGTTTGAGTTGCATTTCGATTGTTATTATAATTTTTTTTTAAAATTTCACATTATATTATTTCAAATTACATTTTCCCTGTCAGGAATGTCATATTAAATTACATTTCAATTTGTAGTTAAGTTTTCTATTGCAACTATTAATGAAATTAAAAGCATTTACTAGGTCTGGAATTATTTGCAAATTCCGTGTTTATTTGCACTGTAAAAAAACAATATTACTAAAAATCTTTAGGAAACAGGGATTTCATAAGCTTTTCAAGTTGTTGTTGTTTCTAATGCCACTTCACGGGTAAGCCTGCTTAGTGAAACCGAGCAAATTTAAGGCAGAGTGTGAGCTATGGCCAAGAATTCGTCTTCAGCTACACACACGTCACAGCCCCTTTTATAGGGCGGACTTATTTACACATCCATTCAATGATCCACAGATCGTAATTTTGACCTGAATCAGAGAGCGATTGATCTCCAATCCAGTACCCCCAGAGGTATTGATTTGCTATGGGAACATGGAGGACTATGCGACTCGGCAGATTTAACGTACATAAGTCACAATTTACTACAATGGGAGTCTTCGACCGGCGGGGTTCGAACCCACGAAATCTCGGACATGGGCCCAGCGCCCTACCGACCAGGCTATCCCGGCCTCAGCTTTTCATGAAAATTACCTGAAATTTCTTTTCACAGTATTATTATTGGATAAAACTTAGTAAACAACACTTAGGCTTCCTCAGCAATCATACTAAGAAATTGTCAGTAATATTACATGTGCTTTGCTATTTTGTTTACCTCGAAATACTTATTCCGTTCACTAAGGAGGTAAACATTTGTAAACGCTACTGAACCCTTAGTAGATCCTAAAAATTTTCAATGAAAAGGTAGAAATAATACTGCGCAGATTAATTTCATTTCTAGGTACACGTATATATGCAGTCTTGTGTGTTCAATTACGCAAATACGGCATTTGTCAAGTAGAAAAACAGATAGCACAATTCAGAGGAAGATGGCAGGACGATACATCTATGGTTACGCTGGTATTTGAACCTATTACCTCCTTTCGAAAGAGTGTTCGGCTGAAGATACAGCTCATCTAGGAGACCACTACTATGCAAAACTTTGCAAGCATCATAAAAAAAGAATCCTTTCGTCTTTCGGAAATGAAAGTTGAAGTTCGAAGGTAGGGAAGGGGGATTTTAGGTGGCGCTGTAAGCGTTACAGGTATTTCTCCTGTTGTAAAACAATCAAGAACTGGTTGCAGATCAAGGTACAGATGTTTTCTAGTAACTGACAAGTAATCTGTAATTCTAAGCATTTTCTGCTACATTAATGCAAAATTGCTTACTGAGTACTATTTTCATACTTTACGATTATTTTCAAAAGTTTAAACTTTTATTTATTTTTTATTAACTTGCTTCACTGAAATTCTTATGATATTGAGTTTATTGAGCTATTCTTCTAATATTGTTAACTTTATTGGGCTTTATGGTGGACAAAACAAATTTTAAGAACTTAGAAACAAAAATCAAACATAGTTATCAATAAATGACATGCATATCAAGTAATTATTTCTAAACTTGTATTACTTTCTTAAATAACTTTATGAAGAGGTAATTCAATATTTAATAAATAAAGAAATATCTCTTCCACTAATGCTTGATAACGTCAAATAAGTAAATTCAATAGTACGAATTTCAACTCAAGTTATTCAAATTCCATTTCCTGCTCTTTAGCACTAAAAGATTCTCTGGAAATCAATTGAAAAATTTTCTTAATTTCTCGTTGAATAATAAATTACGCAAAAATAAGTACTAAAGTAAGTTAGCAGACTTTTTTTACATACTTGTATCAACAGGCATGTAGCCAATTTAATTAAATGCAATTAAAGTCAGATATTTACTTTAAAATCGTCAAACAAATTATCCATATTTGGAAACTTTATCGATGTATTTCTTCCTTTATGAGGTACATTTTAATATATTGGCAAATAGAATTGAAAACTCCTATGTGTTTGAATTATGTATTGTCGTGTTTACTGGCTAGATAAGTTAATTTAAATACATGCTGATATACTAAAATTTACTGATTTATTTAAAGACAAATTTGCTTTAATTTATTGATTCTGTGCAAGTAAATAAGCTTTTTTTAAAAGCTGTAATTTGTTGAAAAGGGTTTATAATATTTACTTAATAAACACGAGTTCAAAATAAGCATTTGATGTTATTTCTTTCATTTACAAATACTTCATGCAATCATCAGAGGTTATCGATGTAAATTTTTAGATGAATTTTCAATGTTAAAAAATTGCACAAGAGCGCCTAAAACAGATTTTATGTATACAAAATAATAACTAAGCTTTGATCTTGTAAATCGTTTATTTTTTTAAACTTCATATATATATATATATATATATATATATATATATATATATATATATATATATATATATATATATATATATATATATATATATATATATATATATATATATATATATATATATATATATATATATACAGTACCCTTCCATATTATTAGGGACACTTAAAATTTCTACAAAATTGTCATTTTTCAAAGTGTCATAACTTTTTCAAAAATGGATCAATTTTTATAAAAATTTCAGGATATCTTGTTCAGGTCTTCTACTTTCACCTAAAAATTACTAATTTAATTTATCTCAATTGTTTGCAAAAATTTGCCCATTTGAACAAAGCAATTTTTTTTTTAAAAAAATTGTCAAGTCTGACAAGTTGCTACTTTGTGACAAAATTTTTTTAATAAAAATCATTACTTACACATTAAAGTACAAGTCGTTACCTTTAAAACACGCTAATGTAAATGATTTTAAGATTTATTTTGACTGAGATATACGATTTTGAAACTTTCTTGTCATTTATAATGAAAAGTGAGTTGTGGCAGTATTTTTGGTGAAAATTAGATTTCAATTGAATTAAATGAAATCGATATCAAAATTTTATAATAAATTTGAATTGTTTATTCATATTATATAATAAATTACATATATAATAAAATTTTTATATTTATACTCAAAAGTATAAATAATTGGTTTTATTTATAAACGTCAACATTTTCACTATTTAATGTTGTGAATTCGAATTCAAAATCTCATATCTCGGGCAAAAAAAATCGTAAAGTCATTTACATTAGCGCGTTTTAAAGGTAACGACTTGTACTTTAATGCGTAAATAATGATTTTTATGTAAACAATTTTGTCACAAAGAAGCACCTTGTCTGACATGACATTTTTTTTAAAAAAAAACCTGCTTTGTTCAAATGGGCAAATTTATGCAAACAATTGAGATAAATTAAATTACTAATTTTTAGGTGAAAGTAGAAGACCTGAACATGATGTCCTGAAATTTTTATAAAAATTGATTCATTTTTGAAAAAGTTATGACACTTTGAAAAATGACAATTTTTTTGAAATTTTAGGTGTCCCTAATAATATGGAAGGGTACTGTATATATATATATATATATATATATATATATATATATATATATATATATATATATATATATATATATATATATATATATTACTGTAAATGTCAGAAAATTATTTAAATTTCTTAAATCAGTGTTTAATAACCCGATTTACTCAAAGGAATGGTTACTGATATCTGTATTTTATCTTCACCAGTGCCATATTTTTCACATACACAAAATTGTGGCAAAACATTTTTTTTCCTCAACCTGTTTAAAAATAAATAAAACTTATATTAATTCTAAGTCAAATATTATTCAGAGTATAGGTTGATGAGAAACAATGGTCTTAATTACGATAGTAAGATTCATTTCTCGCTAACATAGCAATTCATAAAAATGTAGAAGGCAATTCATAGCAGTTCATAAAAATTTCTCGCTAACATAGCAATTCATAAAAATGTAGAAGGAAATAAAAATAAATTTCTGAAATATCGTTATTGAGCTACCAGATAAACGAGGAAATTTTAACTTGATGCCATTCATAGCTTTCTTGTAATAATCTAATAATCTTTTCTATAATTATCTTTCTTATAAGAATTCTAAAAACATAATAAAATACCAATTTTTTTTTAAAAATTTCATTTTCTCTCAATATGTCTATTAATAGTTCTTAGCTCTACTCAAAGTTGCTCTCTAATTTCATAACTGAATAGAGAAATTAGAACATAAAATAACTGTCAGAACACACGCTGTCAGCACCTCAATTCCGCTGATCTTCTTCCGTGTATATTTTAATGATTTAAAATCCATTCTAAATCAAGCTGACTAACTCTTAATGAAGTCTAAATTCTACAAACAGCTGAGTGCAAACGTGATAAAAGATCGGAGGATTGGGAAATTAGAGTAACACTGCAACCATACTTAATACCCCAAAGCCAGCAATGCAGTAACATGTCCGGATCACTCTGACTCATAACTTCCTGACTATTAAGTATAGTTAACGACGTATTAGTACAAAGTTAAGCTAATGAGATATATCTCATAGAAACTAGATTTAAATAACAGATTTTAAGTGCATCAAGACTGGTCGAATAGCACAAGGAACAAACATGGGGCGAAAATATATACATGCTAAAATGTGGGTTTATGTGCCCTCAGTTTACTATATATCAACTAATCTACAAATCATGACGTCATTTGCGATAACAGAGGCAAAACGGCTTAACAAAAAGAGCGGTAGGTTCCAAACGACAACTAAGCTAGAGGAAAATAATAAATGCGTTAACAGGGCGCAATTCAAGTCTTAACTGAGCATCCCCAGTTAAGCATTATAATAATTTGTTACGTAATCTTCTCTTTTACCTCTCTTTTTTTCAATCTGCGCATTTTAAAAGAGGACGTTGTTTTCTTTTGCTTTAAGTGTTTCCTTTGCATTTGGTTTACGTGTGAATTCGCTGTTTGACCGGTTTAATGTGAGTTTTTATTTTCTCAAATTTTTGTCTGAATTGGTTTTATGTATTTCATGTATTTTTTCCTGGACTTATACAAAACCTTCGGGGTACTGAGAGAGTTAATTTTGGAATTATATTTGCCTCTCTCTCTCAATAGAAAAGGTTTTGTTTTATGGCTTCCGAGGCCGGTACCCCGTGAAGACGTCGGCTTCGGTGGTCATATTTTTATTTCCTTCGTTTTCTTTATTGCTATACGTTAAACTGAATAATCTTGCTGTGAATTCGCTTTATTTATTTGACTGTCATTTATTTGTTTCCAATGAACCATGTTCAAATTCTGGCTGGTTGTTTCGAATTTTGCTTTCGACTTGCTCCAACCACAGTCCTGTTATAAAGTATTCCCAGTGGTAGATAAATCATGGGTTGGAATTGCCTTGTCCGGTTAACCGTTGGAGATTTTAATGGCTCGCAATGTAACATAAATGCGAGTTTTTTTCCTTCAAAGGGTTTTTCAGGAAGGCGAGTTTATTCTAGTGCTTATCCAAACATGCCCTTTTTTTGGTTTTAGTGCTTAATATTATATAGCTACAGAATAGAATATTGATAGCGGTAAAAATAAAAAATAGGGTAGAAAATGAAAAGAAAGCATTTGTATATAGTCAAATTGGCTCTAAGGAAATGTTTTTTTGCCTGAATCAGGAAAAACCAAAATCCTCAATGCCTGAAAAGTAACAGTTTTCCATTGTTACCTTAAAGTAGTGAAAAAAAGTCTTGGTTTAATAAAAGGTAATAAAAAATCTTTTTTTTTTTTGGTTAGCTCAAGGTAGTTTCAAAAAGTGCAAAAACACATAAATTATCATTCTATAAAGAGGTACTAAAGTAGTTTCGTCTTTTTAAAGCAACATGATATGCTAACACGCGTATCAGTAAAGCTTGAAGACATTAAAAAGATCCCAATTTAAAAAAATTGCAAATAACGAGAACCAAAAATGATTAACAATACAACAACATGATTTAAAAATAGATGTGTTGGATAAGTTTCAAAATATTCAAAAAATTTAAATTTAGAAAGCAAGAAATACAAATAAAAATATGTAATTATGATCAACAATGCAGAAACATGATTAACAAATAAGCATATCAGCAAAGTTTTAAAATATTCAAAAAATCTCAATTTAAAACATTTTGCAAATAAAAAAAAGCAAATTAGTGTTGTTATTAATTTTAATAATAAAATTAGATAATATATTTAATGAAAAACATTATACAAGTACCATAAATTTCACTTCCGAAGGTTCTCTATACATAATACACTTATTTTATCAACAAATTGAAAAAAAGTTTTAAAAAATAGTTTTCATGTCACTTCGACCTTTTTCCTGAATTCAAAAAAGTTTTTTCATTTTCCAATTCCGGAAAGTATGGTATTAACTTAGGTCAAGAATGCAACCTCGATTTTTCTTCGAAAACCGATATTGCTTTATACTCCTTTAAAACTGATGCACACGACTTGAAAGTAAAATAAAGGAATATTTATCTTGCTAGAAAGAATAGAACACTGTTAAATTCTTCAAAAAAAATTTCACGTTGTTTTGTCACTCTATTTTAATAATAAAAGTATTATTTTGTTAAAGTATAATATGTTTAAATTTCAATATTTTTCTTAAACCTTTGGAGCTGAATTTTGATTAAAAATATTTTTCATTATTTTGCATTCATTTAGGTCAAAATAAGTGAAAAATATTATATTTAGCATTTTAATACTTTATAATTATGAAATAAAGCATGAAACGCCGATGTCCTTTTCTCCGTTAAAGGTAAAATCTTTTAAACATCCTTTTTTTCACTATTTTGTATTCATTTAGGTCAAAATAAGTGAAAAATATTATATTTAGCATTCTAATGTTTTACAGTTTTGAAACAAAGCATGGAACGCTGATGTCTTTTTCTCCGTTAAAGGTAAAATCTTTCAAACACGATTCACTTCAAAACAATAGTTTTTCAATTTGTACTTTTGTGTAGTTATTTTGATTTAAGAGAAATAATTATTCAACGCAGAAATTTCTTAATTTGCAAAGTCAATTATTGACAAAATTTTAATATGAATGAAGAATGAAAAAAAAAAATTCAAACTACTTTTTTTCGATTCAGTGGAAATATAATTCTGATAGATTTTTTTAGTATCTATTAGATTAAAAACTATCAATATATAATTAAAAAATAAAGAATAAATTTTTTTTTACTTGCACTTAAAGAGCTAGAAAAAATATATAAAAGGGACACCGGTATTTCCTCTACGTCAAGGAATTAAAAGAAACGAATCAAATAATAAATTTTATTCAAGAATCAAAGTGTAATGTAGGCAATTAGTGCAGTTTGTTAATAAATCCAACTAAAATTGAGAACTGAAGAAAAAAATAATGAACTAGGAGTTATTGGAAGAATTAGATTTTTTTAAAAAAAGCACCATATTAAAATAAAAATTAAAAAGAAAAATTAGTTTATTAATTAAACGCGTCGAATTTTTTTTGTTCGTCAATTTAAAATTACAGAAAATTTGTCCAATGGGCCATGAACTTTAAAGATAACTGAGAGTCCTTTAGAAACTCCTGTTTTTATCGTAACACTTCAAAGTCCTCATAGATTGAAAATTTAAAATTGTATCACTTATCTACATTTTATCTCTACTTCTTTCTCTATTTATCACCTCTTTTTGAGCCACACTACTTTATTTGACATAAGAAAAAAATTATAAAAACTACTTATATAAATAATACCTAGAAACTGAAGTGACAAGATATTTCTCGATAAACAATTTCATCCACTTCAAAAATATACGAATTGGAAACAACAGTCGACTCCAAAGCGCGTGGAAAAACCATTTACCCTGATTTGCCCCTCTCAGATACTGTAGTTAGTCTTTCTTGTTCTGTTTAACATAATTTTTCTCTCTCCGCTACTATGGTTTTTCGAGTTTTATTTTTTACCTTTATTTTTCAATTTTTGTTGCTTAACTTTGCGTTTTATATTTCAAATCATTTTTGTTTCCTCTCACTTTCGTCTGGAAAGTCTTCAAAAAGGGTGCCCATTTTTGAGCGCTTGAAATATGTCGACTATTATTTTCAATATGTATATTGTTGATGTGATTAAAGTTTCTAATCAAGTTTAAGTTTGGTTAAGTAACATAAAAAAAACATGTTTTTATTTCGTATTCATGAGTCGATTGATTGCTTACATCTCTGATTTTAGTAAAAACTAAGCAAGTATAATTTAACTACACACTGATTAATTACATAGCAACATTCAATTACGAAATTCATTTAAACAAATTAACCATGTATGAGTTTAAGGAACAGTTTAAGAATATTTTATTCAAAAGAATTAAGGCATTATAATATTAAGTCATTCATTTTTCAAAACGCACTATTTAAAAAAAAACTGTTCTTATCAAGATAAGTACTTTATAAGTTCTTAGAACTTTTCCTGGCTAACAACTCAGTGCACAGAGGTTTGTTATTGCTTACAAGGAAATAGTGGTAATTTCATAAAGACGCTTTCTTTTATAATTCGAGGATGTGACTTATCATGATATCATCATAATTTATAAAATATTATTTAGATGAATAAAATGTGATTATGTGTCCTATATTTTTATTGGAAAGTTAAACTGGAAATATTATTTCTTATTACTTTATCTAATAGAAGTAAAAATATTTGAATAATAAGCTATACAATTTTTTAATTTTTTTTAAACAAATACAATTTTAAATGGCAAAATACAAAATTATATCGAAATCAGTCGAATAATGCCTGGGAAATCAAAGTTTGAGAAAGTCATGTTTTAAAAATTCGATTTCTAATGAAATATGCTATGGTTTTGCTCAAACTTTCGCATTTTGTCATGAAAGACATATTTTCCAAAATGTGGCTATATTCTATAATTTGGTGATCTAAAATCTGAATCCCTCAAAAAAGCGATATGTTTATTTATCAAAATTACGTTTTTGTTACTGATTTCGTAACTTCTTTTGTAATTATTCCAACCATTAATATTGAGTTTTAGAACCTGAAAATTCTATTATTGGATCAACAGTTATTTAGGGCGGCTCGTTTATTTTTTACATACATTACACAATATTCATAATAGGCAACTTTTTTTACAAATCAAATAATTAAATTTATTGTAAATTTCTTTTTTTTCAGCTAGCATATTTAAATAATCACAGAAAAACAGTTTCTCTTAAAAGAACTCCTTCAAGTTAAAAGAACAAAACAACCGGAAATTGGCATCATTTATAAAATCGTATTTTTTTTTAAAAAAGCAACCAAACTATCTATCTAAAAATACTGTGCGGAGGTCGTTTAAGACAATGGATAATTTTGTTAATTTTTTTTAAATATTATTTTGCAATATTTCATAAGTCGTATAATGAGTAAAACGGGTAACATCGGCCTTTAGCACTTTGTCTAAAGATTGTTAATTAAAAGTCTGGGTTTAGAACAAATGGGCGTTCTGTTAAGTAATGTTCTGTTTTAAACATGCACCTGACTGAAATATTTAACGATTGGATTTATTTATGTGGTGTCAGCACAAAGCTTTATTTAAAGGAAAACTAATTTTGCCATTAATAAAATTTCTACTTAAGCAGTATGAGTTATAAGTTTACTAAACCGTGAATATAAATATATTGAAAGTATAGGCCTCTCTTTCACAATGAAATGGCCCCATGAAAATCTTTAATGAAACAAAAGCTTTTTATAGAATGTCTTTTCAATTTTAAGTCACTTTATACAAAAAAAATATGATATGCTACATAGCAAAGAGACAATTGTTGAAGCCATAGTGTAGTTCCTGTGTTATTTTGAGAGAGCAAGTGTCTTTTTCATATGAAAGTATGTTTGTTTCAAAATAATCTAGAAATTAATAATGGATTTTTTGGAGCAGTTTTTAACAGTTCTGGAGTTTTTAGCTTTTTGGAGCAGTTTTTAGCAGTTCTGGAGTTTTTAGCCTTTTGGAGCAGTTTTTTTTAAATTTAAACTTTTTATAATATTTTTATTCTTTTTAAAACGAACAATACAATTTTTATTAGCAATAAAAAAGTGAGATTCGCAGATGTCGTAATGAGATTCATTGCAGTGACATTTATGATTTTATACTTAAAGCAATTGAAAATGCCTAAAATGAATATAAATATTTGACCAAAATCTTGAATATGATCTGGAGGATCAACTAACTGGAAAAATTTCTTATAAACGTATCCGATTATGAGGCTTTTATCACATGATTATACAAATAGGCATAAAAATGAAACAAAAATATATTGTACTTTCAAGAGGTAGACCAATTCTTTGCAGCGACATTTAAGAATTTTATGCTTAAACATTTATACCAATTAAAAATTTCTAAAATGAAAGTAAATTTTTGACCAATATTTTGAAAATTATCTGAAGAATCTACCAACTGGAAATATTTCTTAGAGACATATTTTATTATGAGTCTCTACAGTTTTGGTGAAAACTGTTTTATGATTCAATTTAGAGTCCTTGTGACATTTTTCAATTTTTAAAGCAAACAATATTTCAATATTTTATTTAGTACAACTTCATAAAAAACAAACAACGCATTGCATTTTTAAAAGACAAAATTCAAAAATGAGTTACTCCGCTCTCTTACTTGTTTAATAAATTTAAGCACCTTTGGATGAATAAATTATAGAACCATATAAGTAAGAAAAATCATTTTACAACATTCCTTAAACGTACATATTTTTTACCAAATTAAATGAACTCCAACATTAAATATCTTACAAGTTCTTTGATCAAAAACCATAATCATTGCTGGAAAATTTCTATTTCCCTGACAAGATAATTTTACAAGCATTTCGAATAAAATATAATCAGTTTTTCTAACAAGAATTGTTTTGATCGATTGTCGTCCTGAGAGTTCTGGTGGTATGTTTAATTTCAACGGCTTAATTTCACTTTCCCTTCAGGCGTCTTTTGAACCTATGTCTTTTATCGAAGAACACATTATTGATGATTCGCAGGGGGTGTTTTTCTCGACAAGAAGAGAAATCGTTTGCCCTTTCAGCATTTCCTAACATTTTATCTGAGATTTATCAAAAGAAATGTAATAGTAAGGAGATTTTTTTCTATAAAATGCCTGGATACAATTTATTTGCTGAATATTTATTGTTTATTTAAAAAAAAAAAAAATTGGTATTATTGGCAATAATTTATATATATATATATATATATATATATATATATATATATATATATATATATATACCAGTCAGTTTAAAATTCCTCGATCTTTCTAGGACCTGGTTGAAAATTTTAATATATCTTAACATCAAAAATCGTGCAATGATATACCGCTAACGGTTCTTGGTTTAGTTACACTCGGAATGTTAATTTACACCATTTTTGGTGTGCAAAAGTTGCAACAACGTAAAAGTGAAGAGAAATTAAATATTTCATTTCACAGATACTTTAAATTAAGATATAGTTATCCTTATCACGCTACTAAAAACAAACATATGTTTTGTAATGGTGAATTGTTGTTTCTGTAGTTATATAGCAGCATGCTAGACAACAATAAACTTATGCCACTTCGCACTCGATTGTAAGCAATCTACCAACAATATTCTGAAAAGTAGTGTTTTTCGGAAGCAAATATGATTTACAAATGGTATGATTACATCTGAGCTTGGTGCAAGCAAATAACACCTTTAGCTTATACATTTTCAGTGAATGGATCCTTTAAGCGCTGTGGTCGATAGGTGGTTAGAACATCGTACTTAGGTTCAGAGTTTTTATCTTATTTTAAAACTGTCGTTGAACAGCCGACCGAATTTTGGGTTTACGATAACCAATGTTCAATTCCTTAGCCTTGTAATTTTGAACCCAATCTAGAAGATAAGTGAACTTTTGGACCAAGTATTCGGAGAACCTTTGTTTGGGACTTTTGTACCTTTGTTTAGGACTTTTGTACCTTTGTTAAGGAGTTTTTATGGAACGAATTCGCATTTGTGTTACATGATGAGGAAAACCACAAAACCTCCACCGTTCAGCCTGATTGCCAGCAAATTCTAACCCATGATACGTCTACCTCTGAGATTATTTTATGTCAGTACTGTGGATGGTACAAGCCACGTGCGTAATTCGTATCAACCGACCATTGCTGGGATTCGGACCGGGTTTACCTCTTGGATGGCAAATGCTCTATCCTCTGAGCCAACACTGGTCAGGGACTGGTGTTCAGTCACAGCAGGTGACCAGGTAACCCATGAAGTGGATTTACGGCTCTTAGCAGCCCCCACGTCACTCGTACACCACTCCAGGGGTCCAAAGGACCTAGGCTCATCGGGCAGGGAAACCAGCAGCAGCCACCCAGAAGCTGCCCGTGTGGTCCCGGGTACCTAGTACCCAATCCTTGCTACAGGTTCCATATAAATGGCTAAGACTTCTCCAGGTTGGT